>NW_026262581.1:37994143-38378588 GCF_021869535.1 Mytilus californianus
TAGAAACGCCCCGGCTTTGATTGCGTGAACCCCCTGAGGGGTTCACGCTTATATATTGGCGAGTTTTGGATGTGTCTATGGGCCACTCGATATCTCTCGGCGGCCGGAAGTCGGAATAAAATTCTCGGAACTTCTCGAAAGTTTTCGATCATTTATACAGGTAGTTATCTACGTCTTTGATACGGTCACTCTATGGCTAGGCTACCGCGTGACATTAACAATCAAAGTAAATTGGAAAGTAAAACAATAAAGACTAAGTTGCAGTCAAAAAATCATTTAACTATTAGAACCTGTTTGCCTTTTCACAAAACATTTGTGTTTTTAATAATGTAAATGATTACTAAATATCAAGTATAATGATAACGCAATTATATAATTCATGCTTTGAGACGGTCCCTCTTCTCGTTGTGTGTGTAGTATTAATAAACCTGGGAATAGTTTATTGACATAAAATGACCCAGAATAAACTTTCAATCATAGCATGAGAAAATGTCGGAAAGCATGAAGAAAATTAGGAAAACGATATTTCTGTAAAAATATTTTTCTAAGGTCGGATACACAGTGATCGGAGAGCAGAAAGATAATCAAACAAAAGGATTTTTCTGTAAAAAAATATCTAATTTCATTAATAAATACTACCAGACTAAGAGAATATTCATTGTTAAGTTTAAACTGAGACTGAATTTATTCCTAATAATTATAGAATATAATCAAAATTGCAATTGTATACGTGAATTATGTCTTACATGTTTGATCAGTCATCACATTTATGAAAATTATTTGTAACGTATGAGCACCAATGAGCAGGGATGCGTACTCAAAATTAGCTAAATATCTAAATTTTAAAAGCTCGTGGTTTCAATTAATAGGATTTTAAATCATTGTATCTCACAAAAAAACGTAATTAATGTTTACAATAATCATAACAAAATTAATTACTATCATAATGTCAATTATTTTATACTTTTTTAGTAGGGATTTACAAGTCACTGCTTATATTTTGTATAGCAATATATTCATAATCTTTAAAAAAAAGATTCATTTGATAAATAAAATGTCCATCCGTAAATACTTGACATTTGTGTTTATTGTTATTATATTCAAGCTATTTTCGGGAAAAAAAGTTCACAAACAGGAATGTATGCTTATTATAAAATTTAATTTTTTTTTTTTTTTTTTTTTTTTTTATTAGTTCAACCTTATAGCATCTTTATATTTGTACTATGATACGGTTTTGAAAATTGTATTCATTGTGTTGAACAGCTATACTACACGTCTTGATTCATTCAACGTGATGATTATACACCCTCTTCATACGCACACTCACAAAAATTCCGGATAAAATGTCAATGAATCCGGAGTCAAAACACTTGAGGTAGGTAGTTTGACATCCGAATTCAACTATTAGATTAATATATGTGATGACGCAAATGCGTATTCTTATCCAGAGTATTAGTGCATATGCTTTCTATTTACTATTTCTTGCGCAATAATACCACGTTCAGGCATAAATGTTAATTTCACTCGCGAATGCGAATTTTCGCTTTTCTGATCTAAATTCAGGACGCGGTAGTAAGAGCTTGACATGTGATTTTCAAGCACGGTCATCATTGCTAAAAAACGGTATTCTGACCTCTAACTGTTTCTCTATTGCTTTCTTTTTTGAGTAATTGTCCTTTTATAAATTTTGACATTTTCCAAATGCAAAGGATTTTCTACCTAAGGAATAAAATTGAGAATGGAAATGGGGAAAATGTCAAAGAGACAACAACCCGACCAAAGAGCAGACAACAGCCGAAGGCCACCAATGGGTCTTCAACACAGAAAGAAAATCCCGCACCCGGAGGTGGTCCTCAGCTGGCCCCTAAATAAAATTGTGTACTAGTTCAGTGAAAATGGACGTCACACTAAACTCCAAAACATATAAATAAACTAAAATTAAAAAACATACAAGACTAACAAAGGCCAGAGGCTCCTGACTTGGGACAGGTTCAAAAATGCGGCGGGGTTAAACATGTTTTGATGAAATCTCAACCCTCCCCCTATACCTCTAGCCAATGTAGAATAAAGAAACACATAGCAATACGCACAGTAAAAATTCAGTTTAAAAGAAGTCCGAGTCCGATGTCAGAATAGGTAACAAAAGAAACTAAGCAAAATGACAATGATACATAAATAGATTACTTAACTTCGTACTATGTTTGGCTTTTTTTTTTACACATTTTTCATTCGAGCGTCACTGATGATTCTTTGAAGACTTAACTCGCGTCTGGCGTACAACATGTTAATCCTGGTATCTTTTCATATCTACATGTCTTTTTATATAAATTGGTTCTTTTGAGAGTATGTTTATGTATTCATAAAACTTCTGAAAATAAGATATTCTTCAAAACCAAGTTTCTCTGTAGAATATTTGGATTGATTTAAGAAAATCAGGATATGATCCTTAACCCCTTTTAAGATGTTTTATGAGACCAAAATAAGTCTCTATATAAGAGGTCCAAATGAAGCTGGTGTGTTACTCTCAGGAAATATATACGAAACATTCTTAAAAGTTGCATGCCACAGTGTTTCACTTCACATGGAAAATTTATCTATAAAATATCTACCATGAGTACAGACAAATTCAATAACGAGTTGTTAATATGAAGGAAACTCAATAAAAAGATATGATAGATAAAATAAATGCATCCAGATTATAAATCTAACTGAGTGATTAAATTTATATTGTAATTGGTTTTTGCAATTTGCATTATACATCCGGTTTGTACAAACTGGGATTTACAATAGGTTTATGAAAAAAATGATGTACAATCCCAAGTAACAAATGAAATAGTCGATCTTTAAAATGTATATTCAAATAGTAGCTGTATATATACACATTTCTATTCACAACTATCCAACATTACTTTCAACTGAGATGTGCAAGAATGTACACACTATTACATAGTTTTAATAAAGGTTGTTTAACTTCATCATTATCTTCTTCTTTTCACAGTCAATTATTTCAATTCAAATGGAAACAAAAATTCAGCAACAATCTTATGGTGACCAGTCAGCCGTCTTAGGTTCACGTATTGCTTTTCTTTTTTTAAAGAAAGCAACTTGTTTTTCAAGTTTTAGATATTTAAATGTGTCTTCATCAATATGACCCTGTTCACACATGATTTTCAAGTTTGTGGTGACCTCTTTGTTGAATTGAGGGGTTATTTTTGTTAGAAGCATATCTATGCAGTCTCTGTTGTAAATACCTAACCTACGTCATTTCTGAAATTTTAGAATTGTTACTCAAGCGTTGTTCGGTTTAATTGTATAAATTTAAAGATTGTTATAGTTAAATCAGAATAGATTGATATGATTCTTTTTACATCATAATCATACTGATGAAGGATATCTATTATCCGAAATATTTATAGATACCTACATTTAATGTTTCTTTTTTTTAATATTGGTGTTGTTTTGTACACTTTTTATGCGTTTATATAATTTATTTATTGTGTACAGATATCGTTACTCTTAACGACCCAGCGCCCTCGTAAGAAAGATCGTTGACTAATATCTAGACGTTATATATATATATATATAAGTCTAAATTGAAAACAACGTTCAAACCTATGATTGCGTTGGATAAAAACCGCAATTTTTATACGTGTGCATGTAAAACAAATTTCTTGGTAGAGGGGTCTAAATACAGCACAAACAACATTTTCCAAAAGAACAAAAAGGTGAAAAGGTATATTTTAACAAAACGCATTTGACTAACAGGTCGAACAACGGATGTAATTAAACCCTGCTGACTGCCATTGGCGATTGCCAAATAAATTGATCACCAGATGTAACAAAGGATCTTAATATTAATCTAATACCAAACAGAAAACAATAAACTTGCGGAAAAGATGGTATACCACAAACATGAGGTGCAAAAATTTGTACACCATATCCGGATTTCGACAATTAATGTCTCTTCAGTGATGTTAGGGATCGAAACGGTATTTGGAAGGCCATATAATTTACCTCAATTTAGGATAGACTCTTGAATTTTAAAGAGTCGAAATAGGATGAACGGATCATATAAACCCGAGGGAAAATGTAATACAAGCCCAAACGAAAAAATATAAACAAGTCTAAATTGAAAACAACGTTCAAACCTATGATTGCGTTGGATAAAAACATGAGGTGCAAAAATTAATATATACATATTATATATAGGATATAGTAGAAAAATAAATTGAAGGTGGTAAATGAGCTGTTCTCCTTACTTGGCGTCCGTCGTCGTTAACTTTTACAAAAATCTTCTCCTCTGAAACTACTGTGCCAAATTTAACCAAACTTGGCCACAATCACCATTAGGATATCTAGTTTAAATATATGTCCGTGTTCCCTGCTTGTCAACCAAAATGGCCGACTTTGCTAAAAATATAATATAGGGGTAAACAGTTTTGTCTATTATCTTGAAAACCGATATGAAAAGAGAAAATCTGACAGAGGCAGAAATATTCAAAATTTTGAGATCTACCTGCTGTCCATTTAGTCAAAACTGTCAGACGACTACTTATAGGAGTTATTGCCCTTAAATATCAAATTTTACCATTTTTTTCATTTTTGCCTATTATTTCGAAAACTATATGATAGAAAGAAATATTAATTAGGGAAAATTATCAGAAAGACAAGATCTACATGGCTGAAATCTTCAGACGATTCCTTATTGGAGTATTTACCCATTTTATTTTGCGCTGTTGATTAATATCTATTTAACCAAAATTTGCCACAATTGTCATTTGGTTATCTAGTTTAAATAATATGTCCGATGAACCTGCCTGCATACAAGCATGGCCGACATGGCTAAAAATAGAACATAGGGGTAAAATTGAAGTTTTGTCTATTATCTTAAAAACTGCTATGAATAGAGAAAATCTGACAGGGTTAGACTGTAGAATAAAAAGTAAAATAACAAAAATATCGAGACTCCAAGGAAAATTCAAATCGGAAAGTCCCTGCAAATGGCAAAATCAAAAGCTCAAACACACCAAACGAATGGAAAACAACTGTCATATTCCTTACTTTGTACAGGCATTTCCTTATGTAGAAAATGGTGGATTAAACCTGGTTTTATAGCTAGCTAAGCCTCTCACTTGTATGACAGTCGCATAAAATTCCATTATATTGACAACAATGTGTGAACAAAACAGACATAATAGGTAAAAATGTCAAAAATAGGGGTACAGCAGTCAACATTGTGTTATAATCTTAATCACTATAAAAACAATCAAATATGTCAACAAAGAAAAACAGAATGGCATATAGACAAAGCACATAAGCAAAAATGAAAGACAAGAATACAAAAAATGACCACAGCACAACACTACATGGGCGGGATGCATAAGTACCGAGCCACGCCAAAAGGATATATACCAAAAATGGACTAAACAGTAAAGGTTAATGATTTACAAAGACAAATAAAAGAACACTATAACACGTAATTAAGATGATAAACAACGTCAGTACCGAGAATCTATACTTCAAGACCATCATGTTTTATTTGCGAAGTTGATACGGCATATTTATCAACAAGGTCATGGTATCTTCCGATGATTTTTTTAAGAAAAAGGACGAGACGTTCTTTGACATAACCCTGGTTCATCAACTTTCTGCTCAGACACTGGTGACGTTTTATAAAGTCTGAGTAGCAGCTGCAAGCTCTTGAATACCGAATGAGTTGGGAAATGTGTATCCGATATGCAGGTGAAGTTGGTAAATTGCTACTAAGTTGGGGGAATTGATTATTTCAAAATTAAAATCGTCTCGTTTGTCATACTATTAGATTCTGGTACTGAGATGACTGCTTAAGTCAAATTCAATACAAGTTTTTATTATTACATTTTTTCTATTTCTTTTTAATTTAAATTTTATCATATTTGCCCCCTTCTATGGTTTTACTAAGAATTCTTATATTTTCTGTTTTTGTCCTTTTGTTATGTTTTACTCATGTCTTAACGTCCGACAGTTGTTTCGAGGACACAGTTATCGTCCTTTAATACAAATATAGTCCCTATTGTGGACAGCATATTACTTGCAAAATTTTATTCATATACTTTCCAAATTTGTTTCTTTGTATTTTCTATGCAGAAAATATAAAGTAGGCGGATGAAATTATATGTTTTTAAATAACTTTAGGTGATGAATGTTTAGGTAAAGTAGTGATTTGGTTTAATTTAATAAGGTCAAAATTTAGTATGTCTGAAGCTGTCATACTGAATTATAGATCCCCATAACATACAATTGTCCATAGTTTTAGTCAGAGCTAGTAAAAATCTTTTTGAGAAAGAGCAGGAGCGATTTTTTTTATTTGAATTTATTGTCTAACAGAAGTTCACAACGAAATAACTGTATTCTCGGGCCAGTTAACTACAATTTTTATTAGAATTATTCGACTGCACTACCAATTGTCTACTCATCCCGTAATTATGATCCCAATTCAAAGCTTTGACTTTCGGCCACTTTTACTTATCTACTTTTAAACAATATAATATCATGATTTTAAGAAACGGTACAATAACAAAAAACTCTCCACATTTCGAATATCCACGTGCTTAAAAAACGCGTTCTTAATATAAATTCAATTGCCGCTAATCGAAATTCACCTTCAAAATGTAGCACATTTCACAATTGTGTTAAAGGAGGCAATGCCTCTGCAGTTAGATTGTTCAACAATAACGCACGTGGATATCCACAAATATTACCGTGCATTGCCAGAAAATGACAAACCTGCTCCAGATTATCTTCAGATAATACTGTTCGGTCATCACAGACGGAAAAACTTTTTCTCTCTCCTTTTCATGGCATTACTTGAAAATCCCAAAGCCTCATATATCTTGTAACATGAACAAACCCGAAATGAAGTATTCAATATGTAGGGCAAACTGGTCGTGAATTTTTCAAACGAACACCTGAACATCTATACCGCTTCCTAAGAAATTCAAAACATTTAAATTTATAAATTCCAACCACTTCAAACCGTTCATAATCAACCAGGACAATCACATAAACAGTTTGAAGATTCCCGTAAAATTTGCGAACTGTCTTGGATTAAACGACTAAAGACAGCGTACCCCTAGGTCTAAATGACAATATCATGGTTGAAGGGAACATATCCAAAACTTTTCTCTAGCATGACATTTGTTGATAAAAAACAATACAATCATAGGTCTTATGGCAATCGCAATAACCGCAATCAACGAAATAAACATCGTTCTAATCTTACACTTGATGATTTTTATCTATATTTTAAAAAAAATGGTAGATCTATTGAAATAATGAAGAACGTCTTCACATAACGAAATTATCTAAACTACATGTATGATCACAATATCGTCGGTAAGTAGCGACGTCGAATATACTGTTACGTAATTACCGCGCTAAACGACGTTAATTTTAAGACGTTTACAAATTATTTAAGAAATGACTGTAATATTTTTTTCTGCCTATGAAGAAATAACATCAAAAATGTGGTGCACACTGAATAACCCGCGTAGCGGGTTATTTTAAAGTGTGCACAACATTGTTTGTGTATTTCGAATAGGCAGAAAAAATATTACAGTCATTCCTTATAATTTAATTCTAAAATCCATTTTAAACCGGAGTAATTTACTAAATCATGAAAAAACGTTGATGACGTCACGGTCACATGACAAAATTATGCCAGTCTATGAGCTTATATACAAAACAACGTCAGCCAATCAGAAGAAGCTTTACATCCAAAATTAAATTATAAGAAAATGTCTATAATGAAAGAAAGTAATTTACAACATTCTGGGACCTCAAAATGAGTTTACTTTTCATAATTCATAATTAAGTCCATTTGATGTTCGAATCTTTGCAGCACGAACAAGTCCATTAAGTCCTGTAATCACATCTTCTGTAACATTGTTCTTGGCGAAGTGTCCATGATAAGAACTACAGAACCGATGTTCATATGTGTATTGATTTTTTCCTGTCATACGGTAATACTCTCTCAGTCGGGTAAAGTATCCAGTTCTACACAGTTTCCAAAAATGTTCTATTAAAGTTAGTTTTCGTTGTAGTAGTTTATTTGCTTCTGATGATGCTATCATATTGTCCTCTGTGTTTATATTGTTCTCCGGCGACATTCTCCTTCCTTGTAATAAATGTGACGGTGTCAATAGCTCTGGATCTCGGATATCCTTCGAGATGTATACGTTATTGGGCGTTCGTAAATAAGATTTCAATCGCCGTAAGAACTGTTCGTAACACATCTGCATTAACGGTGGGTCGTGTGTAGTGAATACGACTTGTCTAATAGTTTTCCGATGTCTTGATTTTCTCAATAAATCATCTTTCTTCTTGTTGTTATGATATTGTAACTATCATATTTATTTAATTGGCCTTATTTGTTTTGTGTGGCCTTATAATATGTTTACATAATATAAATAATATTGTAACTGTGCAGTTTAGAAATCACTGGAACAATCATAGAGACTGATGGAATAATTAGAACTTTCTATTTGACTTACATAACGATTCCAGAATGATCATAATAAAAGATGCGTAATTCAAACTTCTTATATTGTTCTAGAAGATTCCGTTCTATAGTTTTCTAGGAGTTTCCCTTCTACAGTGTTCTAGAGATTGCCGTGACAACAATATATATACAGACACTAAAGTTAAACTTTCAGACATAGACATTAATATTCTCAGCAGTTGGATTGATACTTTTATTTACGAACTACATCATACTAGATTGTGACCTATTGGACGTAATATTCTGTTTGGATTCCCGAGAAGAATTCCGGATAAAGAAAAGACAAAAGATCGGACATATATTTTGACAGTTAAGTTAACATTTCTATTTGTGTAATACTTCTTGTAAACTTGTGTATAATAAATATTGTTAAATTTTATTATTGATTTGTGCCTTTTGTTGGCTACAATTTAAAGGTGTTAATTTTAATTTCTGGCCGTAACATTGTTCTTTGATAATTTCTCCATACAGTTTCTAGACAAGCGAACCAGTCTATGAAGATGACGGAGTGCAATGTTATGATGAATTTCTATGATGGCTTATTTCTGACATCGACATAATTTTGGTCGACATAGATTTATCTCGATAAGACATGATATTATCTTGACAAGCCATGATATTATCTCGTTATGTCGACTTTCATGTTATTTTTATCGTGACATGTCTTGATAAATTATCGCGATATTCCGTGATACATGCTGCAGAATGTCGACATATTTTTCTCGTTACCGTGACTTTTTCTTCGACCCTGCCTGCTCCTGTCATTCACATAAGGTCGTGTCAACATAGAGTTATCGCGAACTGACATGTTCATTATCATGACATTATAAAAGTTCTTTAGCTCTCTATATTTGCAAATGGACTGAGTAGACTAATTAGGAAAAAGTCTGCTATTAAAGGGGCACAATTGGTGCCCATAGGAATACCTACAACCTGTCGATAAAGTGTATTGCCAATAGGTACATAAATGTTGTCAAGGAGAAAATTTTCGGCTTTAATCATCTCATCACACCTCCAGTAAGTATATCTAAAATTGAGAATGGAAATGGGGAATGTGTCAAAGAGACAACAACCCGACCATAGAGACGTTGCGCACGATGTTGGTACCAATTCCATTTTGCTATAGATTAGCATAAAAATAAATACGTAGACTGGTCAGTTCGATAAAAAATATAGTGATTTCTGATTGAATTCATTCTTTTAGACTTGAAATTAAAGAAAAAAAGGAACCGAAATTTAAAATACCAGGAATTATAACACTTAATTATCCCATTTTTACGCAAAAACGTAATGTCCAACGTTTCATTTTGTGTGCAAAAGATCAGAGTTCCGTTTCTCTCCTACGGTATTTTTTCTCTGATCATCGTAAAACTTCACAATAATATTGCTATTGTTATAATTATTCGCGTGTTAAAGCATAATCAATATCACTGAAACCGTAATCCGGAAAATGTTATTTTGGTAAACGGTCTGAAAAATGTCCAACCGTATGCAAAGTAAGTATATTTCAGGTTTGCGCATTTATACCGTGAAATTGAAAAAGCTGAGAGAAAAAATATTTATTATATTTTGAAATTTTTTTTACTTTTCTCCTGGTTCATGATATTTTTTTGCAGGAAATCATGCGTATAGTTTCTATTGCAATGACTTCAAAAAGTATAGCCATCTTGTCCCAACGAAAAAAACGCTGTATTTTCTTTAAAATTGAGGTTTTAACCAGCTGTCTATCAAATAAGCATAGTTAGATCATAAAAAATAAAACTTGGCGATAAAGGTTTTTCTGTTTTTCTTCTTAAACAATAAAGTGTTTAATATTTTTTCGTTAGGCAACAAGGTTTTTAGATCGTTTCAAAAAGTATAGCCGTTTTGTCCCAACGTTCGCAAAACGTAATTGATGTCATGCTCTGGTTTTTAATTTTATATCGTAATTATTTGTTTCCAGTTTAATTCGAATGAAAATAAAAATACATGTATAAATTACAATACAACCAATGTATGAGAAAGGAATAGTTTAAGTTTAAATTCAAATGTTGACCAAATGAGATCTATATAAAAAAAATATCGGGATCTTAGGGTTTTTTTTATATAGCATATTTGTTTTATATGAGGAACATTGTCTATCTGCAAGTTTTAAATCGTCAAAAGTAACATGTATATTTTTTTGTTAATAAAATTAAATAGAGAAAACCCATTGCTGGCAATTATAACAAACAAAGGATATGCCACAAAAATACGGAAATGAGAAAATTTAAAACATGAGTCCCGAATGTTTAACTTCCTAAATATTTTGCGACAAAGAAAGCATCGGGAAATGAGAAAATATAGAAAGGAAACGGAAACGGGAAGAAATGCAACAAAAGGAATAAATATGAATTCAAAATCTAATTTATATTAAAAATAAATCTGTGTAAATTTGGAAATTATTGTATCGGATTCATTAATGCGAACTGCTGCCGAAAGGAAAATTATCAATTATGGCCTGGAAAGACTGACAACTCGTGTAAATGAATTTCATTAAAAAAATATCTATACGACCACTTTGAGTTTTATTTGTAAATTTATGCTTTTTTTCAGACAAACCGAAATCGGTTACCAAATTCACAACAGTAAATTGACATCATCAATAATATGCTTGAACGCCTTAAACTTTCTTTGAAATCGTCGAAATCGCCTTATTTTGAGGAACGTCGTGAAACGCTAAGTAGTACCAACATCGTGCGCAACGTCTGAACAGACAACAGCAGAAGGTCACCAACAGGTCTTCAATGCAGCGAGAAATTCCCGCACCCGGAGGCGTCCTTCAGCTGGGCCCTAAACAAATATATATACTAGTTCAGTGATAATGAACGCCATACTAAACTCCAAATTGTACACAAGAAACTAAAATTAAAAATAATACAAGACTAACAAAAGCTAGAGGCTCCTGACTTGGGACAGGCGCAAAAATGCGGCGGGGTTAAACACTTTTATGAGATCTCAACCCTCCCCCTATACCTCTAGCCAATGTAGAAAAGTAAACGCATAACAATACGCACATTAAAATTCAGATCAAGAGAAGTCCGAGTCTGATGTCAGAAGATGTAACCAAAGAAAATAAACAAAATGACAATAATACATAAATAACAACAGACTACTAGCAGTTAACTGACATGCCAGCTCCAGACTTCAATTAAACTGATTGAAAGATTATGTCTTCATCATATGAATATCAGGCACAATCCTTCCCGTTAGGGGTTTAGTATCATACCATCATAACATATATGAGAAGAACATAACCCGTGTCATGCCAACAACTGGTTTTTAAATAAATGTGTTTAGTGCCGATGCATATTTACCTTTCTCATTTGAGGAAAAGGCTTAATATGAGTTGCAGTAAATAAATTTGCAATCAGATTTATCAAACGACCATTTAATTAATTAGGAAAACTTTTGTTTGATAAGTTTGTGTGGAAGTGTATTATAGAGAGTAGAAAAGAGTCAACAGAATCAAAAGGACCATCAAAAGCACGTTATTTATCTAAAACATCCAAAGATTTTTTTACACTCCAAAAATGATTGATTCCACTATGGCTATTCCAGCTTTTTTATATAGTAATAATGCATTAATGAGTACTTTGTAGGATTAAAACATGTTAGAAAATATTTAAAAGAATTTTTACTCAGCCATAGAAAATCGAACCACCTACCATAGAAAACTTGGTAGGAGTATTACACTATAAAAAAAAATTTTAAACATTTTTGCTCTGCCACGAAAAATTGAACGCCCTACCGTGGAAAACTGACCCCCCCCCCCCTCCTATGACCTCAGATTATCAAATTGTCATAGCTATTCCAGCTATAGAATCGTTTTCATAACAGCGTAGACAACCGTAAACCCTTTGTTGGTAATACTACTGAATAATTTACCTTTAACTTGGGCGTGTTTTATTGGTCTCTTCGGTACATCTCCAGAATGTCTTCTGGTGAAGAGTCCAAAAAAATGAATCTGGACCTCTTCTGGAGATATTCTATGGAAGATCAATAAAATAAAAATGCAATTTGCCGTCGAATATAGCAGGTTTTTGTTATGTTGGATGACATAAATTAAGTTTACGATTTTTTTTAGAAAATTAAGATACGTCCAGTAGACATGACTGTAAAAGTGTTCTCTTGTTCGTTACAATTTTCTTTATGCTTTCCTTTAACTCAATTTTGCTAAACAAATCAGGCTTAACTCCCACTATTTGATTTTTAAGAATAATTTTAAACTGCACAAGAATTCGTCAATGTTTGTCTGGAATATGACTGATCAAAAAGGAAATCTTAGTCTTTCCATTTTTTTTTAAAAGTAACCGAACTGGATTAACAAGATATTAGAAAGTTCGAAAAAATCTTCTGGTCCTAACTATTATTTCTAATGCAAAATTTCGATGGTCAAAACCTTCGGACTACCACTTTTCAAATTTTTTTTATTGTACATATTGATCTATATGTAATAAAATTGAAAATGGAAATGGGGAATGTGTCAAAGCAGGAACATATATATATAGATATACTATTCCCAGGTCAAAGACACAACAACCCGACCAAAGAGCAGACAACAGCCGAAGGCCACCAATGGGTCTACAACGTATACCAGACGTTTATTTAATAAATCAGTTGGTTGTGTACTGATTGATACTTAAGTCTGGGAGAACAAGATTTATTTCAGTACTAGTTGCAACTAGCTTTGAACAAACTTCTAGTAATTGCAAATACTCTTAGTTCGATGCTTTGAGTCTATTGTCTTAATGTTAGTTGGCCGGTTTCTTTTCTGTGTCTCGTACCGATCTTTTGAGTTAATCTTATTGCAACTGATTTGCGCAGGTTGTTCTTATATTGAACTGCTACACTACTGTTTCAGCTTCGGGGAGGATTGAGCGCTCACACACAAGTTGTTGTACTGTTACATCACTGTCCCAGGTAGGGGATGGTTGGGATCCCGCTAACATGTTTAACGCCGCCACATTCTGTATGTATGTGCCTGTCCCAAGTCAGGAGCCTGTAAGTCAGTGGTTGTCGTTTGTTGCTATGTTACTTATTTGTTTTTCGTTCACTTTATTTTGTACATTAGTTAGGCCGTTAGTTTTTACCATTGAATTGTTTTACATTTGTGATTTCGGGGCTTTTTATAGCTCACTATGTGGTATGGGCTTTGATTATTGTGACATATGGCTGTTAATTTCTGTATCATTTGGTCTCTTGTGAAAAGTTGTCTCATTGGAAATCATACCACATTTTCGTTTTTATATAAAACCCTGCCATATTCTTTATGAACCTGTCCCAAGTCAGGAGCCTGTAGTTTAGTGGTTTTCGTTGGTTCATGTCTCAACTCATATTTGATATTTTGTAAATTGTTTTGTTTTGTATAATTAGGCCGTTAGTTTTATCGTTTGAATTGTTTCACACTTTTAATGGCCTTTTATAAACGGCTTTACAGTATCGGGTTTCGTCATTGTTGAAGGCATTAAGGTTGCCTATAATTGCTTACATCCACTTCATATTAGGATAGTTGCCTCATTAGCAATCATATCACATCTTTAATTCGTTTTTATATAATTTACCCGACTTTTTTTATCTCGTGTTTTCCTGAACATGCATGAAATATTTGTCACTGGGCGTTAAAAATTAGCATGATCAATTTAAACTTGTGTTTAATAAGAGAAAACCATCTGATAATTATTTATTTGTTGGGATGGGGGACAGGAGGATTTCGTATATGAATATGGTTGCCTGGTAAGAGCTAAAAAATAGGCATGATTAGCGACAAATTAAAATGAATAATAATGCCCTCTTTCCTTCTTCATTAATTCCTCATTTATTTAAACTGACTACTACTGAGCCCAATCATGAGTGTTGAAAGTACCGTAAAACACCAATGAATCAAAATCCCTCCCCTAGAATTTCAAATAGTTGTCCCTTAACTGTTATTGTCCGTGTAGTTCTTATATTCATCCAGCTTATCGTCCTACAGAGATGTCCTACTAAGGCTGTCATACCATAAAAACGTTTATAACACAGCTCACATTCTAATATATCTTCATTCATGAATTTATTAATGTTATTTAGACTAAACGACGCCATGTTTGTTTTGTGCCTCTGCCGTCTAAACCACCTATTTAAAAAGAAGAGGTGGAAGAGAGCCAGAAGATCTTCCTAATTCAAAAAAATAGAAATGGACCTCTTCTGGCTCACTACCGAAGAACAAAAAAACACGCCCCTTGTTTGCCATCCACTATCGATAACAATGATTTTATGCTCACTCAGTCTATCAGAGGCTTTCCAGTGGGGATTTAAATAATGATCACTTGTTACACATTTCGATACATAAAATGAAACTTTAAAAGATTTGTTTTAAATATTTTTTATACCATCGCATACAACAGTTTCATTTTAAAGAATAATAATGTTCAGAGCTGATATCATTAAATAATACAAAAATACGTTTATTCATTGTAAAAAACTTTAAGTTGATGGGGTTAATTCACAAAATATCTTATTGATAACGAGAATAAGTACTTCTACGTTGTAATCATTTTAAAAGAGTGGCCTACTATTCATTCAATGCATACATGTAGGTTTGTTTATGAAGAGTTCCGGATAATTAAAAAATCATTGAATTTTTTTGTTTAATACCTTGTTTTTTTTTTTACATAAATCGATTCATTCATTCAGATATTTATCAGTTTGCCTTGGCTATTCAAGTCCTACACAACATCTCAAAAATTTGTTTTTTTTTCTTACAAAACTTATATTCTTGTGATGTATTCTTTTGTTGAAGAATGAATGTTGCCCCTTTTTTTATTTTTTGTCGTTTTTTTTTTGTGTTTCATTGACGTATAAGACAACCGGACTGTCCTTTCTTCATATTTAAAAACATACGAGATGACAAGTTAAACTTACAACATAAGAAAGATAATGAACATCGATTTTATGGTCTACTTAATTTCGAAGTCAGAATGTGGTCTTTGTAAAGATGTTGTAAATTAATCAAAAACAACAAAAGACAAAATAATTTGAATGTTTATATTGGAAAAAGTAACGTTGTGTAAATCATTACAATTATTTTATTTCAAATGAATATCAAGCTGTTGCATTTTTCCGCTGCGAGCAAATTTTGACTTTTGACCGCATTTTTAAAATTAATTTTCTTGTTGCAATCCTGTTGGAAGCTGCGCTGTGTAGTTTATTTTTCTTGTTTTGTTTAATGCCAAATATAGTCAAGACAGACAAAAAAAAGTTGGAAGGTTACATGTTAAAATAGAAAATGGAAATGGGGAATGTTTCAAAGAGACAACAACCCGACCATAGAGTAAACAAAACAGCCGAAGGCCACCATTGGGTCTTCAACACAGCGAGAAAATCCCACACCCGAAGGCGCACTTCAGCTGGCCCCTTAACAAAAATGTGTACTAGTTTAGTGAAAATGGACGTCATACTAAACTCCTAAAAAATTAATGAACTAAAATTAAAAAAACATACAACTTGAAGACTAACAAAGGCCAGAGGCTCCTGACTTGGGACAGGAGCAAAAAATGCGGCGGTGTTAAACATGTTTAGTGAGATCTCAACCCTCCCCCTATACCTCTAGCCAATGTAGATTAAACAAGCACACAGCAATACACCGCTACATATTGTGCCAAAGTCGGGCTGGGGAGGGTGCATGTTATACTGATTTAACCCACTGGATTGTGTGCCTGCACCAAGTCTGGCCAGGGAGGGATTGCATGTTAAACTGGATTAGCCCCACTAAATTTTGAGCCAAACGTCCGGCTATCCGGGTTTTGTGTTGTTCATTGTTGATTAAACGTCTATTTTTACTATTTATGGACAGGACTCGATGGTCTTTGTTGTTGTGGTCTCTTTTAATTTTCCTACCTTTTACCTTTTAATGTATTATTGTCGTATAACAGATCTAAAGCCGTTTAATTACGAAACTATCTGCAATATATTTAATAGTCCTAAACATACATGACAAATTTGACACTAGACGTAACGCAAACAAAAATCAATACACCAATGTATCTAAAGTCACAATTGATACAACTTTATATAAAAATAAGGAGAAGTGGTATGATTGCTAATAAGACAACTACCCACCAAAGTTCAAATGAAGTGGATGTAAGGAATTATAGGCAACCGTACGGCCTTCAACAATTAGAAAAACCCATACCGTATAGTCGGCTACAACAGTCCCCGACATGAAAAATATGAAACAATTCAATTGAGAAAACCAACGGCCTAATCTATAACAAAACAATTAACGAAAAACAAATTTTCTGCTTTTTGGTCGGGTTATATATATATTGTCTCTTTGACACATTCCCCGTTTCAATTCTCAATTTTATTATAGATATTAATGCATATATAAATAAGAATATGTGGTGTGATAGACAGACAAAAATCCCTTCCAGTGACCAACAGACGTTAGCAATATAGGTCACCGTACGACCTTCCACAATAAGCAAAACACACACTGTATAGCATGAAAGCTTCAAATGGCCTTGTCATGACAAACACGAAAGTTGAGTGGATGCAGAACAGAGCGAGAGAAAAACACGGATACCGCATGGAAACTGGCAAATGGTCCTCAATATTACTTTGGTCAACTCACTAACTTGAAATTAAAGACCTGACGAATTTAAGTCCTTATCTATGGCTGAGATGTATGTTTAAAAAAAAAAGGAAAATCAAGGTTTGTTTGGACATTTTTATAATGGAAGTCTTGGTTTTAAATTATTTGCGAGTAAGCCTAAGGAGTCAATAACAAATAATCACTCCCAGAAAGACGGGCAAATCCATTAACAAAAGAAAAAATGAATATACGAACTACAGTGCACAGTATATTATATACATATTTTATTTGCGATCATAAAATGTACGAAGTCGTCCATTACTATGTAAATTGGGTCGATTTAAAAAAAAAAGCTGAATACGTTTCTGCTGCCAAGGGTTTTTCACAAGTATAGTAGTTAGCAGAAAAGTTCACCAAACTATACATTTTACCTATTCAATAACGTAAATGCAAATTTCACAAGGCTTGATCCAAATAGCTTTTTTACAGTCTAATAACTTGCAAGTACGAAAAAGTTGGGACAGAAGTATATTTTGTCCATATGTTTTGTATTAGCACACTTTTTAAAGTTGATCATGCATTCGTTCTAAAATAAAATTTTGACCAGATAAAAGTTTAAAGATGACATAATTGGACAACCGCAATTGTTAAATCGCTTTGACGTCCGAAAAAAGATAATAATCAACACATGCATTGTAACTTTTAAAGCCAGTTAAATCCTTTTTTTTGCCGAAAGCCAGTTAAATCCTTTTTTTTGCCGAAAGAACGTGCGATATCATAAAAATTGATTATCAAAACATAACAAAAACACAAGTAAAGAACGTTTAAGTATTCAATATAAATAAAAAAACAAAGGTTATTTCTGATTAGTTTTTCGAATTATTTTATTTAGGCGTTGATACCCTTTGGTGACCCCACAGTTTAAATGTCTATAATAAATACGTCGTGAGCAGTGGGCGTTACAGAAGAACGTTCACCTAATATGACCCAGTCAATGGGATATTTTAGCGCGCCAATCAATGGTCTCGTCTACACTGTTATGCACATGATTCTATTATATAGATATAATGCACTAATAAGTACTTGTTAGGAATAAAACATGATCAAATTTTTTTAAAACATTTTTACTTAGACATGGAAAATTGAACCCCCTACCATGGAAAACTGAACCCCCCCCCCTATAGACCTCAGATTTTCAAATTGTCATAGTTATTCCAGATAAGTTATATAGTAATAATGCTTTAATAAGTACTTGGTAGGAATAAAACATGATAAAAAATATTTCTAAACATTTTTACTCAGCCATGGAAAATTGAACTCCCTACCATGGAAATCTGAACCCCTCCTATAGACCTCATATTTTCAAATTGGCATAGCTATTCCAGCTATGTTATATAGTTATAATGCATTTATCAGTACTTGGTAGGAGTAAACATTATAAAAAAGATTTTTTAAACATTTTAACTCCGCCATGGAAAGTTGAAACCCCTCCTATTGACCTCAGATTTTCAAATTGTCATAGCTATTCCAGATATATTATATAGTAATAATACATTAATAGAATGAATTTCATAACAGCGTGGACATGGACACATAGTAATTAAATGTTATCGTGTGTATCACTGGCTATCGACAACAAAGACTTCACGCAATTACAGTATGTCAGGGGCCTCTCAATGGGGATATACATAATTAGTATCTTTACACATGTCAAAAGTTTTTTTTTTGTTATTTGAGGACGCATATTTGATATAATTCTGCATAAATGTTTATTTGCAATTTGATTCATGCTGATTTCAAAAGCCTCTTGCATAGCCATCCCCTCCCTTATTTTAACTGAATCAGGAATGGTCGCCCCCTTACAATTTGAAATTGTACTCACTTCTTTTTCGTTGTCTGTGTTTCAATATATATCGAATAATAAATCATGTGCACAAGACTGTAACACGAGATAATGTACATACCACATCTTCCTATATCTATCATGTCAACATAACAGTAGCAGTGTAATAATAACCTTTAAACTGGGTGCACTCGTTTAATATTTTAGTATAAAAGGTATTGTGAACATATTTAATTCATGGATAGATACTGAACACATATTAAAAAAAAGTAAATTTCTAAACAAAATCGCTGTGATCCGTCTATTCGTTTTTCAAATCAACTGAACAGCTGCATTTAACAGGTCGGGCACATTTCCTTATACGGATATGTATTATTTAGCATAATCATGCCCCCCGTCAATGCATGTATTAGTGGTTGTTTACAAATAAAGTTTGTTTTTTTTTATTATGGCGATTGACCTATGCACTGAATGATTTGCAATGCATGATGGACTTCTTGTCTATAACTGACACACTACTTAATTTGTCACTTATTGCCAGAAAAGAATTCGGGTACCTGTTATCTGGGCCTATGCATCGAAATTCATCAGAACATTACACTCTGTCATTTTCATCAATCATGAACATTTTAACCCCGCACAGACATGAAAAATGTGAAATACACAAGTTTTGGGAAATTGAGTCCAGTGAAACGGAAGAGAACTATGGTATCGTGAAATCTGCACAAGACGAAATGGACAGACGGAAACGACAAATTAAGTAGTGTGTCAGTTATAGACAAGAAGTCCATCATGCATTGCATCGCCACCGAAAATTGGGCACTACTGAAGCAGAGAAAGAGAACAAAGACAATCGACCTCGAAATAATCAGGTACTATGAGTGCAGTTTTTGAGTATACCGCAAAATTTTGTCTTTGCTTAGCACTTGCTGGCATACAAAAATAAAGCAGCCCAATTTTCGGTGGCGATGATACACAGTGAATATGGACACTCCAATATTATTCGGTTATTCGAAGCAATATCGGGGTTGTAAAATTGTGGAGTGATTTTTTTGATTTGTTCACCCCGATATAAAAATGAGTAAACGAACTCTTTATACTATAAATTTGTTATCCAAGATAACTAATAAGGAATACACCTTTAAATTCACACTAAATAAGTTTAAGTTATCATTTTCCTCTGAGGAATCAAATCATTAAACAAGAGATAGTAAATCCTTCTCATGTTCTTCAGAGCTGAGAAACTGAAAACGTGTTACGTGATCTGTGATGGGACAACCGATTTTGTCCAACGTATGATGTGTGATACCCGACCGCGTGATTGAGATCTTCTCCTACCCCCCAAAACAAAAAAAAATCTTTTAAAAGCAGTTAAGGGTATAACAAGAAAAATCAATATAGGTCCGTGTAACACTTGTCAATTCAAAATTTCAAAAAGTTTTCAAATTTTAGTTTTTTGGATTTTGATCAAAGTTTTAAAATATCAAAATTCCAATTCTTTTATTTTTTTTTAAATTTTGAAAATTTCACCAAATAATTAAAAATTTTAAATTATAAACTTCGTTTTAAAATTCAATAGTTTAGATATTTAAGCAAACTTTAAAAATACTAAACTGAACGTACAGTTTTGATCATTTCGCTTTTTGAAAGTTTGAATATTTTGATTTTTGACTAAAACATAGGAAAGGGGGAAAGGACTAAAAAGTGGATACCTGTTACAAGTGCGAAACAGAATTAGAATGGAAGGAAACGAAATGAAATTTACCAAAACAAATCAAAACGAAAACAATATTATCTAAGACTAAATATAATATAAAACAAGAGGCTAAATTGTTTGAACTACAGTGTGAAAATGAGAAATATGTTTCTTTAAGTCGGAAACATTTAATTAGTAAATGAACAATATGCAGAAATTTACGGAAGCCCAGAGGGGACCTACAAAAAAATAATATTACATCGTTATCTCAATATATATATCGTTATTTCGATATAGTTAAATCGTTATCTCGATATATTTATCTCGTTATCTCGATATTTATATCTCGTTATCTCGATATTTTTATCGTTATATCGATATAATTATATCGTTATCTCCATATATTTATTTCGTTATCTCAATATATATATCGTTATTTCGATATAATTAAATCGTTATCTCGATATATTTATCTCGTAATCTCGACATTTATATCTCGTTATCTCGATATTTATATCGTTATATCGATATAATTATATCGTTATCTCCATATATTTATTTCGTTATCTCAATATATTTATCGTTATTTCGATATAATTAAATCGTTATCTCGATATATTTATCTCGTTATCTCGATATTTATATCGTTAAATCGATATATTTATATCGTTATCTCGATATAATTATATCATTTTCTCGATATATTTTTGTCGTTATCTCGATATCATTATATAGTTAAGGTGGGGTTATGGCACCTTTTTTCAAATAACTCAAAAACTTCTACAGATATCAAAATCTAGCAGAGAGTAAAATTGATCAATACATTATGATCTGCCTCTATCGAAATTTAAGTTTAGGTTGATCGGAAAATTCGTTTCAGAGCTATGACCCTTTATTTGCAATTTTTCTCATTTTGTTTTTTTTATAATTTTTACAATATTTTTAAAAGCTAGAGCATTTTTTTATTATTATTATTCCAAAATATTTCCTGTTTACGCTTATCTTAGTCGTCCAGGTAACAGATTAAGGTTCCCGGTTTACAAAAATGGCATCTATACAGGGGCAATAGAAAGCTAACAAAGTCCATTTTAACCTTTATTTAACATTAAGTTTTAAATGTCTTAGGCTAGCTTGAACTAGTATATATATATATATCTTTAATATACACGAGGTTGTAATAAATGAGATGTAGTAAGAGAATTAATAAGACAACTCTTTCCCGGGACAAATTGGCGTTATTGTAATAAAAAAAATGTACACAGGAAAATATATATATAATGGTTTTGTCGTTAGGAGTTACTGTAAATGTCAATTGATCCTCCAGTGATTTAGCAAACACTCCCCGATAGTTGTCCGACCTCTTGTATATTACAGATATATATACTATTTCAAGCGTGTCTGGGACCTATATTGAAAATCGACAGTTCTACGCATTTTCGCGTCAGCTACAGATTGATACAAAACTTTAACGACATTACATTTTTGCACCGGCAATTCGATCGGCTTTCCTGGTCTGTCGCTTTCTTCTTTTCGTCCTGATTATGCATGAAATATTTGCGACTGGACGTTAAGCAAACATCAATCAATGTAAACAGAAATTGACATATCAAGCAAGCGGATCAAACTGCCAGCGCAAAAAAAATAAGCCTGTTTAATGTCTTTCAAGGTTTGTCATCCATCTGAAGCGCGCGAAATGAAGAATGTTCGATTAATCCCCCAGTGATGTTAGCCGGTGCTGACCGATAGTTATCCGACCTCGGTAAATAGGTGCAAATTATGAGATGTGTCATAGCATAACTTTTTTATTATTACATGTAAAATGTCGATTTATGGCTCGTTTTAAAGAAAATGGAATATACCTTTGAAAATTTTAAGATTTTGATTCAGACAATTTAATTGAGGTCTGGAGCTGGCATGTCAGTAACTGCTAGTATTCTTTTGTTAGTTTATGTATCATTGTCATTTTGTTTAGTTTCTTTTGTTACCTATTCGGACATCGGACTCGGACTTCTTTTAAACTGTGTTTTACTGTGCGTATTGCTGTGTGTTTGTTTTTTCTACATTGACTAAAGGTATTAGGGGGGGGGGGGGATTGAGAACCCACAAAACATCGTTTAACCCCGCCGGATTTTTGCGCCTGTCCCAATACAGGAGCCTCTGGCCTTTGCTAGTCTTGTATGATTTTTAATTTAAGTTTCTATTATACATTTCGGAGTTTAGTTTGACGTCCATTATCACTGAACTAGTATACATTTTTGTTTAGGGGCCAGCTGAAGCACTCCTCCGGGTGCGGGATTTTCTCGCTGTATTGAAGACACGTTGGTGGCTTGCAGTTGTTTTCTGCTCTTTGGTCGGGTTGTTGTCTCTTTGACACATTCCCCATTTCCGTTCTCAATTTAATTATACATAAATAAAATACAACGAGAAAACGAAGACCATATTCTTGA
This sequence comes from Mytilus californianus, assembly GCF_021869535.1. Taxonomy (NCBI): domain Eukaryota; kingdom Metazoa; phylum Mollusca; class Bivalvia; order Mytilida; family Mytilidae; genus Mytilus; species Mytilus californianus. Next base: position 38,017,262 of record NW_026262581.1, read on the forward strand.
TTTATCGAGTTACTGACCTTGTGTATATTATAAAAAAGAAAAAAATGTTCAAGCAAACCTGGGGCCTATAGTTTTCAATAAATAAGCAAAAATATGCGAAAATCTGCAAATTTGGGTATTTTAAGAGAAGCAAAATCTGAAAGTTTTGCCCACAAGACTTTATTGTAGCTCTTAATAATCTGAACAATTTCCAATTTATACTAAGGCTCTAGCTTTTAATCTAAAATTTGAATTGAATGGATTTGATTTGATCGATAAAAACAAATAAGAAACAGTATAATTTTGAAAATTTAGGCGAAATGTATTTCTTACTCTAAAAGAAGCATATAAATATATGCAGTGTTGTGTATGTATATATATTTTAAAATATACGACGAGGAAAAGTAACATCCGGCCACCGAAAGCTTTATTATTGTAGAGCCTAGGTGGTCGAGTGGTCTAGCGCGTCGGGCATAGTGCAAGGCGATTTGGTGCCACGATATATTAGGAGCTCGAATCCCGGCGAGGGAAGAACAAAAAATTTGCGAGAGCAAATTTACAGACCTAACATTGTTGGGCTGATGTTTAGACGTATTTTAAAATATATAGAGAATATCATATGGCTTTTTCAATATCACATCCGTATCAACCCGAGACAGAAATATAATTCCAAGAGCTCTGCTCGAGGGATTATATTGGTTGAGGGTTGATACGGTGTGTGATATTGAAAAAGCCATATCATACACACTTTACAAATATATCTCACGTAGATGTGTTTAATGTGACATGACGTCATACAGATAAGGGGGGTTGAAATGCCGTCATACAGATTAGAGGTTTGACATGACGTCATACAGATTAGGGGTTTGATTAAGCCTTTGCAACAGTGACTGCAATCGATGACGTGACATCATATAGATTAAAGGTGTGATAAAGCCTTTGCAACAGTGCTGATATCGATATCATCACGGGTGGCTGATACAGCACGCCTGCCAATGATTGTATTACACATACAATTTATCTGTATTTACTACTAAGTATATAATAAATATACATATACAACACTGCATATATTTATATACTTCTTTTAGAGTAAGACATACATTTCGCCTAAATTTTCAAAATTACTTTCTATATTTCCATATCTACTACCAATGAAAGCCTTTATGTAATTATCATCGATGCTTTTATATTTTTTTGATATTGTATGCGCTTATCATTATGCATAGGGAACTATGTATTTCTTAAACTCAATGTTAAATAAAGATTGAAGTGGACTTTGATAGCTTTCTATTGCTCCTGGATAAATGACATTTCTGTAAACAGGAAATACTTTGGAATATTGATGAAAAACTAAAAAAGGCTCTAGCTTTTACGACTTTCAAGATATTGTCAAAACTAATCAGAAGATTTGAAAAAATTGCAAATAAAGGCCTATAGTTCTTTAATAAGTTTTCCGATCAACCTAAACTTAAAATTTGGCAGATACAGATCATTATGTACTAATCAATTTTACCCTCTGCTAGAATTTTGATATATGTATAAGTTTTTGAGTTATTTGCAAAAAAGGTGCAATAACCCAACCCCACCTTAACTATATATCGAGATAAAGATTTAATTATATCGAGATAACGATATAATTATATAGAGATAACGAAATAAATATATGGAGATAACGATATAAATATCGATATAACGATATAAATATCGATATAACGATATAAATATCGAAATAACGATATAAATATCGAGATAACGATATAATTATATCGAGATAAAGGCTCTAGCTTTTAATCTAAAATTTGAATTGAATGGATTTGATTTGATCGATAAAAACAAATAAGAAACAGTATAATTTTGAAAATTTAGGCGAAATGTATTTCTTACTCTAAAAGAAGCATATAAATATATGCAGTGTTGTGTATGTATATATATTTTAAAATATACGACGAGGAAAAGTAACATCCGGCCACCGAAAGCTTTATTATTGTAGAGCCTAGGTGGTCGAGTGGTCTAGCGCGTCGGGCATAGTGCAAGGCGATTTGGTGCCACGATATATTAGGAGCTCGAATCCCGGCGAGGGAAGAACAAAAAATTTGCGAGAGCAAATTTACAGACCTAACATTGTTGGGCTGATGTTTAGACGTATTTTAAAATATATAGAGAATATCATATGGCTTTTTCAATATCACATCCGTATCAACCCGAGACAGAAATATAATTCCAAGAGCTCTGCTCGAGGGATTATATTGGTTGAGGGTTGATACGGTGTGTGATATTGAAAAAGCCATATCATACACACTTTACAAATATATCTCACGTAGATGTGTTTAATGTGACATGACGTCATACAGATAAGGGGGGTTGAAATGCCGTCATACAGATTAGAGGTTTGACATGACGTCATACAGATTAGGGGTTTGATTAAGCCTTTGCAACAGTGACTGCAATCGATGACGTGACATCATATAGATTAAAGGTGTGATAAAGCCTTTGCAACAGTGCTGATATCGATATCATCACGGGTGGCTGATACAGCACGCTTGCCAATGATTGTATTACACATACAATTTATCTGTATTTACTACTAAGTATATAATAAATATACATATACAACACTGCATATATTTATATACTTCTTTTAGAGTAAGACATACATTTCGCCTAAATTTTCAAAATTACTTTCTATATTTCCATATCTACTACCAATGAAAGCCTTTATGTAATTATCATGCTTTTATATTTTTTTGATATTGTATGCGCTTATCATTATGCATAGGGAACTATGTATTTCTTAAACTCAATGTTAAATAAAGATTGAAGTGGACTTTGATAGCTTTCTATTGCTCCTGGATAAATGACAATTCTGTAAACAGGAAATACTTTGGAATATTGATGAAAAACTAAAAAAGGCTCTAGCTTTTACGACTTTCAAGATATTGTCAAAACTAATCAGAAGATTTGAAAAAATTGCAAATAAAGGCCTATAGTTCTTTAATAAGTTTTCCGATCAACCTAAACTTAAAATTTGGCAGATACAGATCATTATGTACTAATCAATTTTACCCTCTGCTAGAATTTTGATATATGTATAAGTTTTTGAGTTATTTGCAAAAAAGGTGCAATAACCCAACCCCACCTTAACTATATATCGAGATAAAGATTTAATTATATCGAGATAACGATATAATTATATAGAGATAACGAAATAAATATATGGAGATAACGATATAAATATCGATATAACGATATAAATATCGAAATAACGATATAAATATCGAGATAACGATATAATTATATCGAGATAAAGAAATAAATATATTGAGATAACGATATAATTATATCGAGATAACGAAATAAATATATCGATATAACGATATAAATATCGAGATAACGAGATAAATATATCGAGATAACGATTTAATTATATCGAAATAACGATGTATATATTGAGATAACGATATATTTTTTTTTTGTAGGTCCCCTCTGTGCTTCCGTAGAAATTACTTGTCGACTTTGTGGTTACTGCTCTAAATGTGGTAATTAATAGTATATGTCTGTATATTTGACTTGGATACCTTCACGAGGGGCTTCAATAATGGTACATTTTTTTTCAGGTACAGATCCAGGAATTTGAAAAGGAGGGGGCCTAGTTACCCAACGTTTGGACTGACGCTTGTAAAAAATATATGCATTTATCATATATGTAGCTCCATTAAGGGTGGGCGGGTCCCGGTTGGGCCCCCTAAATCCGCCTTTGTTTTTAAATAGCGAATAAAAGGAAACGGGATATTCGATTTTTGTATTAAGGGATAGTTTTGAAAATATTATGAGTCCCCTGTACTCGGTTCTAAAGGCCGCTTTAAAAAGCACCCAGAGAATTCTTATAAATCTTAATACTGCAAGGTTATTGTAAAATATTTTCAGTACAGAAAATTAACATTAAATCGAAAAAGGTTAAATTTGATCAATATTGTTTTATGTTTTGTGACTTCATGGGAATATATAATATTGTTCTTCACAGTTACTTTCTAGAAAAAAAATCAGTTTTAAATACCAAGAATGCCTTCTTTCGTATTCACGTTTTCTTAAAAAAAAAAAAAAAACCAAAAAACGGCCTAAATGTAAAACGCTGAATTTTAAATCAAATTCAAAGAAATAGTTTTTGCCTTAAATATATATAGCATTCAGAATAAGATGAACAGTCATGAATAAACCATTATACTTGCGAAATAGCAGTTAATCGATCTGATCGTATTTAATATGGCACTCAAAAACACAATATCTCAACCGTGCACTGTACCTATAGTTTTACAGGTCTTTAAATAAAATAAGACAACCAACGACCAAAATGATGCTAAATCAATAAAGGAAAAGTATATATGACAAAAATCAACCAACGTAATTTACCATAAAAATTGGTCACTTCAACTTTCTAAAATGTGTATCGGTGATGTGAACTTAATATAAAACATTATATCATTTAAATTGCGGTTTTATTTAACAATGTGTTTTTCTATTTTAAAATATATTAAATTGGACTGGGCAACAGGCTAAGTATCTGCAAGCCTCTCAAAGAGAGAGAAAACATCGCATACACAAACTTATGACAACACAAACAAATATTTCATTATCATTAACATTGCATGGTGTTGCTCGTGTAATTAAAACTGAGGGCACGCATTAATCAAAATGCCCACAGCTCATATGGATAGAATGGCGCTTAATGTACAGCGGAAACTATTACATGGATATTCAGACTGAAATGTTTATGTGATATGTTTATGTGGTATGAATTTAAACTTTCAGAAAACTATCACGCTGAGTTTGATATAAATGGTCTACCTCTTAGCATTATCCTGGCTCCAAGCTTCTAATAATTGAATTGATCGAAATCTTAAAGACAGCATGTATAACGGATAAGGAGTGTAAAGCAGATACTTATATATAAAAAACCAATCCACAACCTCCCACATTTGAGGTGACGTTCATTGCGACACCACTGATTCGGTATTTCATCTACCGTACCAATACTTCGACTTGAAATCAATAGAAATATTTATTTGTTTTATTCAATTTTCTCCGCTTTGATGCCCGTCTGTCTCTTGTTTTATTTTTTTACCTTGATAGGTAATTAAACATGTTCATTTAGTTTCGTTTCGTTTCGTTTCGTTTGCTTTTGTTTTGTTTTATTTTGTCCCCTCCTGCTATTTCGCAAGTATACTGGTTTAATTCATGACTGTCCATCTTATTCTAAATACTATGCATATTTAAGGCAAAAAAATATCATTGAATTCCACCTTACATTCAGCGTTTTACATTGTCCTGGTTTTTCGAGAGCAAATTTTAAAACGTCCTAGTTTTTTAACAAATGGGGCCGGTTTTTTTTTAAAGAAATTATGAATACGAAAAAAGGCATTCTTTGCATTAAAAACTGTGGTTTTTTCTTTCTTCTAGATGTCAACTGTTATCTAAAGTGAAGAACAATACATGTATTATATATTCCCATGAAGTCAAAACATATATTTCAATATTGATCAAACTTAACCTTTTTTCAATTAAATGTTAATTTTCTGTACTGAAAATATTTTAGAATAACCTTGCAGTATTACGATATATAAGAATTCTCTGAGTGCTTTTTAAAACGGTCTTTAGCACCGAGTACATTCCTAGTCTTTTTAATTCCATCTCATGCTAACTTTGTATTTACGGTCAATAATAAAATAATTGATACATATTACAGAGTCGAACTCATGGGTTTTAAAAATAGGGATAAGAAAACTAAGGAATAGCAGTGAAAAATCAGGGAAAAAAAATAATACAAAAACAAATGTTCTACTAAAAGAGAACTCCCCTCAATAAATAAGATTACAGTAACAAAAACCTTAGTCCGCCCATGTACTATTTCATATTGACAGTAAAATTTAAGTGAATGGAATATCCAATAAAAATTTAAACAACACTTGACTGCATGCGTCCGAAGCGCTTTTCTATATTTACCTACATCCGGAACGCTCACAGCTGAATATTTGGAAGCCAAGTAGATATAAGAATCGAAACAATTGAAGAGGTGTATGGCCAAAAGGGACATTGAAAATAGCAAAATCCATCTAAGGGAAACTTTGCGCGAGGGAATTGAAACCTGAGTTTCTTTATAATTTATATATAAACGGTCTATTTTAAATGATTGATTGTTGGTTGCCAGTGGCAAATATTTCATGCATGTTCAGGACTATAACAAATTAACAATAAATACAATAGGTAGCTATAGGTCCTGTTATAGAGTCCGTTCGGGATAAAGGTCGGAAAATTTAGATCACCACTGGAAAATGAGGGTATTTTGGATAGGGACAGAAATTCTGCAATCAACGAACCACTCTAAGAGTTGATGTAACGGTTCGTAACGTGCACTCTCTCTACACGCCCAATTCTGACTGGACGTGGCTGCGTATTTGTATTTTACTCAAAGTTGATTGTCGCACGATAACTTACAAAAGTGCAAATGACAAATACGGAACTATCCCTTATTTCAAAAATCGAATATCCCGTTTCCTTTTATTCGCTATTAAAAAATAGCAGTAATCGCAAAGTCGGCAAGTATTTTCTGCATATTATTCATTTAGTTAGAGAATCAAAGTGTGTCAAAATCAGGTCTTACTAATTATTTTTTCGACTTAAAGAAACATATTTCTCATTTTCATCCTGTATATCAAAGAAAAGAGGGGCGAAAGATAACAGAGGGACATTCAAACTCATATGTCGAAAATAAACAGACAACGCCATGGCTAAAAAAGAAAAAGACCAATAGACAAACAATAGTACACAAAACACAACATAGAAAACTAAAGACTGAGCAACACGAACCCATCGAAAAATTCGGGGAGATCTCATGTGCGCCGTAATGGTAAGCAGATCCTGCTCCACATGTGTCACCCGTTTTGTTGCTCATGTTATTACAAACGCGGTAATAAGTAATTCGGTAGGTCACAAGTTAGCCTCTTGTTTTATAATTTTTAATATATTTAGTTTTTCAGAAAACATTGTTTTCGTTTTGATTTGTTTTTGGTAAATTTCACTTTGTTTCTTTCCATTCTTATTCTGTTTCGTACTTGTAACAGGTATCCAATTTTTAGTCCTTTCCCCCTTTCCTATATTTTAATAAAAAATCAATAAATTCAAACTTTCAAAAAGCGAAATGATCAAAACTGTACGTTCAGTTCAGTATTTCTAAAGTTTGCTTAAATATTTAAACTATTAAATTTTAAAACGAAGTTTATAATTTTAAAATTTTAATTATTTGGTGAAATTTAAAAAAAAAAAAATTTGGAATTTTGATATTTTAAAACTTTGATCAAAAATCCAAAAAATTAAATTTGAAAACTTTTTTGAAGTTTGAATTGATAAGTGTTACACGGACCAATATAGACATAGCAGGAACATATATTGATATACTGTTCCCAAGATAGAGAGACCCGTATATAAGGTGACGTCATTGGATCTTTCCTGTTCTGTTGACAAGTAAGTACACCTACCCTCTCACTAAAGATTTGATACAAGTCTAAGCTTTTCAAAGATGGGGCAAGTTGGCTCAAAAAGGGAATTAAACTGGTGGAAAGGGGGAGGGACGAGTTTGAGGGTCCGAGATGAGTGGGACGAGTTTTCCTTTTCCGATTAGACAAGCTTTTTTTTAAAGCTTATAGTAGAGCAGCTATACATCAAAAAGTGCTCTAATTAAGGAGCAGTAAAACAAAGGTTGTTATAAATCAAATTGTTCGTTTTGATGTCAGTATTATTCAAGCCAGTCTTGCCGGGTCGAAAATGTCTACAATCTGAAATTTTGGGCAAAAACGGTAATTTAGATGAAAAAGTGCTGAAAACTGGAAAATCATCATAAAAATTAATTTTTAGACCGAATTTCATCATTCGCATATCAAAATGTTCGTTTTAAAATATGCTAGCTAAGTAAAAACATTTTTTGGATCTCGATTCTTTTTATGTATTTTTTGGGACAAAAATGATTATTAGATGTGTATTAATCGGGATCATTATCTTGTATGCACTTGACAGTTTGTCCTTAATACGCTTGTAAGTCGAAAAGTAAACAACGATGGCATTGACAGTTCAGAAGTTTCAAACTGTAGGTCCTGTAGAACAGGATGAAGACGTCGAAAATGAAAATGTACATCCTAATGATATAGGTAAAATTATCTCAATGTATTTGAAGTATTTTTCGTATATAAAATTGATTTTGTTCGTTAAAAGCTGATCCTAAACTGACCTGTTTGGACACGGACTCGACCAGCCCTAAAAGCCTATATATGGCTTGATATATAATTTTGGGCCGATGTGATTATCGTATAGTTTGTTATGAAATTTATGATATTTAAAAACACTGTCCAGAAACAGCATAATTTAAGTACAACATAGGAGCAGTAGAACATTGTTATAAAATCTTGCATATAACAGCAGGTTGCAGTGAAATATTGATATTTTAAAGATATACTGATATACAAAGTCAAGATGTTTATTTTTTTCTCAAAAATAATGTTCTTCTGTTCATCATAGATATAAGAAGATGTGGTATGAGTGCCAATGAGACAACTTTCCATCCAAGTCAAAATTTATAAAAGTAAACCATTATAGGTCACAGTATGGTCTTCAACACGGAGCCTTGTCTCACACCGAACAGTAAGCTATAAAGGGCCCCAAAAAATAACTAGTGTAAAACCATTCAAACGGGAAAACCAACTGTCTAATCTATATAAAAAACGAGAAACGAGAAACACTTATGAACCACATCAACAAACGACAACTACTGAACATCAGATTCCTGACTTAGGACAGGTGCAAACAAATGCAGCGGGTTTAAACGTTTTAATGGTACCAAACCTTCACCCTTTTTCTGAAACAATAGTGTAACATCACAACATAGAAAGACACATGTTCATATGACATCACATAACGTCATAATGTACATGTAGTTTCTCTAATTCTTACCTAATTGTAACTTGGATGGAGAGTTGTCTCATTGGCACTCATACCACATCTTCCTATATCTAACTAATTTATCCTTTTCCAGATCTGTTGATTATTTTTATTTAATCAACTTGTGGTCTGTTTGATCTGTTCTTCTTTGGGCAAAATTCAATTATGACAGCAAATTTTTTGCTTTCCTCTTAATTGCCCATTGTGGCGTTATAAAAAAAGGCTACCATGCCTTACATAGAAGGAACACATCTTTTTGCAAATCATTGAAAAAGAAGGATTAAGTTTGTCTGCATATTGTCAAAAATCATTAGAGAAACAGATTATACCACCAAATCTTCTTGCAAAATGATTATATGTCTCCACTTTCAGGAGTAAAATTTTAAATCTATACTACTGAAGGAAGAGACCGATTTCATTGAGCAGCAACTCCTCTGAAACCATCAAAAATCGGAAATATTTGTGATATGACGTATAAATGTAGTGTTTTGTACTTCCTAAATTTGTCTATGAACAATCTTTTTTCCACAGAAAACCCCAATTTTTGAGAAAATATCCAAATTCGGAGACAGTTATTGATCCGTGTCTTATACGCTTTCGCGCATGGTCAGTTGACGTACTGCCCGTGAAATACTACTCAATTCAATCTGTCACATGAATTTTCCGGTTGTAGTAAGAAAACCAAGATGGGTTCAAACAGAAAGAATTTGATAGCAGAGAAAACTATGCACCTTATAATCAGCATGACTTTATCAGATGACAATACGAATACTAAAAATCCAGGCTTAAAGTAAGGCGTAGGTACTTTAATTAAGTCACGGATCCGCGATGTCGCAGGTGTTTTCTAGTATTTAAAAAGCTCAGCGAGCCTCGCATTTTTATTTTGAAAATTTAGCTGTTTCAAGTAGAGAAATATCATATCACACTTAATGCAGTGGTAGAATCTATATATACGTCACATCCCAAGGAAGTTTGCGCTTTTCAATAACATATTATCATGATTATAAAGTCAAGCAATTTGCAATGCTTTAAAGAAAATATCATGTTTTTTCAACGAATAGCCATGATATGAAATTCAGATACATGTACTTAATATTTCTTTTGTTGCAATATTGTTTGATGCACGTTATCTACATGTATGTACAAGCACATGTTTTTTTATAGCATATATGGAATTACAGCATATATACATGTATTTATATACATGTATCTTTATTGGCTAAAAAAACAATATTGTATTTTACAATAATTTAAGCCAAATTCGTCTTGTTAAACTAAAAAATTTCACATCACAAATCATTTTATACATCTTATAGATTCTATACATCTTGTAATACAGTACCATTTTACACTGTTAAAATAGGTTCACAATAAAAAAAATTAATGAGATCTGGTATGATGGCCAATCAACCACAGAAAAAAGATCAAGGATTTAAACACCACAAGGTTATTTTTCGGCTGTTAACAATGAGCAAAAGCTATGTTGTATCAATAGTATACACCTATTGACTGGGTGTGAGGGTAATAGCAAGTTTGTTGTCCCTGAGATACCAACTATTGCTCGAGGCGAAGCCGAGGGCAATAGTTGGTATGCAAAGGGACAACATAGAAAGTTAGTTAGATTGGTATGATAAACACTTAATGATTGTGTTGTTCAGTATAATAAAACACCTAATGACTGGTTGTGCGGGTAATAGCAAGTTTGTTGTCCCTTTGCATACCAACTATTGCCCTATTTAATAAAAGTCCTTTTAAAATACAACTTAAAGAATTAAGAATTGTATCTGTTTTAATACAAGTTGTGCAAACAAGTCCATACCCATGCATTTCAGTGATTGTCTCATTGATGAGGACATACAGTGATTTTTATACGACCGCAAAAAAATTTTGTGGTCGTATATTGGTATGACGTTGGCGTCGTCGTCGTCCGGCGTCGTCGTCCGAAGACACATTGGTTTTCGCACTCTAACTTTAGTTTAAGTAAATGGATCTTTTTGAAATTTGACCATAAGGTTAAATACCACAAAAGGAAGGTTGGGATTGATTTTGGGGGTTATGGTACCAACAGTTAAGGAATTAGGGGCCAAAAAGGGGCCAAAAATAAGCATTTTCTAGTTTCCAGACAATAACTGTGGAACGGTGTATGGATCGCTCTGAAATTATACTACAAGTTTCCATACCACAAAGGGATGGTTAGGATTTGCTTTGGGGGGTTATGGCTCAAACCGTTTAGGAATTAGGGGCAAAAAAGGGGGAAAAACAAGATTGTCCTGGTTAATGGACAAATACTTTAGTACAAAACATAATTTAAAGCAGTGTAAGGGAGATAAATCAAATACATCATTAAAATTATCTCCCTTACACTGCTTTTAAATTATGTATAAAGTAATGGTTAATGAACAATAAAGATAATTTAAAACAGTGTAAGGGAGGTAATCCAAATACAACGTTTTGGTTACTTCCCTTACACTGCTTTTAAATTATGTTTAAAGAAATGCATATTTATAAAGGAAGACTAGTAAAAATATCTGCAAATGTTGCATCTTTTTTTTTTGTTTGATTTTAGCAAAAATTGAATATATGAGGTTATTTGATATGCTGAATCTAAACATTTATTTAGATTTTTGATTTTTGGCCCAGTTTTCAAGTTGGTCCAAATTGGGGTCCAAAATTGAACTTTGTTTGATTTCAACAACAATTGAATATATGGGGTTCCTTGATATGCTGAATCTAACCATGTATTTAGATTTTTTATTTGTGGACCCCGTTATCAAATTGGTTCATATTGAGGTCAAAATCATCAGTCCAATTAAAACAGACAACATTATGCCCCCCCCCCCCCCCCCCCCCCCCCCCCAAAAAAAAATGACAAAGACAAACAATAATGCTTGTTTTCCTGTTTGAATTGTTTTACACTAGTCATTTTGGGGCCCTTTATAGCTTGCTGTTCAGTGTGAGCCAAGGCTCCGTGTTGAAGGCCGTACTTTGACCTATAATTGTTTACTTTTTACACATTGTGACTTGGATGGAGAGTTGTCTCATTGGCACTCATACCACATATTCTTATTTCTATGTAATAAAACATTTATACAGAAAAGTGAGCATTCAGCAATACAAATTCCACAAAAACCATGTGGTGAACTCGAAGTGCTCTTGAAGGGTCAGCAGTAAATTCTTATACTATTTCAATGTAAATAGATTTACTCACCACAGGCAGTTTATATCAGATTAGCTGCATTTTTTTTTACATAACTACAATGTGTACATAGAAGGCATATCTAGGTCGTAAATGGATAATATCATTTGATATCTTAAAACTATTCCCACTTAATTGCTTTGTTTTCATTGTACATGTGCACAAGTGTAAACATTCTTCTTTCCCTTTTTGTGGCAGTTTCTAACCTTGCAATCAAAAATGATTTAAAGAGAGTCGTAAATGGTGGGTAATCGCATGGACAAACATGAAATAAAATGGCGATATCACTTTGAAGGAAAAATAGCTGACTGTTACATGTACAAATGTACATGCTGCTTGTTAACCAATTTGCTTGAACCGTATTTGAATAAGAAAGGGAGAGTTCCTAAAAGTAGCCCCAGTGTGAAATAAATTCGGGAGAAATTGACCCTTTATGTATTTCTTTCTATTTTGTAGACATGGACAAACTGTATCCACGAAGTGGACACAGAGCTGTAGTAGATGATAGTAATATGTATGTGTTGGGTGGTTATAATCCTCGCTTTAGACATGTAGAAAATTCTTCAGACACATATTACCCTTTATTCAAAGAGGTAATATATATAATATACATGCTGTATTTAGACCCCTCTACCAAGAAATTTGTTTTGCATGCACACGTATTAAAATTGCGGTTTTTATCCAACGCAATCATAGGTTTGAACGTTTTCAATTTAGACTTGTTTATATTTTTTCGTTTGGGCTTGTATTATATTTGCCTTCAGGTTTATATGATCAGTTCATCCTATTTTGACTCTTTCAAAATTCAAGAGTCTATCCTAAATCATTTTGAGGTAAATTATATGGCCTTCCAAATACCGTTGATTCCTAACATCACTGAAGAGACATTAATTGTCGAAATCCGGATATGGTGTACAAATTTTTGCACCTCATGTTTGCAGTATACCATCTTCTCCGCAAGTTTATTGTTTTCTGTTTGGTAATAAATTAATGATAAGGTTTATTTTGTTACATCTTGTGATCCATTTATTTGGCAATCGCCAATGGCAGTCAGCAGGGTTTAAGAACATCAGTTGTTTGACCTGCTAGTCATGAACAAATACGTTTTGTTAAAATATACTTTTTCACTCATTTGGTCTTTTGGAAAATGTTGTTTGTGCTGTATTTAGACCCTCTACCCAGAAATTTGTTTTGCATGCACACGTATAAAAATTGCGGTTTTTATCCAACGCAATCATAGGTTTGAAGTTCTTTGAACGTTGTTTTCAATTTAGACTTGTTAATATATACATGATATATATTGAAGTAAAACATAGAGACATATATGCATGCATGATATAATGTTTGATATAATTAAGTCAGCAAGAAAAAAAGTTTCTATTTCCCTGAAATATTGATAAATCATGGTATTTCTTTTTTTACACTTCATCTGAAATTATCACATACATTTTTTTTGTACTTAACAAGAATATGACACATTTTGCATCTATAGGTAATACAGCCCATATCAGCATATACAGACTGATAACCTGTTCATTTTGCTGTTGTCAAATTCTCCATGTGTGCCCTGTGCTGATAATTTTTTATTAGGGCCTCACATGCTCCTATTCAGCCCCACTTCCACTTCTAGTTGTCTGATAGTGATATTTTCAATTAATAAGATTAATTTTTTTAATAAAATGATACTTTAATACTAAAAAAAGTTTCCTGAATGTTGATAAACGTCTTCTTTTAACATAATTGATCCTTTAAATAAACTTACAATGTAAGGGTCACACTTGAACACTGTAATTAGATCTTTGAATATTGTTTTTATCAGTATGAATATTATAAATATTGCTGTCAATAAAGTAAAACCCAACTAAATATTATTGTTATACACATACATGTTTTGTATGTAGATAAAATTGAGAATGGAAATGGGGAATGTGTCAAAGAGACAACAACCCGACCATAGAGCAGACAACAGCCGATGGCCACCAATGGGTTTTCAATGCAGCGAGAAACTCCCGCACCCGAAGGCGTCCTTCAGCTGGGCCCTAAACAAATATGTATACTAGTTCAGTGATAATGGATGTCATACTAAACTCCAAATTATACACAGGAAACTAAAATTAAAAATGATACAAGACTAACAAAGGCCAGAGGCTCCTGACTTGGGACAGGCGCAAAAATGCGGCGGGGTTAAACATGTTTTTTGAGATCTCAACCCTCCCCCTATACCTCTAGCCAATGTAGAAAAAACAATCTCACAACAGTTCGTACAGTAAAACTCAGTATAAGAGAAGTCCGAGTCCGATGTCAGAATAGGAAACAAAAGAAAATAAACAAAATGACAATAATACATAAATAACAACAGACTACTAGCAGTTACTGACATGCCAGCTCCAGACCTCAATTAAACTGATTAAAAGATTATGTCTTCATCATATGAATATCAGGCACAATCCCTCCTGTTAGGGGTTTAGTATTATACCGTCATAAAATATATGAGAAGAACATAACCCGTGTCATGCCAACAACTGGTTTTAGAATAAATGTGTTTAATTCCGATGCAAAGACCCTATAAGTGAATTAATATTAAAGCCAAAATATGCAATCTTTAATGACCTGACAACAGTATCGTAACTATATCCCTTCTTAATAAGTCTGTTTAAAGGTTTTGTTAGCTTTTGAGGTGAATACTGACATTTTTGTGCTTTGTAAAGAATATTACCATAAAAGATTGGATGTGAAATACCCAAACGTATAAGATATCTGTATGTTGAGTTATATTTACCCATGATGTCCTTATACCGATAATAAAATTTAGTAAATGTTTTGACTAGTAGTTTATGATATCAAAAACCCTGGTGTAATAATTTTTCAGTAATACATAAATTTCTCTCGCTAAAATCTAATACGTTGTTACATACACGAGCGAATCGTACAAGTTGAGATATATAAACACCATAAGATGGTGACAAGGGAACGTCACCATCTAAAAATGGATAATTAACGATAGGAAATGAAAAATCATCTCTTTTATCATAAATTTTTGTATTAAGCTTCCCGTTAAAGATATAGATATCAAGATCGAGGAAAGGACAGTGGTTATTGTTAGTATTAGCTTTATTTAAAGTAAGTTCAACAGGATAAATTTCTTTAGTATACATACTGAAGTCGTCATTATTGAGAGCCAATATATCATCCAAATATCTAAAAGTATTGTTAAATTTTTGTATCACATTCCTACAATTGGTTTTTAATCTGTTATTAATTTTGTCCAATTTTCCAGACGTTTTTTTATTCTCCAACTTACATGTAAAAAAAAATGTAACTGATGAACACAGGCACTTGTCTCAGAAAAAAATTTCCTATATACCTTAATATATAACACTTGTCTCAGAAAAAAAATTTCCTATATACCTTAATATAACACTGTTATATTAAGGTATATAGGAAATTTTTTTTCTGAGACAAGTGCCTGTGCTGATGAACTAAGGATTGATATTATGCAGTCTCCAGACTTTGAAGTTTTATTGGTTCAAGGACTGTCTTTGATTTCAAGAAAATATAATTCCAAAAAATCTTGAGCAATGATGTCACATTAAGCTCACCTGGCTAAAAGGGCTAGTGTGAGCTTTTCCCATCACTTGGTGTCTGTCGTCCTTTATTTTTTACAAAGATCTTCTCCTTTGAAACTACTAAGCTAATTGGAACCAAACTTAGACACAATCATCATTATGGTATCCAGTTTAAAAATGTATCGGATGAACTTGCAAGTCAACCAACATGCGCCATGGCTAAAATTAGAACATAGGGGTAAAATGCAAGTTTTGTCTGTTATTTTGAAAACCGCTATAGATCAGAGAAAATCTAACAGGGAAAAAATGTTCAGTATGATGAGATTTTATTTAATGTCCATTTACATCAAAACTGTCAGACGACCTCTAATAGGAGCTATTGCACATAAATGATGAATTTTACCAATTTTTTTCATGTTTGCCTATTCAATGTATTATCTTGAAACTAAAACAGAAACTTAAAAAAGCAAAAATTATCAACAAGACAAGATCTACAACAAAGTTGTCCCCTTTTCCCTGAATGTGACCCACCGAATTAGACTCCAATGATAAATCACGGGGGTTTGTACTTTCATGAGCAACACCACGGGTGCCACATGTGGAGCAGGATCTGCTTACCCTTCCGGAGCACCTGAGATCACCCCCATTTTTGGTGGGGTTCGGGTTGGTCAGTTTAGTTTTCTATGTTGTGTTTGTCTGCTGGATTTTTTTCTTTTTTAGCCATGGTGTTTTCAATTTATTTTTGAATGTCCCTTTAGTATCTTTGCCTCTCTTTATGTTGAAACTATATTAGATCCATGGAGATAGAAACTTTAAATTGCAAACATGTTTAGCAAGACAAGATCTACTATTGAGTTGATATTGCTGAAATCATTGGTCAGCTACATTTGTATTTATAAGCTAGGAGTAATGGCCCTTAAATCTGAATTTACCAAATTTTTATGAGTTTGCCTTTACTCTTGAAAACAATATTATACTATACTATCATGACTATATAGATATAAAAATCAAATAGCAAAAATGATCAGCATGACAAGATCTACAAATATGTTAACATGACCCAGAGTTTACTCTTTATAGAGTTATTCCTTAAGCTTGTAATTGAGGAATTTTACCATAAAGTGGCCATTGTTGAAGATACAGGCTCTAGTTAGCTCACCTCACCTGTCAAGTGAGCTATTTTTGTCATTTAGGGTCCATTAACATTTACAAAAATATTCTTCTCTAAAAACTACTGGGCCAATTGGAACCAATCTTATCCACAAACATAATTTTTATTGGTATGACGTTGGCCTCGTCATGGTCGTTGTCGTCTGAAGACACATTGGTTTTCGCACTATAACTTTAGTTTAAGTGAATGGATCTCTATGAAGTTTTACCATAAGGTTCAATACCACTAAAGGAAGGTTGGGATTGATTTTGGGGGTTATGTTACCAACAGTTAAGGAATTAGGGGTCAAAAAGGGGCCAAAAATAAGCATTTTTGTAACTTCCAGACAATAACTTGTGTGTTTGTGTATGGATCTCTCTGACATTGTACCACAACATTCCATATCACAAAGGGAATGCTGGGATTGATTTTGGGGGTAATTGCCTCAATATTTTAGGAATAAGGGGCCAAAAAGGGGCAAAAAACAAGCATTTTTCTAGTTTCATGACAATAACTTGTGTGTAAGTGTATGGATCTTTCTGAAATTGTACTACAAGGTTCCATATCACAAAGGGAAAGCTGGAATTGAGTTTGGGGGTAATTGCCCAAAACGTTTAGGAATAAGGGGCCAAAAAGGGGCCAAAAATAAGCATTTTTCTAGTTTCCAGACAATAACTAGTACTTGTGTTCAAGTGTCCATTAACCAGGAAACCCTTGTTTTCCCCCTTTTTGCCCCTAATTCCTAAACGGTTTGAGCCATAACCCCCCAAAGCTTATTTGGGCCCCTTTTTGGCCACTAATTCCTAAACTGTTAGGACTATAACCCCCAAAATCAATCCCAACCTTCCTTTTGTGGTTATAAACCTTGTGTTTAAATTTCATAGATTTCTATTTACATTTACTAAAGTTATTATCTGGAAACCAAATGTCTTAGGAAGACACTGATGACGACGACGACAATGATGACGACGTGATACCAATATACGACCGCAAAATTTTTTTGCGGTCATATAAAGAGAAAATGCAACAAATGATCTGCATGACAAGATCTACAAAAACTGTCAGTCCTCTTTATATAGAATTTATTGCCTTCTTCTTATTTTATTATTGTCACCAAAACCAAAGGCTCTAGGATTTAATTTAATGTATGTTTAATAATTATCATTAACTGTTTGAAGCTATGGAAATTTAACTTCACTACACAGAAATGGACATCATTGATAACAGATGGTACTATGCCAACAGAATTAGCATCACATGCAGGTTAGTATTTAAAAACACTTTTCACAAGAATCATTTAAAACTATTTGAACACTTTTGATTTTTAGGTCACTTGGCCTCCATTGTCCTTACTACTGGCCATGGACAAATTTCAACCAAACTTAAATTGAATGATCCTTTGGGTAACTAGTATATATAAAGTTTGTGTATTTGTTCTTGTAAATAGAACATAATGGGTAAAATGCATTATTTGTCTAGCTAAGATCTTGAAAACCATAATAGAGAAAAACTGCTGCAGGGTAAAATAATAAGAATGTCAAGATCTTTCTACTACCCATTTCCACCATTATTACCAGGTGATTCATGATCAATTTCCTATAATGACAATTATAAACCAATTTTTGTGTTTTTGTCTATTATCTTGAAAACAATAAACAATGATAAATAATCAGCAATACAATTTCTACATAAACACTAACAAGACTTAAACCACTGGATGACTCCTTATAGAAATAATGGCCCTTAAATGACAATTTTTGAGTGATTTTCAAGTTTTTGTCTATTACATTTGCATAATAAGAAAACTATTGTACATATATATGTAAAAACTGCAAAAATGATCAGCTGTACAAGATCTATTAAAATGCCAATATGACCTAACAGTTAAAAACTCCAGAAGTTCTTGCCCTAAAATTATGATTTTGGGCTAATTTTCAAGTTCCATGATAAAAACCATAATTTACAGAAAGAAGAAAATGTAATGAACTCATTAGAAAACATTTTTTTACTTGAAACCTTTAAATTTTTTTAAAATCAGACATTTTTTAAAAATTGTCTGTTGTGTCACACTTCTGATTACAAATGATGGCCATTGTATTCACTTCTATTGAGTATAAGCCTCCAGGTAGGAGAACCTTTTAATACAATGAATTTCATTCAAATAAAGATAACTTAATAATCATGTTTTTCAGTGCTGAAAGTTCTTTTTAAACAATAGTATTTGTAGCTTTTTAAGATTTTGAATAGTATACATTTAACAAGTTTTTTTGTCTAACCTTGACATAGTCAAAAAGCGAAACTTAAGTACATATACTGTTAAGGCCACGGCATCAACAATGTATTAGTTTGTGACTAGGTCATTTTATATGGGAATCACTAGTGGTAGGTCAATGATATTTGGTATCCAGTTGTATTCGCATTAGCAAATCTCATTTGATGGAGATTATTTGGCACCTCCCCCTCAGTCATGGTCTATTGACTTTGGGACTTGTGCTCAGTTTACATGTATTTGTCTGTGATTAAGTCAGTTTATGAGGAACTACTAGTGAAAGGTCAAAATGTTATTTGGTATGCAGTTATATTAGCACTGGCACATCTTATTTCCATGGAGATTATTTGGCCCTACCCCTCAGTCATGGTCTATTGACTTTGAAACTTTTGCTTAGATTACATGTATTAGTTTGTGATTAGGTCTGTTTATTGGGAACCACTAGCATGACTAGTGGTACATGTAGGTCACTGATATTTGGTATGCAGTTGTATTAGCATTGTCATATCTCATATCCATGGAGATTATTTGACCCTGTACCTTCAGTCATGGTTCATTGACTGAATATTAGATAACTTACTCGTTAAAAGTATGCAATTTTAATTTCAACATTTGCATATAACTATCAAAATAACAAAAAGGCGAGACATATATCTCTGTTAACAGCTTATTTTGTCATGTATTTAAGCCTATGCAATAACTGACTTAGTACTATCATGCTAAAGTGTTTTTTTCAGCAAAATTTATGAAAGAGTGTAGAATTAATTTTTTTGTAAGCAACTCCTACAGTTTTCAACCCAGATTCCTGAAACTTCAGAGGAAGATTGCACATATGTTGAAGCTAAATTGAAGGATTTTTTCCTCATTTTACCAGACTTGAGAACTTTTTCAGAACAGTTTATTCACAAATATTGCAACACAGCCATTTGAGACTTTGACCCATTTTTATACGACCGCCAAAAAATTTTTGTGGTCGTATATTGGTATGACGTTGTCGTCGTGGTTGTCGTCGTCGTCTGGCGTCGTCCGAAGACACATTGGTTTTCGCACTCTAACTTTAGTTTAAGTGAATGGATCTCTATGAAGTTTTACCACAAGGTTCAATACCACAAAAGGAAGCTTGGGATTGATTTTGGGGGTTATGGTACCAACAGTAAAGGAATTAGGGGCCAAAAAGGGGCCAAAAATAAGCATTTTTGTAACTTCCAGACATAACTTGTGTGTTAGTATATGGATCTCTCTGACGTTGTACCACAAGGTTCCATATCACAAAAGGAATGCTGGGATTGATTTTGGGGGTAATTGTCTCCAAATTTTAGGAATTAGGGGCAAAAAAAGGGGCAAAAAACAAGCATTTTTCTAGTTTCATTACAATAACTTGTGTGTAAGTGTATGGATCTTTCTGAAATTGTACTACAAGGTTCCATATCACAAAGGGAAAGCTGGAATTGAGTTTGGGGGTAATTGTCCTAAACGTTTTGGAATTTGGGGCCAAAAAGGGGCCAAAAATAAGCAATTTCTAGTTTCCAGACAATAACTTGTGTTCAAGTGTATGGATCTCTCTGAAATTGTACTGCAAGGTACCATACCACAAAGGGAAGGCTGGGATTGATGATGGGGGTAATTGCCTCAATATTTTAGGAATTAGGGACGTATTATGGTATACCGTTGTCCGCCTGTCCGTCCGTTGTCAACATGTCGGACATTAACTCAAAAACGCTTTAACCAATTTGCATAAAACTTTGGTGAATTGTTTATATCTATTGACGTGAGCTCCCTTTCGTTTTTTATAAATTTTAGATTTTACGTTTCCGAGTTATGGGGTTTTATTCATTAAAAAAAGGGGGATTTTCCAGTTTTCGGACAATAACTCAAGAATGCTTTCACCAACTTGCAAGAAATTGTGGTGAATTGTTAATATCTATTGACCTGAGCTCCCTTTTGATTTTTATAAATTTTAGATTTTACGTTTCCGAGTTACAGGGTTTTATTCATAAAAAAGGGGTGATTTTCCAGTTTTTGGACAAAAACTCAAAAATGATTTCAGCAGTTCTTATGAAACTTTGGTGAATTGTTTATATCTATTGATGTAAGCTCCCTTTAGAATTTTATAAAATTTACATTTTACATTTCTGAGTTATGGGGGTTTTATTCATTAAAAAAGGGGGGATTTTCCAGTTTTCGGACAATAACTCAAAAATGCTGTCAGCAATTCTCATGAAAATTTGGTAAATTGTTTATATCTATTGATGTAAGCTCCCTTTTGATTTTCATAAATTTCTAATATGACATTGAGAATTAATTGAACTTTATTTGTTTATAGTCTGAAAACAGATTTACTAAGTATTGCGCAACAGCACAGTGTATTACACAACAGCAAGATATCTTTAATTGAATATAAATTCAATTCATATAACCAATTTCAAGTTCTTTGACTAGATTTATTCAGAAAACCTATAATATGTCAAATATTTAATTACAATCCAAATTCAGACCTGTATCAAGCTTGAATATTGTGTCCATTTTTGCCCCAACTGTTCAGGGTTGGACCTCTGCGGGCGTATCCAGCTGCGCTCAGCGAAGCAGTTTATTTTTCTTGTTTTCCTTTTTTTTTTCTTTTAAATTTTTCCATTTTAAGTTGGTTATTTCTGATTTATATTTAAAAGCAAATAATAATGATATGGTAGGAGATACACACCAAACAGGATGTGTAAATTATTATATAATAAGTATTGTGCAATAGCAAGAAATTTTCAATTTCACAGTATTGCACAATAGCAAGAAATCTTCAATTGCACAGTATTGCGCAATAGCAAGAAATCTTCAATTGCACAGTATTGCGCAATAGCAAGAAATATTTAATTGCACAGTATTGTGCAAAATAAGATACCATGTATAAATTGCTTATTTCTTGACCAATTTCAATGGGGTTTTATTCTTGAATTCTTGGGGTTCTTTAATATATATGCTGAATCTAACCGTGTATTTAGTTTTTGGATTTTGGGCCCCGTTTTTAAATTGGTCCACATTGAGGTCCAAAGGGTCCAAAATTAAACTTTGTTTGATTTCATCAAAAATTGATTATTGGGGTTCTTTGATATGCCGAATCTAACCGTGTATTTAGATTCTTAATTTTTGGTTCCATTTTCAAATTGGTCTACATTAAGGTCCAAAGGGTCCAAAATTAAACTTAGTTTGATTTTAACAAAAATCGAATTCTTAGGGTTCTTTCTTTGATATGCTGAATCTAAACATGTATTTAGATTTTTGATTATGGGCCCAGTTTTCAAGTTGGTCCAAATCGGGGTCCAAAATTAAACTTTGTTTGATTTCAACAAAAATTGAATGTAAGGGGTTCTTTGATATGCTGAATCTAACCATGTATTTAGATTTTGGATATTCTACCATAATAGGTGAATGTCCAATTTAAAATTTTTAAATTCTTACACCACATTCATTCTGTGTCAGAAACCTATGCTGTGTCAAATATTTAATCACAATCCAAATGCAAAGCTGTATCAAGCTTGAATGTTGTGTCCATACTTGCCCCAACTGTTCAGGGTTCGCCCTCTGCGGTCGTATCAAGCTGCGCCCTGCGGAGCATTTTATTGTGGTTTTGGCTAGTTTCTGATACTATAATTATTTTTGAAAATTTTCTTGTTCATCATTCCATAGTTATTGAATTTTCAACAGTTATATTTGTCAAACTATATTTATACACCTGAGGATATTCTCATACATTTTTGTCAAGCCTGCGACATTTATGTCGCGAACGGGAGACATATCCTAGATTCCGTCATTTGCATCAACATTTAGGTTCAGTCTGTGGTTAAAGTTTTTTTAAACATGAATAACTTTGTCAAACCTTTATGGAATTTTATGAAATTTGGACAGAAGCTTGTTTATGACCAAAATAAAGTTTCCAGAGCAAAATTTTGAAAATATGTTTTTTCATTTTTCTGTATTTTACTGATAAGTGGTTTTTTTTTACAGTTAAAAAGTAGATGCAGTCTGGGGTTAAAGTTTGTTACACATCAATTACTTTGTCAAACCTTCATAGAATTTCATAAAAACTTTGGCTGAAGCTTTTTATGCCCCTGCCGTAGCAGTGGGGGCATTAAGTTTTACCCTTGTCCGTCTGTACGTACGTACGTCCATCCGTACGTCCCAAAATTGGTTTCCGTTCTCTAACTTGAGTTTGCCTCAACCAAATGTTATGAAACTTATACACAATGCTTACCACAAAACTCAGATCAAGTTTAGTTTTGGTGGCGTTACTTTAACCGTTCTAGAGTTATGCCCCTTTATAAATAGAAAAATGGCAAAATTTTTAGTTTCCGTTCTCTAACTTAAGTTTGTCTCAACCAAATGTTATGAAACTTATACACAATGCTAATTACCACAAAACACAGATCAAGTTTGAATTTTGGTGGCGTCACTTTAACCGTTCTAGAGTTATGCCCCTTTATAAATGGAAAAATTGCAAAATTTTTATTTTCTTCTAGATATCAAGTAATTATTAAAATTGGAGTTATCTTCCTTTGTCCATGATTATAGTTGAATCAACTACAATCAATGCTTTATACAATGCAATGTTTATATATATAATTTTGACTTCCACTGATAAAACACAGATCAAGTTGAATTTGGGTAGTGTCAATTTTGCCATTATTGAGTTATGCCCCTTTATGAATCTAAAGATTGCAAAATTTTTAGTTTCCATTCTGTAACTTAAGTTTGCCCCAACCAAACATTATGAAACCTATACACAATATTCATTACCACAATACTAAGATCAAGTACAAATGTTTAAAAATTGATTCTATTTGAACTCCTTCCCGCCACACGAGCACAATGAGCAACACAAGTGATACACCCCCGTCGTATAAATGTAAAGACTTTGAGGACATCGCAAAGTGTTTTGAAAAGTTACATTTGCACATCAATAAGAAGTCGAAATATTTAAGACAAAACAAACTGAGACGGAAAGAAGGGTTGATCTCATAGAGAATCACAATGAATTCATGAACTCAGAACTACATGCAATTCACAATACACACATACGAAATCTAGAGAGTTTGATTGAAAAGGAACAAACTGAAAGATTGAAATTAGAAATATGGGGGCGTTAGTTGGAATGATGTTATAAGAGGTGTACAAGGAACTCCTAACCATCGGGAACTGCCAAAGGCTACAGAGGCATTCACTAGAGCCTTTCTGAAGAACACACTGAACATCCCACCAGAACGTGCTGACAACATGCTTTTCACCGCAGTCCAACGTCTACCGTCTGGGGGTGAGGACAGAAGCAGTATTATGCTAAGATTATCGAGTCTGATCATCCGGGATGACATTCTAAAGGCAGCTATAAAATTACCGCCTCGGTCAGGATATAGTGTTGTGCCAGATCTACCGCCCAGTCTCTCCGTTCGCCGAGGTGAACTTTTGAAAGAACGACGGGATTTGTCACCAGAATCCAGAAGGAAAACGAAATTGGTATACCTACGAGATGCTCCATTTTTGAAGCTTGTCACCAAGCGTTCATAGATTACAACATTTATTTACAATGTGCATAATAAAAGTTTGTTTTTTTCAGTTAATCTATGTTTTGAAATATGTGTTATTTACATTTATTGTCATTATCTTTGTACTTAAATTGCAATCCTTAAATATTTCAAAAGAATTTACTTTAACTTTATTTGTCCGGCCTTGTGTTTCTACAAAATTTCTAAATTGTGTATTGCCTGGATGTCCTCAGCTGTTATAATCACGTGTGTTGTTTGTACTTTGAAATATACAAGTGCTCTCTTTGAAGTCCGCGTTTAAGAAACAATAACAAAGATGGCGACCTCCATGCGCCTAAAAATTTCTTCTTACCCCAAACAGTTTAAGGTGAATATCACCACATAATACAATAGTTACAGGCATGCAGACTCATCAATATGGGCGCTAGGTAAGAATAACTTGGCAACATTCCAACAACAACTTTTTGTTTGACCGCAATTGGGCAAAATTTGTAAATTATTGTAAACAATTTATATTTTGCATACCGTGCATTAGCTATAGAATTATATACAAATCCGGCAGTAGTCTCATTTGATTAAATATTTCAATAAAAACCTCTTTACAGTGAAGAATAAATGTAATCCATGAACGCATGTACATCCATGCCCAGGGTGTGTTTTGTTATTTTGTTTAATCATTTTTCCCTTTTCATTCTCTTACATGAGACAAAATTACATATACTGTAGTTTTCATATTTCTTAAGCTAAAAAGAAAAGAACCGGAGAGCATAGTATGACTTTGTTGTCCTTTATATTGAATGGCAGCACAGGGAATCACCTCTGTGGGGGTCAATTTAGGGGGTTTATTTATTTTAAAAATATTTTTCTTCACTTATTACATCTTTGTATGCCTTAGATTTGTTGTGTTTGGGTTGAACTTGTCAGTGTCAGGGAATAGCGATAAGAAAACTATTTTTTTTTCATGTTTCCCAACTTGATTATGTCTATGAATTTGATATAGTGATTAAACTTGCCTTTGTATCATTAATTGACAATTATTATTTATTTAAGCAATTGATTTATTTGATTACATATACATGTATACATGCATATATGCAACTTAGTTTAAAAAATTTTGTACTATGGCAGTTACTATAGGAGCTCTTAATTGCAGGGGACTGTCGGAAGAAGTAAAACGCAGAGATATTTTTGACAGATGTAATAAAAAATATGATATAATTATTTTATGCGATACACATTGCACAAAAGAAAGAGAAAATAAATGGAGAAATGAATGGGGATACCAAGCCTATTTTTGCTCGTTTACTGGACACAGCAGGGGAGTTGCTATACTTCTAAATAATAAATTCAAAGTTATTGTTCATAAAGAATACAAACATAAAGAGGGAAACTATCTAATTTTGGATATGACCATTCATGAGTATCGAATAACTTTAGCTGGTATATATATGGCCCAAATAATGATAATCCAGGTTTTTTCTCAGAAGTACAGGAGGTAATCTCAAATATTCAAAATTCTCCAATCATTATAGCGGGAGACTGGAATTGTAGTTCAAGATTATGAAATTGATACACTTAATTATAAAACAAAAAATAATGTCAAAGCGCACACTAAACTTATAGAAATAAAGAACTCCTTAGACTTGGTGGATGTTTGGAGAGCAAATAACCCAGACAAGAAAAGATATACATGGAGAGGCCTGGAACATAAACAAAGTTGTTTAGACTATTTTTTTATATCCACTGATTTTAAATCCTTAGTAAATCAATCGGATATAGATATTAGCTATCGTTCTGACCATTCTCCTGTTTCTCTCAGTTTAAAATTTTATAACCAAGAAAGGGGGAGGGGTACTTGGAAATTCAATAATAGCTTACTACATGATACTTATTAAGTGGCTGGGATTAAAAAGTGTATATCAGACACTGTTAATCAATATAACCTTTCAAATACAGATACAGGGGAAGAAACAGAATTATCTGTAGACCCCCATATATTTTGGGAGTTATTGAAATGTACAATAAGAGGGAAAACTATCTCTTATACTTCATATTTAAAAAAAAAAGTCAAAGGGAAGAATCTGAACTTGAACAACAATTAATCATTTTACAAAATAGATATGACCTACACCC
Organism: Mytilus californianus; assembly: GCF_021869535.1. Lineage (NCBI taxonomy): Eukaryota > Metazoa > Mollusca > Bivalvia > Mytilida > Mytilidae > Mytilus > Mytilus californianus. The sequence goes on from NW_026262581.1 coordinate 38,044,065, forward strand.
AGATCAGGAACTAAAAACTGAAATTCAAAACATAGAGGAGAGTTTAAAAACATTAAGAGAAAAAAAAATAAATGGTATAATTGCAAGGGCAAAAGCGAAATGGGAAGCAGAAGGAGAAAAATGTACAAGCTACTTTTGTAATTTAGAAAAAAGACATTATAATGAAAAAATTATCCCTAAAGTTATCAACGAAAATGGAGATGAAATCTTTGATCAATTCAAAATATTGGAAGAACAGAGAAAATTCTATAAAAATTTGTACTCATCTAAAAATGCATTTTGTAAAACGGAACATGAAAATATGTTTTTCAACAAAAATAACTCTTTTATCAATTGTCTATCGGAAGAACAAATGTTAGAAGCTGAGGGAAAATTATCAACTCAAGAATGTTTGAATGCTTTAAAAAACATGAAAAATAATAAATCACCAGGGGTAGATGGGTACACAGCAGAGTTTTATAAATTTTTCTGGAATGACCTTAAGTTCTATTTACTTAATTCCTTTAATTATAGCTTTGAAGAAGGCTCTTTATCAATTTCGCAAAGACAAGGCATTGTTACATGCATCCCAAAAGAAGGGAAATCTAAGTTTTATTTAAAAAACTGGCATCCTATCACCCTTTTAAATGTTGATATGAAAATATGTTCTGCATCTATTGCAAATAGAATTAAACCCTTGCTCAAACATATTATTAGTGAAACACAGTTAGGATTTATTAAAGGTAGATACATTGGGGAATGTACAAGACTTATTTTTGACTTAATAGAAAGAACTGAAGAAGAAAATATACCTGGACTTTTACTCCTTTTAGATTTTGAAAAAGCATTTGATACGCTTGAATGGTCATTCATAAATAAAGAACTTGAATTCTTAGGTTTTGGTCCTGATTTCTGTAATTGGGTAAAATCTTTATATTTCAATATCGAAAGTTGTATCATAAATAATGGTCATTGCTCTAGTTTCTTTAATATAGAAAGAGGGGTTCGTCAAGGGGATCCTTTATCCCCTTACCTTTTTATACTGGCTTTGGAACTGATGAGTGCAGCAATGAAAAATAACCCAGATATTAATGGTATTAAGATAGACAACTCTGAATATTTGCTTAGTCAATATGCAGATGACTCAACCTTATTAACTTTAGATGATGATGAAAAGTCGTTAGAACAATCTCTATATATTTTAGAAAAGTTCTCTGAGTGTTCTGGTTTACGAGCAAACTTAGAAAAAACAGAAGCCCTTTGGATTGGGTCAAAAGCACATTCAAAAGAAATATTTCACCAAGGAGAAAGATTAAACTGGAATCAGACAGGGAAATTTAAACTCATAGGTATAAACTATGATCTTTTTGCTGTCGACAAGACTGCCTATAATTTTGAAGAGAAAATTAAAAAGATAAATGCATTATTAAATATTTGGATTTACCAAGATCTTTCATACCTAGGAAAAATTACAGTCATAAAGTATTTAGCATTGCCAATTCTCATTCAGTCATTAACAATATTGCCAAATCCCTCTTTTGAAAATTTTAAGAAAATTGAAAATATTTTTTTTAAGTTTCTATGGAATGGTATTAACCAGATAAAATCAAAAGAAATGTTCTAATTGGATCATATGATACTGGTGGGCTAAAGATGCCTCATATTGAATCCTTCTGTTATGCACTGAAAATGACATGGATCTATAAATTATTGGACCCTTTCAATCTTTCTCCTTGGAAAATTCTTTTCAATGATAAATATAGAAAATATGGTGCAGATAAAATATGGATGATGAATAAGGATAGTATTAAACAAATTTCAATATATTTTAATAGATTTTGGAAGGACATCCTTCTAAATTGGGCCAAACTGAGGAATGCTGCCCATGACCAAATTTTGACTTCGATGGAGAGTTGTCTCATTGGCACTCATACCACATCTTCTTATATCTAATTATAGGTCAACCTATTTGGTTTAATACACTTTTAAAAATTGATAATAAAACTATTTTCTATAAAAAATGGTGTGAGGCAGTAATATTTTTTGTCAATGATTTACTGAATGAGAACAATGAATTTCTCTCTTTTAATCAATTTAAAGAAACATACGATATTAATACAAATTTTCTTCAATTCTATGGTATATATCATATGATCCCCAGTAGTTGGAAGGACCACATCAAAAACTGTGAAAAGAAAATCAACATAACTTGTGATAATTTAGACTATTTGAAAACAAATCAGAAATCATGCCCACATTTTTTTAAATTATTTGTGTCTACTTATCATGAAAACCCCATAAAATCACAAAATAAATGGAAAGAAATTTTGCATATGGAAATAGGTCACTGGGATCTTTTCTATATGCATCCTTTCAAGTGTTCTTTGAGTAATAAACTGATCATTTTTCAATACAAAATTCTGCACAGAATTTTATGCACAAATGATCTGCTATATAAGTGTAAACTTAAAGAAACACACCTATGCAGTTTTTGCAATTAAACAAAAGAGACAATTGAACATATTTTTTGGGAATGTTACATTGTCAAAAATTTTTGGCTTCAACTAGTTGATACATTACATTCAGATAGCGCGCAATTACGAGCTTCTAATATCAAAACAAAACATCCTCTTGGGATCAGATATTATAGATATTTCTGGAAATTTTTTCACTGTTCTCATGAAGTACTATATTTATTCTTGTAGATTGAGCTCACTGTTACCTTGTGTTAAGATTGCACTAAAGAAATTGAAAAATTATTATATTATTGAAAAACTTTCTTCCACCTTTCACAGTTCTCCTGCAATAGGTGAAAAAATAGGGAAAAAATGGGAACCATTTCAACAATTAATTTGATGATACAAGAAAGATAACTCATACTTAACTGAAAATAAATGTGTAACACAACTGGATGCACATCACAATTGGACAGTGGTTAGTGTGCATCCTATAGATATTATATATATGTATGTAAGAATTAAATGTATGTTACTATGTTATGATAATAGGAGTTAAAATACTGTTTTTTATATGATTTCCAGATATTGTCGGGAAGAGAAAATAACAACAAAATACAAATGTATATCATTATATATATAAATTTCTTTATGAGTACATGTACGAATAGAATAACTATGTTGCATCAATAATAATAATAATCTTTTAATATCAATTTAATCATATATGAATATAAGTTAATGATTTTTTTGTTTTTTTTGTATGGGGAGGGGGATGTTAATATAAGCGCTGACACTGGCAGGTCAAAACAAATAAACATGTATTGTATTCTTCTTTGATAGAAAAATGCATATAATTATTGTATGAGATGAAGAAATACAAAATAAAGAATTATAAAAAAATGATCAGCAATATAAATTACAAAAAAAAAGTACAAATTTTTTGTCTGTTTTCTAACTTTAGTTTGCCTCAACCAAATGTTATGAAACTTATACACAATGCTTATTACTACATAATACAGATTAAATATGAAATTTGGTGGCGACACTTTTACCATTCTTGAGTTATGTCCCTTTATAAACATAAAAATTGCTGAATTTTTTAGTTTGTCTCAACCAAATGTTATAAAACTTATACACAACCGTTCTAGAGTTATATATATATATATGCGTGTTTACAAATAGAAAAATTGCTGAATTTTTAGTTTCTGTTCTCTACTTAAGTTAGCCTCAACCAAATGTTATGAGACTTACAAACAATGCTTATTACCACAAAACTCAGATCAAGTTCAAATTTGGGTAGCGTCACTTTTACCGTTCTTCAGTTATGTCCCTTTATAACTATATGCTATGCAAGCGGGGGCATCATCTGTTTCCACATGTGGACACTATCCACATTTATTTGTGATAAAGAGATAATGTCTGAAGCAAACTTTTGAAAATATATTTTCATTTTCAGTATTTTTCTGATAGATGGACTAAGTTTTTTACAGTTAACATTTACAGACAGCATGGACAGTCTGGGATTAAATTTTTTAGACATGGTAAATTTGTAAAGCTTCATTGATTGTTATGAAACTTGAAGAGAAGCTAATCTTCAATACCAAGAAATAGCATCTAAAGAAAATTTTTGAATTAAAAAAAAATTCTGTATTTTACTGTTAAATGGACTCATTTTTGTCGAGCCTGCGACTTTTGTCGCAGAAAGCTCGACATAGGGATAGTGATCTTGTGGCGGCTACGGCGTTGTTAGCTAACTTCTTAAAAGCTTTATATTTTAGAAGGTGGAAGACCTGGATGCTTCATACTTTGTATATAGATGCCTTATGTTACGAAGATTCCGTCTGTCACATGTCCATTGTCCTTGACCTCATTTTCATGGTTCAGTGACTCCTTGAAAAAAAAGTTGCGATTTTTTTGTAATGTTAATTTCTGTCTTATTATGAGTAATAGGATAACTATATTTGGTATGTGTGTACCTTGCAAGGTCCTCATGCCCGTCAGACAGTTTTCACTTGACCTCGACCTCATTTCATGGATCAGTGAACAAGGTTAAGTTTTGGTGGTCAAGTCCATATCTCAGATACTATAAGCAATAGGTCTAGTATATTTGGTGTATGGAAGGATTGTAAGGTGTACATGTCCAACTGGCAGGTGTCATCTGACCTTGACCTCATTTTCATGGTTCAGTGGTTATAGTTAAGTTTTTGTGTTTTGGTACGTTTTTCTTATACTTTATGCAATAGGTCTACTATATTTGGTGTATGGAAATATTCTATGATGTACATGTCAGTCTCACAGGTTTTATTTGACCTTGACCTCATTTTCACGGTTCATTGCTCAGTGTTAAGTTTATATGTTTCGGTCTGTTTTTCTCAAACTATAATCAATAGGTCAGCTATATTTGTTGTATGGAAGGATTGTAAGCTATTCATGTCTGCCTGGCATGGTTCATCTGACCTTGACCTCATTTTCACGATTCATTGGTCAATTTTTAATTTAGTTTTCTTGGTTAAGTCTGTTTCTTAGAAACTATAAGCAATAGGTCAACTATATTTAGTGTATTGAATGATTGTAAGGTGTACATGTATTTCTCGTTTGGTTTATATGACCTTGACTTCATTTTCTTGGATCATGTTAAGTTTATGTAATAGTTGTAGTAAAGCTTTCATTTAGGACTATCAAAATAATATCAATGGTTAGTAAAGAAGGCGAGACATTTCAGCATGTGCACTCTTGTTAAAGTCAACATTACACTTTTCACTGACAGCAGTAATTGCAGGCGAGACACAGGCCTAGGGTTCAGCGGAACCCTTGAAATTTCTACAGATCAATTTTTATTTGCTTCTGATTGAATGCCTTGTAGATACTCCATTTTATTTGTGCATCTATTTCAATATGCACAACAAGGTGTATCATGCACTCTTACAGCATCATAGTTTATAAAATATGTCCAATTAGCCTGCCTGCAAACCAACATGGCTGCCAATGCTATAGAATAGAACATGTAATGCAGAAGTAATGTCCACATATCTTTTAAATAGTTATAGATAGAGAAAATCTGACAGGACAGCTATGTCCAGAATGTCAAACACTGACCTAAATTTTAGAACAACTCCTTATTGTCCTTAAATGACAGTTATTTTCATATTTTTCCAAATTTTGGTTATTATAACTATAAAAGATAAAGCAAAACTACAAATGACAAGTCAACTCTTTATAGGAGTTATTGCCCTTAAATGTAAATGTTTTCCCATTTTTTTATTATTTTTGCAGAAACTTTCAGAAATTTTATTGTAATTTTATGCAAAAATAACAGGTGAGCGATTTAGACTCCTTGGAACTTTTATTAAAAAAAGAAAGAAAAAAAATGTAATGGTGTGCAACAAATCTATAACATTTATAGAAATATACAGTGGGCTGACAAGCCAATGTTGGAGTGATACTTGTTAAAAGTCTAGGCTGGACTGACAAGCCAATGTTTGGGGAGATACTTGTAAAAAGTCAATGCAACTATCTTATATGACGCTCCATAAAGAGGGGGGGGGAGGGAGGCTACCCCCTAAATCTGCCACTGATTTAAACATAATTTCTCCTGTTACTTAATATATACAAGTATATACTTAATTGTGCATTGAGTTCTCTTTTTAATTTTTTTTTCTTTCGTGCAAGTTATATTTAATTCTGTGACTAAAATATAATCTAAGCAGAGGGACATTTAAGATTTTTCATAATGCTGTTATTTAGTAATTACATCTGATAGTAAATTAATTCCCCTTAATAAGCTATGCATTTTAATGGGTCCAAGTCTATTTACATTTGAGGGCCTACATGTCTTATAGAAAGTTAAGTCATAAGGGTTTGTTCCTTAATAAAGAAAAAGTACTGTTGTATTTGATGTAATACTCATATCATGAAAAAAACTATTTCAATGATACATCATCCAAAAATTGTGTTGATAAACATGATCTGTATATATGTAAAAGATTTTTTTTACTCCTTTGCTCAAGGTTGCATTTTAAATATTTAAGTCTCCCAAACGAAGTTTGGGAAGACTTATTGTTTTTGCTCAGTTCTTATTATTATTATTATTCTTCTTCTTCTTCTTCTTCTTCTTCTTCTTCTTCTTCTTCTTCTTCTTCTTCCGCCGCTTTTAAATTTGAACTTGTCCGCACCCGTTCTCCAAAACCGCTTGTCGGATTAACTTAGGGTTTCACAATATGTTAGACTAACATGTCTAGTGGTGCAATCAGGGTTTTGTTTTTGCAATGGGGTTTATAAAGGGGTACTTTGAGGGGCAAAAAGAAAAGAGGGTTTTACTATAGAACCCTATGGGATTTTATTTTTAAAAATTTTCAAATGATTATAAATTGAAAACCGTTCGTGATAGACACAAACTTTTTAATTGAAAATGTTCTAAATGATAAAGCCCATTAAATGAAATACAGGGTTAGTCCCCAGGGGTCACCCCCACCCCCTGCCATTTAAGAAAGTTCTAATACCTTGTAAGTGGTCAAGATCCCCACCCCTAAACCATATATATTCTGGTTTGTCATGCTAAGATGGTTTGAATGATATACAGGGTTAGTCCCCAGTGGTCATCCCGACCCCCTGCCATTTTAGAAAGTTCTAATATCTTGTAAATGGTAGAGATCCCCACCCCTAAACCATATATATTCTGGTTTGTCATGATAAAGCACATCAAATGTTAAACAGGGTAAGTCCCCAGGGGTCACCCCCACCCCCTGCCTTTTAAGAAAGTTCTAAAATCTTCTAAGTGGTCAAGATCCCCACCCCTAAACCATATATATTCTGGTTTTTCATGCTGAGATGGTTTGAATGATATACAGGGTAAGTCCCCAGGGGTCATCCCGACCCCCTGCCATTTGAGAAAGTTCTAATATCTTGTAAATGGTCGAGATCCCCACCCCTAAACCATATATATTCTGGTTTGTCATGATAAAGCACATCAAATGTTATACAGGGTTAGTCCCCAGCGGTCACCCCCACCCCTTGCCATTTGAGAAAGTTCTAATATCTTGTAAATGGTCCAGATCCCCACCCCTAAACCATATATATTCTGGTTTGTCATGATAAAGCACATCAAATGAAATACAGGGTTAGTCTCCAGGGATCACCCCCAACCCCCTGCCATTTAAGAAAGTTCTAATATCTTGTAAATGGTCGAGATCCCCACCCCTAAACCATATATATTCTGGTTTGTCATGATAAAGCACATCAAATGTTATACAGGGTAAGTCCCCAGGGGTCACCCCCACCCCCTGCCATTTAAGAAAGTTCTAATATCTTCTAAGTGGTCAAGATCCCCACCCCTAAACCATATATATTCTGGTTTGTCATGCTGAGATGGTTTGAATGATATACAGGGTAAGTCCCCAGGGGTCATCCCGACCCCCTGCCATTTGAGAAAATTCTAATATCTTGTAAATGGTCGAGATCCCCACCCCTAAACCATATATATTCTGGTTTGTCATGATAAAGCACATCAAATGTTATACAGGGTCAGTCCCCAGGGGTCACCCCCACCCCCTGCTTTTTAAGAAAGTTTTTAAATCTAAGTGGTCAAGATCCCCACCCCTAAACCATATATATTCTGGTTTGTCATGCTGAGATGGTTTGAATGATATACAGGGTAAGTCCCCAGGGGTCATCCCGACCCCCTGCCATTTGAGAAAGTTCTAATATCTTGTAAATGGTCGAGATCCCCACCCCTAAACCATATATATTCTGGTTTGTCATGATAAAGCACATCAAATGTTATACAGGGTTAGTCCCCAGCGGTCACCCCCACCCCTTGCCATTTGAGAAAGTTCTAATATCTTGTAAATGGTCCAGATCCCCACCCCTAAACCATATATATTCTGGTTTGTCATGATAAAGCACATCAAATGAAATACAGGGTTAGTCTCCAGGGATCACCCCCACCCCCTGCCATTTAAGAAAGTTCTAATATCTTGTAAATGGTCGAGATCCCCACCCCTAAACCATATATATTCTGGTTTGTCATGATAAAGCACATCAAATGTTATACAGGGTAAGTCCCCAGGGGTCACCCCCACCCCCTGCCATTTAAGAAAGTTCTAATATCTTCTAAGTGGTCAAGATCCCCACCCCTAAACCATATATATTCTGGTTTGTCATGCTGAGATGGTTTGAATGATATACAGGGTAAGTCCCCAGGGGTCATCCCGACCCCCTGCCATTTGAGAAAGTTCTAATATCTTGTAAATGGTCGAGATCCCCACCCCTAAACCATATATATTCTGGTTTGTCATGATAAAGCACATCAAATGTTATACAGGGTTAGTCCCCAGCGGTCACCCCCACCCCTTGCCATTTGAGAAAGTTCTAATATCTTGTAAATGGTCGAGATCCCCACCCCTAAACCATATATATTCTGGTTTGTTATGATAAAGCACATCAAATGAAATACAGGGTTAGTCTCCAGGGGTCATCCCCACCCCCTGCCATTTAAGAAAGTTCTAATATCTTCTAAGTGGTCAAGATCCCCACCCCTAAACCATATATATTCTGGTTTGTCATGCGAAGATGGTTTGAATGATAGACAGGGTTAGTCCCCAGGGGTCATCCCGACCCCCTGCCATTTGAGAAAGTTCTAATATCTTGTAAATGGTTGAGATCCCCACCCCTAAACCATATATATTCCTATTTGTCATGTCTCGAACATTTGAATGACGTATACGGTCAGTCCCCAGGGGTTCCCCCCACCCCCAATGTTCTAATATCTTGTAAATGGTTGAGATCGCCACCCCTAAACCATATATATTCCTGTTCGTCATGTAATGAACATTTGAATGACGTATAGGGCCAGTCCCCAGGGGTTCCTCCCCACCCCCAATATTCTAGTATCTTGTAAATGGTTGAGATCCCCACCCCTAAACCATATATATTCTGGTTTGTCATGCCAAGATGATTTGAATGATATACAAGGTTAGTCCCCAGGCATCACTAATGCATATAACTTTACTGGACCAAACCAATTTTCACTGGACGTTGCCCAATGTCAGGCGACCCTGGGAATTACGAATTATGGGAGCTTCGTTTGGGAGACTTCGTAACAGCATCCTGTTACAATCATTTCTTGTTGTGTATAATATGAAACTGAAGCTGTCTCAAACCAAGATGTGTTCTGATATATATTGATGCGACTGGAAACGAAAATTACATGTTAGTGTTTCAGATGGAAGTAGAGTAAAGTTTCGAAATTGTTTAAGTTTTTTTTCTCAATAAGATTATCATGATCATCAAATTTTTTACATTACAGCTTTAAGGTGTGGCAGAAACTTGTTGTATTTTGGGGGTACAGGTGTACCATTTGGTCACAGTAGTAGTAATGACTATTATACCTGTAATTTAGACACTTTAAAGTGGAGATATGTGAAATGTCAGGGTGATATACCACAGAAGAAATATGGTCATGTAAGTTAATAACTTATTTATTTTGGAGCTTATTTGGACCAGTAAATTCACCATTAATAAAATATTGCCTGATGTCATTTATCGGTACTGTGAAAGTACTTATATTCGTTGGTATCGATTTTCGTGGTTTGAGCAAAAGTTATATTTTTGTGGGTTCTTGAAATTGTGGATATTACTGTTTTTTTTTAATCGAGTGAAGAATTTGAAGCCATCAGAAACGAAGATTCTCGAAAATAATCATATATTGTTTTGTAATGATTTGTGGGACATTGCAAAATAAGGTGTTCATTTTCACTTACTGCTGACAACATTCATCAAATTTTTAATAAAATAATTGCTTTCGGAAATAAGCTGATTCATCTATGCTTACAAATTGTCTCGATTGAAGAAAATTGCAAAGTAAACATTTTAATTGTTGCACACTTGTAATCAGAAGTGATGACACTTGTTAACCTGTGATCGAATGGGTTCATTCAACCTATATGCCAACATTTTGAAATTTAGATATACCGGTAAAATTGTATGAAAAAATGTTGGCATAGGTTGAATAATTTGTTACAGATTAAGTGTTATAAAAACATAAATTGATTAAGGTCTAATCAATTTACAACCAGTTTAAACTTAGCTTTAAAGTGTACTCAATGCCATTTTTTTTTACACATACTAGTGAAAATGTAGGTAATGTAGGTATCAAATAGAACACTTGATACTAGCAAAATTGTGTTGAATTAGATACTAAATTAATATTAAAAAAATAGACAAAAAGTCTTAAATTGAACACCTATAAAATAAAATTGAGAATGGAAATGGGGAATATGTCAAAGAGACAACAACCCGACCAAAGGGCAGATATATTTATATATAAAACTTGAGAAAAAATAAACAAAAATACCATACTTTAACAAAAACTTTTTTTTAAAATCAAATTAATTTTGCAATATGAAATTTGAAATGAATGTTAAATAGAATGATTGTGTTTCTTCATTTGTTAGACGGAGGCTTTCCAGTGGGACAGTACGCCCTTTATTTACTTTCTTTTACTTTAGAAAAAGTACTCTGTGTTTGTTTTTATTTATTAAACTGAGCTGTGAGATTTGTGGTTACATTTTGTGTCGCCAATTTGTAATTTGAAATTCCATCATTCGCAAGTCAGTATGACAAATGCACAGTTAGATATTCAATTTGTCACCAATAGATTAGAGTCTGATCCACAATTAATGGATACCAATAGGGCCTCGGTGGCACTAATTTATATGCAGAAGATATGATGATGCATCTGCACACTCAACTGGTGTCATGTTGTCATCCTAGAGTCTCCAGTTTAGGTCAGCTAGCCTGTTGTCATTTTCAATGTACTTTCTTTGACGATGTTTACCATATGCTGAGTTCTGGATTATTCTAAACTCTGTAGCTGCTTGCTGTTTCTTCAGTAGTTTTACCAATTTGATGGCTCCGTCGACAAAAGCATGGAAGTTATGGAGTCTTACAACCTCAGTCACAGTTGACAGGCTAGTGATACAGTAATTCAGACTACTTAAGAGTTATGCCCCTTGGAAATATTAAATTTATGGAAAATGGCCTCATTAGCACTCTCACAGGTACAATTCTTGCCAGATTTTTATAAAACTTATACTATAGGTTAAAATCAGCAATATCTCGGACAAGTTCTATAATGGTGGACGATCGACTTTTTTTTTAAAAGAGTTATGCCCCTTGGAAATATTAAATTTATGGAAAATGGCCTCTTAAGCGCTCTCACAGGTACAATTCTTGCCAGATTTTTATAAAACTTATACTTTAGGTTAATATCAGCAATATCTCGGACAAGTTCTATAATGGTGCACGATCAACTTTTTTTAAAAGAGTTATGCCCCTTGGAAATATAAAGTATGTGCAACATGGGGGACATTGGAACTCTGTTCTTTTATTAGTACCCTACCAGCGAAGTCGAAAGGGGACTTTAGGTTTGCACTCCGTCTGTCCATCCGTCAGTCTGGCAAATCAGTCTTCCACACTTTTTTTCTTCGTCCTTGAAGATATTGATTTGATATTTGGTGTATTGGTTTATCATGACAAGTTACACAAGTTACAGATCAAGTTTGAATTTTGTTCTGGTCTGATGATTTTGTGAAGAGTTATGGTCCTTGGGCTTAGAAAATTCACTCAAATAATCAGTTTTCCTCACTTTTTTTCGTTATGCTTGAAAATATTGATTTGATAATTGGTATATAGTTTTATCATGACAAGTTACAGATACAGTTTGAATTTTGTTCAGGTCTGATGATTTTGTGCTGAGTAATGGTCCTTGGACATAGAAAATTCACTTAAATAATCAAGTTTTCCACACTTTTTTTCATCATGCTTGAAGATATTGACTTGATAATTGTTATATAGTTAACACCATGACAAATTATAAATCAAGTTAGCATTTTGTTCCAGTACAATGAATTTTTAACCGGTAGGGGACTATGTATTGCCATGCAATACTCTCAGAATGCTTGTTTATTTGGTGTTTCTATAAAATATTTTGGAAACTTGAGGTAACATGGTTACTAAAGCTTGTACACAGGAAAAAAGGGGTGAAAATTTGATTGGTATATAAACTTCCAGTGATGGTTATTATCTTATATGCAATGAATTGTTATGTGAAATTTTGTCTGTAGTACTGGACAGGATAAAACTTTACTCATGCCAATTAAGTATTTCTTTATTTGAAACAAAGATAAATTCTGCATAATTTTTTGAAAAGTGCCAATTTAACAAAGACTAATAGGGGAAAATCAATGGTATTACTCCTAAATTGGGAAGCTATACATGCACCAATGATCTTTTATGTACTCTCATTTTTTTAAAATTTCATACTATTTCACTGGAATGTTGCAAACATGAAATATTCTGAGTTGATTGAGTCGATCTCAAAAACATATTTGAGGTAAAATTGCCTTGAAATAGGGCTCTACCTTGAATGTTAGTAGATAGACCCAGCCACACTCAGTTTTGGGGCTTTTTCTCCTCATTTCCTATATTGGGCTACAGTATAAAAGAAAACTTTTCCTCAGTAATTATTTTAGAAATATGCAGTAATAAGTAAATGAAATGTTTTTTAAAGCAATAACAACAAATTATTTACCAAAAGGGAACCATTATATGTCCCTCTCTGGAATGCAGTGCAAACTTAATACATATTTAAGGACTTATTGAAACCTCCATGGAGTCGGTAAAATTTTATGTGGATAGTTCATTCAGCTTGAACACTTCAATTACTAATTTAATATCACATTTCTTACATAAATGTGTGATCGTTACCCCAAAATTTTAATTCATTAGCCTAAAAAGTTAAAATTTTGAGGTAATGAGAGGAATAAATGGACCAAGAGGGACCTTATATTGAAAACAAAGAGGTACATTAGTGGTGCTTATCATCTTAGAGTCATCTTTTGTATCATATTCAACTGTTGCAGATGAGATGAATATTTAATCATTTATTGGTGAATTTATGTGTCCACACTATATTCTATCATGATGCGGCATGATTTGGATTTTTCGAAGAATTTTTCCTCAAATTGCTGAAGATGTCATCTTACATTATACTAAATTTCTCTCAAACTATTAAATTGATTATAACAAAACTTGACAGTAATGCTTGAAAGGACCAGTATTTTACAGAAAAATAATCACATTCAGTTTATTCAACAAAAATTTCTTCTTTATTAAGTCTCCCAAACGAAGTTTGGGAAGACTTATTGTTTTTGCTCAGTTCTTATTATTATTATTATTATTATTATTATGTCACCCTGACGGAGGTCGGGTGACATATTGTTATTGTTCGATTCTTTTTTTTATTATTCTTATTCCACACTTTTTGTCCAGCTTAGTTCTCGGAATTGAATGGACCAATATTGTGATGGAACTATACCATAATGTTAACCACCATGTGTAGTTGTGCACCTGACTTTGGAATAAAAAAAATGGCTGCCATTGCCATGGAAACAGCAAAAATGTGAAAAATAGAAATGTGTTCCAATTTATATGAAACTTCTATGATATTAAGAGACTCGAGCACACTTCAACATGGAACATTTTTATTTCAACTGGGGGGTCTCCTTGGCATAATTTGAGGGGGGGGTGAACTTTTCATGGAACATTCCAGAACATTAGTGTTAAAATAGTTCTACAGACATTAAATGTAATATGATGGTATATTATTATGGGGAAAACAATATGCAGCAGTAGTTTGACTTTGGAATTTTTTTAAATGGAGGCCGTTACCATGGAAACAGCAAAAATACAAAAAATATCAAAATGCTCCAAATTCATTGGAATTAAAAACAGGTAGATCTGTTGTCATGCATAAATCTGCATTCAATGATGGAAAATTTCGAAATGGCTGCTGTTTAGTGGCAATTGGCAGACCAGGGTGACATCCGCTATTGCTTGCAATGGCAATTCTAGTTCTTCTTCTTCTTCTTCTTCTTCTTCTTCTTCTTCTTCCGCCGCTTTTAAATTTGAACTCCAAAACCGCTTGTCAGATTAACTTAGGGTTTCACAATATGTTAGACTAACATGTCTAGTGGTGCAATCAGGGTTTTGTTTGTGCAATGGGGTTTATAAAGGGGTACTTTGAGGGGCAAAAAGAAAAGAGGGTTTTACTATAGAACCCTATGGGATTTTATTTTTTTAAATTTTCAAATGATTTTAAATTGAAAACCATTTGTGAAAGACACAATCTTTTTAATTGAAAATGTTCTAAATGATAAAGCCCATTAAATGAAATACAGGGTAAGTCCCCAGGGGTCACCCCTACCCCATGCCATTTAAGAAAGTTCTAATACCTTGTAAGTGGTCAAGATCCCCACCCCTAAACCATATATATTTTGGTTTGTCATGCTAAGTTGGTTTGAATGATATACAGGGTTAGTCCCCAGGGGTCATCCCGACCCCCTGCCATTTGAGAAAGTTCTAATATCTTGTAAATGGTCGAGATCCCCACCCCTAAACCATATATATTCTGGTTTGTCATGATAAAGCACATCAAATGAATTACAGGGTTAGTCCCCAGGGGTCACTCCCACCCCCTGACATTTAAGAAAGTTCTAATATCTTGTAAGTGGTCAAGATCCCCACCCCTAAACCATATATATTCTGGTTTGTCATGCGAAGATGGTTTGAATGATATACAGGGTTAGTCCCCTGGGGTCATCCCAACCCCCTGCCATTTGAGAAAGTTCTAATATCTTGTAAATGGTTGAGATCCCCACCCCTAAACCATATATATTCCTATTTGTCATGTCTCGAACATTTGAATGACGTATACGGTCAGTCCCCAGTGGTTCCCCCCACCCCCAATGTTCTAATATCTTGTAAATGGTTGAGATCCCCACCCCTAAACCATATATATTCCTGTTCGTCATGTAACGAACATTTGAATGACGTATAGGGTCAGTCCCCAGGGGTTCCCCCTGCCCCCAATGTTCTAGTATCTTGTAAATGGTCTAGATCCCCACCCCTAAACCATATATATTCTGGTTTGTCATGCCAAGATGATTTGAATGATATACAAGGTTAGTCCCCAGGCATCACTAATGCATATAACTTTACTGGACCAAACCAATTTTCACTGGAAGTTGCCCAATGTCAGGCG
Source organism: Mytilus californianus (assembly GCF_021869535.1). Lineage (NCBI taxonomy): Eukaryota > Metazoa > Mollusca > Bivalvia > Mytilida > Mytilidae > Mytilus > Mytilus californianus. Next base: position 38,059,602 of record NW_026262581.1, read on the forward strand.
ACCCTGGGAATTACGAATTATGGGAGCTTCGTTTGGGAGACTTCGTAACAGCATCCTGTTACAATCATTTCTTGTTGAATATATCTTTTTTTGGTAATGTTTATGTTCTATATTAAACATTATGTCTATGCCATGAACAAATCAAAGAGTCAAGATTTTATTGAATTTGCTGTCATTTAATGGCTGTATATAACTGATGAAAATTATTATGAAAATATGAAACCTGCTTTTGCTAACCAAAAGTGAAACAAGGTCCTTGTTTAATACTCGTGGTGGGGTTTTCACTTACTATTTGCTATGCACTATGTAATGAGTGGAAAGGATGAGCTGCTGGAATAGGTCACTTTTTCAAGCTTCTTGGTATATGATAAGGTCAAGAAATTAATATGAAATATATACGAAAAGGTTCCTGATTCTATCAAAAGTAAGTATCTGATATTACATGACAGATGGAGTTTTTTTTTCAAGATACGATTAAAACCTTAGTCGTAAATGCATCAGAAAATTTTCTAGGGTATATTTTTTTGTTATTCAAAATATATGAAAAGGGTTGGTTATTTTATGTCTCAGATGCTCACTCTCACCACTAATGAATTGAAGTGTACCCCTTTAAGGTTTAATACTTATATCAATTTATAGGCTATGGCAAGAGTAGGAAAAGATGTGTTTGTTTGTGGAGGAACTACAGGCTTTGTATATAACATGGATATTCATAGACTAGACATCTATACAGGTGTGTGGGAACATCTACCAGTACATTCCAAATATACTCCAAGTAGTCGGTATGTAAAAATGTTGATATGGTACTATTATAAACATGAATAAAATGCTCCGCAGGGCGCAGCTTGATACGACCGCAGAGGTCGAACCCTGAACAGTTGGGGCAAGTATGGACACAACATTCAAGCTTGATACAGCTGTGAATTTGGATTGTGATTAAATATTTGACACAGCATAGGTTTCTGACACAGAATGAATGTGGTCTAAGGACTTAAAAATTTTAAATTGGACATTCACCTATTATGGTCCAATATCCAGAATCTAAATACATGGTTAGATTCAGCATATCAAAGAACCCCAAGAATTCAATTTTTGATGAAATCAAACAAAAGTTTAATTTTGGACCCTTTTGACCTCAATGTGGACAAAGTTGATAATGGGGCCCAAAAATCAAAAATCTAAATACATGGTTAGATTCAGCATATCAAAGAACCCCATATATTCAATTTTTGTTGAAATCAAACTAAGTTTAATTTTGGACCCCGATTTGGACCAACTTGAAAACTGGGCCCATAATCAAAAATCTAAATACATGTTTAGATTCAGCATATCAAAGAACCCTAAGAATTAAATTTTTGTTAAAATCAAACTAAGTTTAATTTTGGACCCTTTGGACCTTAATGTAGACCAATTTGAAAATGGAACCAAAAATTAAGAATCTAAATACACGGTTAGATTCGTCATATCAAAGAACCCCAATAATTCAATTTTTGATGAAATCAAACAAAGTTTAATTTTGGACCCTTCTCAATGTGGACCAAGTAAAAAAAGGGGCCCAAAATCCAAAAACTTAATACACGGTTAGAATCAGCATATTAAAGAACCCCAAGAATTCAAGAATAAAACCCCATTGAAATTGGTCAAGAAATAAGCAATTTATACGAAGTATCTTCTTTTGCACAATACTGTGCAATTGAATATTTCTTGCTATTGCGCAATACTGTACAATTGACAATTTCTTGCTATTGCGCAATATTGTGCTATTGGATATTTCTTGCTATTGCACAGTACTGTGCAATTGAAGATTTCTTGCTATTGCGCAATACTGTGCAATTGAAGATTTCTTGCTATTGTGCAATTGAAAATTTCTTGCTATTGCACAATACTTATTATATAATAATTTACACATCCTGTTTGGTGTGTATCTCCTACCATATCATTATTATTTGCTTTTAAATATAAAACAGAAATAACCAACTTAAAATGGAAAATTTTAAAAGAAAAAAAAAAGGAAAAAAAGAAAAAAAAAGGAAAAAGAAAAAAAAAAACCCAAATTTTTTGAACCCCCTTATGATTCATCACCCCCAAACTCAATCCCAGCCTTCCCTTTGTGGTACCTTGCAGTACAATTTCAGAGAGATCCATACACTTGAACACAAGTTATTGTCTGGAAACTAGAAAAATGCTTATTTTTGGCCCCTTATTCCTAAACGTTTTGGGCAATTACCCCCAAATTCAATTCCAGCTTTCCCTTTGTGATATGGAACCTTGCAGTACAATTTCAGAAAGATCCATACACTTACACACAAGTTATTATCATGAAACTAGAAAAATGCTTGTTTTTTGCCCCTTTTTTGGCCCCTAATTCCTAATATTTTGAGGCAATTACCCCCAAAATCAATCCCAGCATTCCCTGTGTGATATGGAACCTTGTGGTACAATTTCAGAGAGATCCATACACTTGAACACAAGTTATTGTCTGGAAACTAGAAAAATGCTTATTTTTGGCCCCTTTTTGGCCCCTTCTTCCTAAACGTTTTGGGCAATTACCCCCAAACTCAAATCCAGCTATCCATTTGTGATATGGAACCTTGTAATACAATTTCAGAAAGATCCATACACTTACACACAAGTTATTGTCATGAAACTAGAAAAATGCTTGTTTTTTGCCCCTTTTTTGGCCCCTAATTCCTAATATTTTGAGGCAATTACCCCCAAAATCAATCCCAGCATTCCCTGTGTGATATGGAACCTTGTGGTACAATGTCAGAGAGATCCATACACTTAACACACAAGTTATGTCTGGAAGTTACAAAAATGCTTATTTTTGGCCCCTAATTCCTTAACTGTTGGTACCATAACCCCCAAAATCAATCCCAACCTTCCTTTTGTGGTATTGAACCTTATGGTAAAATTTCATAGAGATCCATTCACTTAAACTAAAGTTAGAGTGCGAAAACCAATGTGTCTTCGGACGACACCGGACGACGACGACGCCAACGTCATACCATTATACGACCGCAAAAATTTTCAACAGATCAAGGTTGAATTATGGGGCGTCACTTTTACTGTTCTAGAGTTATGCCCCTTTACAAATGGAAAAATTGCTAAATTTTTCATTTTTTTTCCAAAAATATCAATGTCATTATTCAAGTAATTTTTAAAATTGGAGTTATCTTCCTTTGTCCATGATTTAGTTAAATCAACTACAATCAATGCTTTATACAATGCAATGTTTAATTTTGCCTTCCACTGATAAAACACAGATCAAGTTGAATTTGGGTAGTGCCACTTTAAATTGCAAAATCTTTAGTTTCCATTCTGTAACTTAAGTTTGCTCCAACCAAACATTATGAAACCTATACACAATACTTATTACCACAAAACTAAGATCAAGTACAAATATTGTTTCCGTTCTCTAACTTTAGTTTGCCTCAACCAAATGTTATGAAACTTATACACAATGCTTAATTTATTACTACATAATACAGATTAAATACAAAATTTGGTGGTGTCACTTTTACCATTCTTGAGTTATGTCCCTTTATAAAGATAAAAATTGCTGAATTTTTCATTTCTGTTCTCTAACTTTAGTTTGTCTCAACCAAATGTTATAAAACGGATACACAACCATTCTAGAGTTATGCGTGTTTACAACATGTACAAATAGAAAAATTGCTGAATTTTTCGTTTCTGTTCTCTACTTAAGTAAGCCTCAACCAAATGTTATGAGACTTACACACAATGCTTATTACCACAAAACTCAGATCAAGTTCAAATTTGGGTAGCGTCACTTTTACCGTTCTTCAGTTATGTCCCTTTATAACTATATGATATGCAATCCACATTTATTTTCTTCGTGCTTGAAGATATTGATTTGATATTTGGTGTATTGTTTTATTATGACAAGTTACAGATCAAGTTCGAATTATGTTCCGGTCTGATGATTTTGTGCAGAGTAATGGTCCTTGGACTTAAAAAATTCATTCAAATAATCAGTTTTTTCGTCATGCTTGAAGATATTGATTTGATAATTGGTATATAGTTTTATCATGACAAGTTACAGATCAAGTTTGAATTTTGTTCCGGTCTGATGATTTTGTGCAGAGTAATGGTCCTTGGACTTCGAAAATTCACTTAAATAATCTGTTTTCCACACTTTTTTCATCATGCTTGAAGATACATGTATTAACTTGATATTTGTTATATAGTTTACGTCATGACAAGATATAGATCAAGTTAGCGTCAGTGTTTTCCCTAGAAAATTTTTGATGCATGGTGGGGTCCATGGTGAATTTGAAGCGCGTCGTGCAAAACTAATGCACTGAAAATTGAAACATGTCGCGCGAAACCTTGTTTGCAATCACACTCAATTGAGATTGAATGAAGGTCTGGATGGGGTTTACAGAATAGAGAATGATGGGCAAAAAGTGCAGAATAAAGGGCAAAAATATAAAGAATAGAGAAAAACAGGCCAAAAATATAAAGAATAGAGAATAATGGGGTGCTCAAAAATAAAGAATAGAAAATAATGGGCAAAATTTATAAAGAATAGAGAAAAATGGCTTAAAAAATTAAAGAATATAGAATTGAAGGACCACCCATCCAGACCCTCTTGAATGTGTATACTTAATCATTCTATTAAGACTATTTCAAAAGCTACAGAATAAATTCATTGTTTCAGATTCTATCATGTACCTTGAAGGTATTTATCACAGATATTAGAAATAAGTTCAGTTGAAGTTTATGATTTTAAATAAAATTGAACCAGTCTGTGATGGTGTTTATCTACAAATGTTTGTTATTTTCCCCATTGAAATGTTTAGCCAGAGTCTGAAAAACAGACTTCCTTATGCAATGGTAGGATTTACTGGGTCTATGAGTACAAATTTATTTTCTGTGCATTCTGGGAGTATAATTCCTTCTTCTTGCGTTAACCCCCGAATGACCCCAGGTCAACCGGGGCAGTTCATTCATAAAATCGAAATTGGAATCTAGTGTATTTGTATAATACAGCTCTGAATGTCACAATATGCTATTCGTCGAATTTACTGGAAAAAAAGATATTTACTTGCGTAATAGAAACAGTATTATACTGTATACCTGACAAATGGTATCGCACATTTGGGAATTACCGGTCCGAAACTTTTAGTTTTATGGCATTGAATTTCATAAACATTTTCTGTTTTACAGATACACAATGTACTTCTCAGGCCGGTAAAAATAAATGTATACGTAAAAACGGCAACTTTAACCCCTGTGTTATTACTTAAAATGACCAAGAGGTAAATAAAAATGACCAAGAAGTAAATAAAAAAGATATTTCGGTATTTACAATTTCGTTTATACGCGTTCAAGCCATTTCTAAACTTCACTACGTAGGTTTTGACAACTCATTTTAACTTCGTATCACTGATGTGTATTTGACACAATCAATCAACGCGTAAGATCTAAAAATAGCGATGTGTTTTGGCCAATCAAAAAAAATATTGATCGTTGTAATTAGCATACGAAAAAAACTGAAAAACCTCGATTATATTTGTTTTTTCACCTATTTCTGATTAAATTTCTTCAGAAGACAATTTTCACGTTGAAATGTTTTAACTGTCATTTTTTTTTTATGATTAACTTAAATCTCGATGTCAAACCTCCGGTGTCCGGGAGAAGGTTTTAAAGGTTATTGACGTGGAAAGATATGTGGGAGCTGACCTCTATTTTAATTTATCATTTAAACGGAAACACCAGACCATAAACGAGGTTGTAAATGTCCAGCACGCAATGTCTTGGCAATTATCAGTCGGTTGAGATTCAGAACACGTGTGATCACCTGTTGCGTTTTGTCACTTGTCACTTCTCGTTTACAAATTATATCAATAATAAATTTACACAGCCGATAATTTTTTCACGTAGCGGGAAGCCTAGCGGCTCTGATCAAAGCATGGCAGCCGAAATTTATGCGTAGCGGGACCGCTATTCTAAAATAGCCTAGGGAAAACACTGAGCGTTTTGTTCCAGTACAATGAATTTTTTACTGGTAGGGGACTATGTATGGCCATGCAATACTCTCAGAATGCTTGTTGAAAATATGTAATTGTGTGTAGATTCTTGCACAAGTCAATTAACAGCACTGTTGGATTTTAGTTGTAAATAGGAAAGTGTATACAGCTACCATTTGAATTTACCTTTAAGGCTTGACTATTTCATTTAATACTTGGGAGAATACATCATTTTTTCTGCGTGTTTAATTTACGAAGTCCTAATCCTATTGCAATTCCCAGTTTTTGCAAACCGGATGTCTAAAGCAAATTGCACAGACCAAACACGTTATAAATTTTAGCACTGAATTTGCCTTATAATCTTGATGCATTTATTTAATCTTTCATATCTTCTGCTTTTGTTTCCTAGATACCTTCAATTATTCTTATACCCATTATTGTAGCTGTCTGTGACAACCATACATAGTTTATTTGTAAATGTAAGTTCTGGGGAAATATTGGATATCAGGACAACGTGACGAATTATTGGAGCTTTGTTTGGGAGACTTCGTAACAGCATCCTGTTACAATTATTTCTTGTTACTGATAAGTTTTATAGATTTTGAAAAGACATTGTATTAATGATAAATAAAATTTTGGATTTTTTTCTTCTTTTCTTTGGTAAATTGTTCTAAGAGTTTTGTGGCAAGTTTGTTTGTTATTCTGTAAAAACTAATTTTCTGAATGCTATTTATTTTTTTTTGTTGAAGTGAACTCCTTTAAAAACTAAGCTTATATTGTCTATTAACAGTCAGAGCTCTGACATAAACAAGTCAGAATAAAATGACTTCCATAGGTCAGATATAATTTGATGTAAGTGTTGTCTCCCTTCTTGCACTCAAAAGAATATGACTTGTACAGGTCAGTTTATGTCAGACTTTAATTTATCATAAAATGACTTCCACAGGTCAGATTTTGCACAAAATATTGTGACTTAATATCTTCATATTCTAATAAGATTTATGCCCCTTTTTAATGCATTTTGACTTCGAGAGGTCATTTTTGTTCTGATTTGAAGCAGTCATTACTACCACTTTGTTATCAATCTCCATAAAAATATGGTGATTACTAGTTTCGAATTAAAGAGTTTTAAAAAGTGGGGCTCATCTGACATCATACCTTCTCCTTTCCAGAATCTAAACATAATATATTTATCTCATCACTTTCAATTATTTCAAAATACAAAGAAAAACCAGGTGAGAAAAAATGGATCATACAATTTTCTGAATATCAAAAGATTTACAAAATACAATATTGGATACATTACATGACAATACTTCAAATCTTCCAAGGAAAAACAAGACACTTATTCATGATAAGACTATGTTAATAAAAGATATATTCTCATCCACTTTAAGCTAAATGTATTAAGAGCAAAACATTTATTATTTAAATATTTCATTGAGGTAAATACTGTTGTGCAAACTGACTCAAACAAGTCACATTATGTTCTAACTTACTAAACGTATTACAACTTTTAAGTCTAGTATTGTCATATTGATTTAAAAATGTATAGGTAAGCCAGATAAAAGACTGAGGAAATTAGGTCCCCATAAGTCACAATAATGAGGACTATAAAAAGTTTATTTGGTATATTCAATATTAAATGTATTTTGTTTTAAACAGGTCAAATCATGTTCTGACTTAAAAGAGTCAGTCCAAAACTAAAATAAATTTATTGAAATATTTAAGCCGGGCATTGCCATATGATATTAAATGAATGTATGGGAACGTCAGATAAAAGACACAGGAAATATATGTTAAGATCCCCTAAAATAAATAACCATTTGACTTAATTGTTTCTAAAAATTTATCAAATAATAAACTCGAAAATGGCAGATTCAGAAGCAGTCTGAAAGCAAGGACTTTCTTGGATTAAAGGAAGTACACCTAGCTTTTGATTGGAAATTTTGTTCTGTAAACTGACTTTAACAGGTCAAATCATGTTCTGACCTCAAAGAGTCAGTCAAAACTAAACTTATTACAACTTTTAAGTCTAGTATTGTCATATTGATTTAAAGTTTATTTGGTATATTCAATATTTAAATGTATTTTGTTTTAAACAGGTCAAATTATGTTCTGACTTCAAAGAGTCAGTCAAAAACTATACTTTAACTAATTATTGCAACTTCTAAGTCTGGCATTGTCATATGCATTTAAGAATGTATGGGAAAAACAGATAAAAGACACCCAATAATAAAGTCACAATAATGAGGACTATAAAAAAGTTTGTTTGGTATATGTAATATTCAAATGTATTTTGTTTACAAGTTTCATCAAATTATCTTAAAATTTTATTCTATTTCTGTATTTTCATGACTTTTTCTTTTCTGTTAAGTTAACACATGGAACTTTTGGTTGTAAAAAATATTATTTTAAAGACCATTTGACTGAATTGTTTCTAAACAAACTTATCAATTAACATGATTAATTAACTAAACAGAAGCAGATTCAGATAAAGGGAAAAGGGGGGGGGGGGGGGGGGGCTTAGAGGAAGAAGACCTAGTTTTGATTGGAAATTTTGTTCTGTAAACTGACTTTAACAGGTCAAATCATGTTCTGACTTCAAAGAGTCAAACAAAACTAAACTTATTTCAACTTTTAAGTCTAGGATTTTCATATTGATTTTAAAATGTATGGGAAAGCCAGATAAAAGCCAGATGAAATAAGGTCCCCTTACGTCACAATAATGAGGACTATAAAAAAGTTTATTTGGTATATTCAATATCAAATGCATTTTGTTTTTAAAGATTTTCATCAAATTATCTTAAAATTTTATTTTATTTCTGTATTTTCATGACTTTTCTTTTCTGTTAAGTTTACACATAGAACTTGTGGTTGCCAAAAAAAATAAAATTTTAATAACCATTTGGCTGAATTGTTTCTAAAAAAACTTATCAATTAATTAACTCAACAGTAGCAGATTCATATTTAGGGGGGGGGGGGGGGCTTAGAGGAAGAACACCTAGCTTTGATTGGAAATTTTGTTCTGTAAACTGACTTTAACAGGTCAAATCATGTTCTGCTTTCAAAGAGTCAGTCAAAACTAAACTTATTAATACAACTTTTAAGTCTCGTATTGTCGTATTGATTTAAAAATGTATGGGAAAGCCAGATAAAAGACAGAGGAAAAAAGGTCCCCTAAAGTCACAATAATGAGGACTATAAAAAAGTTTATTTGGTATATTCAATATTAAATGTATTTTGTTTTAAACAGGTCAAATCATGTTCTGACTTAAAACAGTCAGTCCAAAACTAAGTTTATTGAAATTTTAAAGTTGGACACTTCCATATGATATTAATGAATGTATGAGAACGTCAGATAAAAGACATAGGAAATATATGTAAGATCCCCTAAAATAAATAACCATTTGACTTAATTGTTTCTAAAAATTTATCAAATAATAAACTCAAAAAATGGCTGATTCAGAAGCAGGGCTTAAAGGAAGTACACCTAGCTTTAATTGGAAATTTTGTTCTGCAAACTGACTTGAACAGGTCAAATTATGTTCTGACAAATTGACTAAAACAGGTCAAATCATGTTCTGACTTAAAAATATCAGTCAAAAACTAAATTTATTGAAATTTTTAAGTCAGGCATTGCCATATGATATTAATGATATGTATGGAAAAGTCAGATAAAATACACACGAAATACATGCAAGATCCTCTAAGATAAATAACCATTTGACTTAATTGTTTCTTAAAACTTATCAATTAATAAACTCAACAGTGGCAGATTCAGAAGGGGACTAAGAGGAAGAACACATAGCTTTGATTGGAAATTGTGTTCTGTAAACTGACTCAAGCAGGTCAAATCATGTTCTGACTTATAAGAGTCTGTCAAACACTAAATGGATTGCAACTGTAACAGTCGGGCATTGTCATGATTGTGATGTGATTGTTAGAATGTATGGATACAAGTAGGAAAAAAGATCACAAATATTAAGTCACAATTTTTATAACTATATAAAAGTTAATTTGGTATATATTTGATATCTTAATATTTCATTGAGGTAAATCCTGTTGTGCAAACTGACTTGAACAAGTCACATTATGTTCTGACTTCAAAGAGTCAGTCAAAAACTATACTTTTACTAATTATTGCAACTTTTAAGTCGGGAATTGTCATATGCATTTAAGAATGTATGGGAAAATCAGATAAAAGACACCCAATAATAAAGTCACAATAATGAGGACTATAAAAAAGTTTATTTGGTATATTTAATATTCAAATGTATTTTGTTTACAAATTTCATCAAATTATCTTAAAATTTTATTCTATTTCTGCATTTTTATGACTTTTTTTTCTGTTAAGTTAACATATGGAACTTTTGGTTATAAAAAATATTATTTTAAAACCATTTGACTGAATTGTTTCTAAACAAACTTATCAATTAATTAACTCAACAGTAGCAGATTCAGATTAGGGGGGGGCTTAGAGGAAAAGACCAGTTTTAATTGGAAATTTTGTTCTGTAAACTGACTTTAACAGGTCAAATCATGTTTTGACTTCAAAGAGTCAAACAAAACTTAACTTATTACAACTTTTAAGTCTAGTATTGTCATATTGATTTAAAAATATATAGGTGAGCCAGATAAAAGACAGAGGAAATAAGGTAGCCATAAGTCACAATAATGAGGACTATAAAAAAGTTTACTTGGTATATTCAATATTAAATGTATTTTGTTTTAAACAGGTCAAATCATGTTCTGACTTAAAAGAGTCAGTCCAAAACTAAAATAAATTTATTGAAATATATAAGCTGGGCATTGCCATATGTTATTTAATGAATGTATGGGAACGTCAGATAAAAGACACAGGAAATATATGTAAGATCCCCTAAAATAAATAACCATTTGACTTAATTGTTTCTAAAAACTTATCAAATAATAAACTCGAAAATGGCAGATTCAGAAGCAGGGCTTAAAGGAAGTACACCTAGCTTTGATTGGAAATTTTGTTCTGTTAACTGACTTTAACAAGGTCAAATGATGTTCTGACTTCAAAGAGTCAAACAAAACTTAACTTATTACAACTTTTAAGTCTAGTATTGTCATATTGATTTAAAAATATATAGGTGAGCCAGATAAAAGACAGAGGAAATAAGGTAGCCATAAGTCACAATAATGAGGACTATAAAAAAGTTTACTTGGTATATTCAATATTAAATGTATTTTGTTTTAAAAAGGTCAAATCATGTTCTGACTTAAAAGAGTCAGTCCAAAACTAAAATAAATTTATTGAAATATATAAGCTGGGCATTGCCATATGTTATTTAATGAATGTATGGGAACGTCAGATAAAAGACACAGGAAATATAAGTAAGATCCCCTAAAATAAATAACCATTTGACTTAATTGTTTCTAAAAACTTATCAAATAATAAACTCGAAAATGGCAGATTCAGAAGCAGGGCTTAAAGGAAGTACACCTAGCTTTGATTGGAAATTTTGTTCTGTTAACTGACTTTAACAGGTCAAATCATGTTCTGACTTCAAAGAGTCAAACAAAACTTAACTTATTACAACTTTTAAGTCTAGTATTGTCATATTGATTTAAAAATATATAGGTGAGCCAGATAAAAGACAGAGGAAATAAGGTAGCCATAAGTCACAATAATGAGGACTATAAAAAAGTTTACTTGGTATATTCAATATTAAATGTATTTTGTTTTAAAAAGGTCAAATCATGTTCTGACTTAAAAGAGTCAGTCCAAAACTAAAATAAATTTATTGAAATATATAAGCTGGGCATTGCCATATGTTATTTAATGAATGTATGGGAACGTCAGATAAAAGACACAGGAAATATATGTAAGATCCCCTAAAATAAATAACCATTTGACTTAATTGTTTCTAAAAACTTATCAAATAATTAACTCGAAAATGGCAGATTCAGAAGCAGGGCTTAAAGGAAGTACACCTAGCTTTGATTGGAAATTTTGTTCTGTAAACTGACTTTAACAGGTCAAATCATGTTCTGACTTCAAAGAGTCAAACAAAACTAAACTTATTACAACTTTTAAGTATAGTATTGTCATATTGATTTAAAAATGTATGGGTGAGCCAGATAAAAGACAGAGAGAATAAAGTCCCCATAAGTCACAATAATGAGGACAATAAAAAGTTTATTTGGTATATTCAATATTAAATGTATTTTGTTTTAAACAGGTCAAATCATGTTCTGACTTAAAAGAGTCAGTCCAAAACTAAAATAAATTTATTGAAATATTTAAGCCGGACATTGCAGGGCTTAAAGGAAGTACACCTAGCTTTGATTGGAAATTTTGTTCTGCAAATTGACTTAAACAGGTCAAGTCATGTTCTGACTTTAAAAAATCAGTCAAAAACTAAATTTATTGAAATTATTAAGTCAGGCATTGCCATTTGATATTAATGATAATGTATGGAAAAATCAATTAATAAACTCAACAGTGGCGGATTCAGAAGGGGGCTAAGAGGAAGAACACATAGCTTTGATTGGAAATTTTGTTCTGCAAATTGACTCAAACAGGTCAAATCATGTTCTGACTTAAAAGAGTCCGTCAAAAACTAAATGGATATGCATAAAATCTGGTTCATAATTTTTGAAAAGATGGAGAGATTAATGAGTCTATATTTTGTTATTCCGACTCACAAATGTCACTATGTGACAAATTTCGGGAATTTTTCTCTCCTTTTGACTGATTCCTATATGTTGTATGGGTGCCATAACTATCACTACAACATGTACAAAGTCAGCACATTCTAAGGGACGCCATCAAAAGACCAATGTAGGATAAAAAAACTTAAATCAAATAGTTTGGGGGTGGGGGTGGGGTTAAAGTTGCTGCAAGTTTTGTTTATCCAAAATCGATTTTACATAAATCCATATTGGTCAATCAATCTTTCCCAAATTAAGTTAAGAGGGGGGGTGGGTGGGTCAGTGAAAAAACTATGTGATGTGAATTAAGTTTTTTATCCTATATTGAACTTTTGATGTCGTCCCTAATGACTTGACCTATTACAGTATTTCTGTCTGAATTTTTTATGAATCATCTGTATTTACTAATTTAACTACATGTATGTTATTGCAAGTGTATTAATTAGCTTTGTTTATTACTTATATTAAACTAAACCTCTATTAATCAATTATCTTTACTCTGGTTATTGATTATATAAGAAAAACTCTGCCTATTACTATATGACTGTAATCTAAACTCTGATTGTTAACATCCTGGATTGCATATCTGCATGACCATTAAACTCATGGTATACCCATTTTATTTGAGGATATAAAAGTATTGTTTTTTCAATATAACATTTTCAGACACATTGAATCTGTGAAGACAACTTTCAATTTGACTTTAGAAATTAAAGAGTTTGTAAGCAAAATGTTGGGGAAATTTAATTATAATTAAGAATGTTTAAAATTAGTTAAGAAAAAAGCCGACATTAATAATGTTAAAAAAAAATTGAGGAGAAAAAACATACAAATTCAGACCAAATATGGTGACTTTGTTGTCCTTCAAGAAGCCGTATAATAATAATCCATAATATTTTCACTGTTTTTTAAATACATGTAAAAGTTGAAAGATAACTATCTATTGATTTTTTTTTAAATAGCTTTTTTCACAACACTTATAACTTTGTAATTTATGTTCCATTGTACACTTGTTATTCTTAATATCTTTAAAATTTGTTGTTTGGGAACAAAATCTTGTCAGGGTTTCTTATGGTACTAGCATGACAAGTGCATTCATATTCTAAAATACTCTAAACATTAAAAAAAGTCAGTATTTTCAGATCATTCTGAGTCTTTCTGACCTTATTAAGTCAGAACATTCAGACTTTTATAAGTCAGAACATTCAGACTTTTATAAGTCAGAACATTCAGACTTTTATAAGTCAGAACATTCTGACTTCCAATGTTCTTCTCACTTCTGTAGAAACAAAGACTATCTATGTCTCAAATAAGAGGTAAATGCTTCATGTGGCTAAGCATCTGGGGTAAGAATTATAGATGTGTAATTTCAGAGGAAAACAAATATGCCAAAATTTTTTTTTTTTTTCATATAGATTAGACCGTTGGTTTTTCCGTTTGAATGGTTTTACACTAGTAATTTTTTGAGGCCCTTTATAGCTTGCTGTTTGGTGTGAGCCAATGCTCCGTGTTGAAGGCCGTACCTTGACCTATAATGGTTTACTTTTATAAATTGTAACTTGGATGGAGAGTTGTCTCATTGGCACTCATACCACATCTTCCTATATCCATGTAATTAATAAGATGTGATGCATGTGAGAGGAAAATAATACTGAATAGACAATTCTGTTTGCACAAACACTGATAAATATAATATGTAAAGGTGGTCTCTCAGCAGATTAAAATAAACAAGAAATAATTGTAACAGGATGCTGTTACGAAGTCTCCCAAACAAATTTAAGCTCCCATAATTCGTCATTCCCATGGTTGCCTGACATTGGGCAAGTTCCAGTACAAATTGGTTTTGTCTAGTAAAGTGATATGCATAAGTGACGCCTAGGGTTTGACCCTGCATGTCATTCAAATCTTCTTGAAATGACGAACAGGAATATCATATGGTTTACCTTTAGGGGTGGTGATCCAGAACATTTCAAAAAGGGGGATGGGGATGACCCCAATGGACTTCCCCTATATTTCATTTGATTTGTTTTATTGTCCTGTGCAAGAATGTATATGGTGTAGGGGTGGGGATCTCGACCGTTTACAAGTTTTCAAACATGAGGGGGTGGGGTGACCCTCAGGGACTCCACCTTTATTTCATTTGATTTGTCTTATTGACCCTTACTGACTGATTAATAAACATATATTTAATGGTTTAATTTTATAAATTGTGACATGGATGGAGAGTTGTCTCATTGGCACTCATACCTCATCTTCTTATATCTATATATTTAGATTTCTGATTTTGGGCCCAGTTTTCAAGTTGGTCCAAATCGGGGTCCAAAATTAAACTGTGTTTGATTTCAACATAAATTGAATATATATAGGGTTCTTTGTGGGGTTGCTGCATCTCTGGCATTAACTAGGTGGACACTATTTGGGGTTGGATGTTCATAATCTTGTGGGGCTTGTCCATGACCTTGTGGGGTTGCTGCATCTTTAATATTAACTAGATTGGTATCTTGTGGGGTTGAGTGTCGATAATCTGTGGGGTTGCTGCATCTCTGACATTAACTAGATGTACACTGTGTGGGGTTTTGTGTCCATGATCTTGTGGGGCTTGTCCATGATCTTGTGGGGTTGGTGCATCTTTGATATTGACAAGATGGGTATCATGTGGGGTTGGGTGTCCATAATCTTGTGGGGATTGTCCATGATCTTGTGGGACTGCTGCATCTTTTATATTAACTAGATGGACACTGTATGGGGTTGGATGTTCATAATTTTATGGGGCTTGTCCATGATTTTGTGGGGTTGCTGCATCTCTGGCATTAACTAGATGGACACTGTGTGGGGTTGGGTGTCCATTATCTTGTAGAGCTTGTCCATGATTTTGTGGGGTTGCTGTATCTCTGAAATTAACTAGATGGACACTGTGTGAGGTTGGGTGTCCATAATCTTGTGGGCTTGTCCATGATCTTGTGGGGTTGGTGCATCTTTGATATAAGCAAGATGGGAATCATGTGGGGTTGGGTGTCCATGATCTGTGGAGTTGCTGCATCGCTGACATTAACTAGATGGACACTGTTTCAGGTTGGGTGTCCATAATCTTGTGGGGCTTGTCCATTATCTTGTATGGTTGCTGCATCTCTGCAATTAACTAGATGGACACTGTGTGGGTTTGGGTGTCCATAATCTTGTGGGGCTTGTCCATGATCTTTTGGGGTGCATCTTTGATATTAACAAGATGGGAATTATGTGGGGCTGCATCTCTAACATTAACTAGATAGACACTGTGTGGGGCTGGGTGTCCATGATCTTATGGGTATCATTTGGATACCTTTTAGGGCTGTTTGGGTCAAGTTTCCATGCTCTTTTGGGGTTGGTGCATCTCGTAGACTCCATAAGAAACCCCACAAAGAACCCCATTAGCATGAACAAAACATCATAATTCATCTCTCCTAAAGTATCTTGATATAAAACCCCACAACTACTATCTGAACAGGTGAATTAACCCACAATGTTTTTGGACAAGAAATCTCACAATGTCCTTCTTGTCTGTTCTTTCAGCTACAGCTTTCATATGTTGTAGGATGTTTCTACACTTTATAGAGGTATGCATGTCCACAGGATTTAATTTTTTTTCAAATATTCTCAAAATGCCAGGTATTTGGACTTAGCCATGTTTTGGTACTAGCTGCATAAAGAGATCATGGTTTGTTCGGCTATATTCTCCTACAGTTTTTGAGCTACAGCTATAATATTTTGTAGGTTGTTTGTACACATAATTGAAGTGTGCATGTCCATCACAGGATTTTGATTTTTTTCAAATATTCTCAAAATGCCAGGCATTTGGACTTAGTCATGTTTTTTGTATTCAGAATAAAATTAAAAGATAGATCATCATACATAGTGTTTAATTTATAATTTTTTTAATGGTCAGGCGGGGGGGCATCATTTGTGTCTTACAGACAGCACAACAATTTCAAGTTGTTCTTCAACATCACTGTTTGTGAAATCTAAAGTATGTGGAACTATACTCATGCATGTGGCAGAGCAGAGGAGGGCATCGTCCATATCTAGTGACAGGCTGTTTCTACTTTGAAGCTTGAAACCTCTGTCTTTTAAGTTATTTTTTTATGCACACATATATATTTGTAAACATGACATTTCCCAACTATATTTGGGGACAGCCAGAACCTCTGGAACACAAAATACATATACTTCCTTACTGTGCCATTCGTTGTAGACAATGAAAACTGTGTTTCTAAACAGCTTATTTGGCTTTTCTTTTGTTTGTTTGTTGGAACCTGATGGTCAGGTGAAAATACTGTGTTGGTGTGAATTACATATAACATATGTTATTTATTATAGGATTTAACACCTTTCAAAGGAATCTTTTGGTGTACAAACTGGACCAATTCATTCACAAACTAATAAAAATATTGTTGCACAATGCAAATGACCACATTGTGACAAAACAGATCATGAAAACAGAAAAACTGGAAATAATTTGAAATGTTTATAATTGGCAAATTTTCCATGAAAAGTTCCAAGCAATTTCATGAATTTAAGGAATATTATCCAGTGCTCTTTTATTCTTGGAATGGTGGAGATTTGTATGTCTGTTTTAAAACCTCATCAGAGCTTGTATTTATTTTTATGCCCCCGCTGTAGCGGTGGGGGCATTAAGTTTTACCCTTGTCTGTCTGTACGTATGTACGTCCCAAAATTGGTTTCTGTTCTCTAACTTGAGTTTGCCTCAACCAAATGTTATGAAACTTATACACAATGCTTATTACCACAAAACACAGAGTATATTTGAATTTTGGTGGCGTCACTTTAGCTGTTCTAGAGTTATGCCCCTTTATAAATGGAAAAATTGCAAATTTTTAGTTTCCGTACTCTAAACTTAAGTTTGCTTCAACCAAATGTTATGAAACTTATACACAATGCTTATTACCACAAAACACAGATCATTTTGAATTTTCAATTTGAATTTTGGTGGCGTCACTTAAACCATTCTAGAGCTATGCCCCTTTATAAATGGAACAAGAGGCTGTCAGAGTGACAGCAAACCAGATTTTCCTGCAGAGGTCGAACCCTGAACAGTTGAGCAAGTATAGACACTACATTTAAGCTTAAAACAGCTCTGAATTTGGATTGTGATTGAATATTTGACATAGGTTTGTGACACAAAATACATATGGTCAAAGAACTGAAACATTTGAAATTGGACATTTAAATACCTATTATGGTCCAATATCCAAAATCTAAGTACATATTAGAATCAGCATATCAAACAACCCCAAGAATTCAATTTTTGATGAAATCAGACAACAGTTTAATTTAGGACCCTTTGGACCTCAATGTGGACCAATTTGATAAAGGAGCCCACAATCCAAAATCTCTCAATACATGGTTAGATTCAGCATTTCAAAGAACCCCATAAATTCAATTTTTGTTGAATAAAACAAAGTTTAATTTTGACCCTGATTTGGACCAACTTGAAAACTGGGCCCAAAAATCTAATATTTAAATACAGGTTTAGATTCAGCATTTGAAAGAACCCTATATATATTTAATTTATGTTGAAATGAAACACAGGTTAATTTTATCTATAATATTTTCTGTGCAAAGGGAAATAACTCAAACTGGATAAATAGTTCTCTAAAATAAGATATGATGCAATTTTTCAAATTATAATCAATAATATAATAACAACAACCAGTGATGACTAAGTTCTCTAAAATTAGATATGATTTAACACTCAAAAATTGTTAGAATCAGCATATCAAAGAACCAAAGAATTCAATTTTTTATGAAATTAAACAAATGTTTAATTTAGGACCCTTTGGACCTCAATGTGGTATTATCTTATTAATAATGAAAAGAAATACAGGTTTAGATTAAGCATTTCAAAGAACCCTATATATATTCAATTAATGTTGAAATCAAACACAGTTTAATTTTGGACTCCGATTTGGACCAACTTGAAAACTGGGCCCAAAATCAGAAATCTAAATATATGTTTATTAATAGACAATAGAAGCTTAGTTTTTAAAGGAGTTTACTTCATCAAAAAAAAATATATAGCATTCAGAAAATTAGTTTTTACAGAATAACAAACAAACTTGCCACAAAATTCTTCAAACAATTTACCAAAGAAAAGAAGAAAAAAATCCAAAATTTTATTTATAATTAATACAATGTCTTTTCAAAATCTATAAAACTTATCAGTAATGAAGTCTCCCAAACAAAGCTCCAATAATTCTTCATTCCCATGGTCGCCTGACATTGGGCAAAGTCCAGTACAAATTGGTTTGTGATATGCATAAGTATCGCCTATGGATTGACCCTGTATGTCATTCAAATCTTCTGGAAATTACGAACAGGAATATATATGGTTTAGGGGTGGAGATCTTGACCGTTTACAGGTTCTCATAAGGGGGGGGGGGGGGGGGGGGGTGATCCCCAGAGGACTCGCCCTTTATTTCATATTATTTGTTTTTTTGTCCCATACAAGAATATATATGGTTTAGGGGTGGGGATCTCAACCATTTACAAGTTCTTAAACAGGAGGGGGTGGGGGTGACCCAAGGGGACTCGCCATATATTTCATTTGATTTGTTTTATTGTCCCATACAAGAATATATATGGTTTTATGGTGGGGATCTTGACCGTTTACAAGTTTTCAAAAAGAAGGGGGGTGGGGTTACCCCAGGGGACTTCCCCTCAATTTCATTTGATTTGTTTTATTATCCCATTCAAGAATATATATGTATTAGGGGTGGGGATCTCGACCGTTTACAAGTTATCAAAAAGAAGGGGGGTGGGGGTTACCCCCATGGACTTCCCCTATATTTCATTTGATTTGTTTTATTGTCCCATACAAGAATTTATATGGTTTCGGGGTGGGGATCTCGACCGTTTACTAGTTCTCAAACAGGAGGGGGTGGGGGTGACCCCAGGGGACTTGTCTTTTATTTCATTTGATTTGTTTTATTGTCCCATACAAAAAAATATATGGTTTAGGGGTGGGGATCTCGACTGTTTACAAGTTCTTAAACAGGAGGGGGGTGGGGGTGACCCCAGGGGACTCGCCTTATATTTCATTTGATTTGTTTTATTGTCCCATACAAGAATATATAAAGTTTAGGGGTGGGGATCTTGACCGTTTACAAGTTTTCAAAGAAAATGGGGGTGGGGGTTACCCCAGGGGACTTCCCCTTAATTTCATTTGATTTGTTTTATTGTCCTATTCAAGAATATATAAGGTTTAGGGTTGGGGATCTCGACCGTTTACAAGTTATCAAAATGAAGGGGGGTGGGGGTTACCCCCATGGACTTCCCCTATATTTCATTTGATTTGTTTTATTGTCCCATACAAGAATATATATGGTTTAGGGGTGGGGATCTTGACCGTTTACAAGTTCTCAAACAAGATTGGGTTGGGGTGACCCCAGGGGACTCGCCTTTTATTTCATTTGATTCGTTTTATTGTCCCATACAAGAATATATATGGTTTCGGGGTAGGGATCTTGACCGTTTACAAGTTTTCAAAAAGAAGGGGGGTGGGGGTGACCCCCATGGACTTCCCCTATATTTCATTTGATTTGTGTTATTGTCCCATACAAGAATTTATATGGTTAAGGGGTGGGGATCACGACTGTTTACAAGTTCTCAAACAGGAATGGGTGGGGGTGACCCCAGGGGACTCGCCTTTTATTTCATTTGATTAGTTTTATTGTCCCATACAAGAATATATATGGTATCAGGGTGGGGATCTTGACCGTTTACAAGTTTTCAAAAAGAAGGGGGGTCGGGGTGAATCTGGGGACTCCCCCAATATTTCATTTGATTTGTTTTATTGTCCCATACAAGAATATATATGGTTTAGGGGTGGGCATCTCGACTGTTTACAAGATGAAAGCACATTCTCAAATTGAAGGGGGTGGGGGTAAGAATATATATGGTTTAGGGAGACTTAATTATCTACAAAATGTCTAATAATGAACAGTTAATTTCAAACTTCATTTATACAGTCCTACTAGTAAATTTCAAACTTTATATATACAGTCCTACAGATCTTACCAGGAAACAGAAAATATTCAAATAAATCTGTCACTCCAATGATTATCATATGCTAAGATATAACCCAGATCTAATTAATAATTAATAATGTAATTAACTTCAAAATGTCTAATAATATAGCTTATAATCATCACCACTTAGGAAATAGAACATTTTCAAATAAATCTGTCACTCCAATTTTTATTGTGAGATAAGACATTATGCTGAGTCATAAAATGATAACTAGAGAAAAATATTTTAAAATTCCACTTTTGGATATTAAAAATGGCGATAACTCAAAAAGGAGATATACTAAAATTGTGAAAATTGAACTAGACCTTCGTTAAGTCCCAGGAACAACATATTTAAATTTGAAAAAAATTTGTTAAAGCGTTTTCATGTAATTGTGCTGACACTGTTTGGCAGCCGCTCGTCAGCCCGCCCAGCCGCCCGCCGTACATCCCCATTTTAATAACCGATATTTCCTTCGGAAATCCGATTAAAAATTGCAAAATTTTTATTTTCTTCTAAATATCAAGTAATTTTTGAAATTGGAGTTATCTTCCTTTGTCCATGATTATAGTTGAATCAACTACAATCAATGCTTTTTACAATGCAATGTTTAATTTTGACTTCCACAGATCAAGTTGAATTGGGTAGTGTCACTTAAACCATTATTGAGTTATGCCCTTTATAAATCGAAAGATTGCAAAATTTTTAGTTTCCATTCTGTAACTTAAGTTTGCCCCAACCAAACATTATTAAACCTATACACAGTATTCATTACCACAAAACTAAGATCAAGTACAAATTTTATGGTTCCGTTTTCTAACTTTAGTTTGCCTCAACCAAATGTTATGAAACTTATACACAATGCTTATTATTACATAATAGAGATTAAGTACGAAATTTGGTGGCGACACTTTTATCATTCTTGAGTTATGTCCCTTTATAAAGATAAAAATTGCTGAATTTTTCTTTTCCGTTCTCTAACTTTAGTTTGTCTCAACCAAATGTTATAAAATTTATACACAATGTTATGTGTGTTTACAAATAGAAAAATTCCTGAATTTTTAGTTTCTGTTCTCTACTTAAGTTAGCCTCAACCAAATGTTATCCCCAAATCAATAACTGATTTTTACTTCGAAAATCCGGTTAAAAATTACAAAATTTTTAGTTTCCGCTCTCTAACTTAAGTTTGCCTCAACCAAATGTTATGAAACTTATGCACAATTCTTATTACTACAAAACACAGATCAAATTTGAATTTTGGTGGTGTCACTTTAACTGTTCTAGAGTTATGCCCCTTTATAAATGGAAAAATTGCAAAATTTTTAGTTTCCGTTTTCTAACTTGAGTTTGCCTTAACCAAATGTTATGAAACTTATACACAATGCTTATTACCACAAAACTCAGATCAAGTTCAAATTTGGGTAGGGTCACTTTCACCGTTCTTCAGTTATGTCCCTTTATAACTATATGATATGCAAGCGGGGGCATCATCTGTGTCCACATGTGGACAGTATCCACATTTATTTTGTATGTACCTACTTATAAATTAATATTTCCCGGTACTTGACTTGACAGTGACATTTTACTTGGCACAAAGGGCAATTTTCATCACACTTTGTGTTTTGCAGAAAACGCAAAATAACGAATCTGACATCATACCCAGAAAATGTGAGTAGACATGTTCCAGTTTTGAGCCATAACTCATATCTCAACTAAATTTTGAGTGAGCAGACAGCATGAGCGACAGCAAAACTGCCGTAGAGCAAAGAGCTCTACAGCAACATACAGTTGGGTCTGTGAGAAGGTATCCCACTTTATGTCCAACTGCATACATATACAATATTAGTCTAGTGTAGAAGAATATAGAAAATATTTGTATGAGGCAAGAACTGGGTAGAAAATGCGAGGCTCAGCTGAGCATTTTCTACCTGGTTCCGAGCCAAGGGCAAATATTGTCTTTGTTCTTCTGCACTAGACTAATGTTGTTTTTATCCTGCAAAATTACCAGAGCAATGTTATTATATGACCGCAAAAAAATTTTTGCATCGTTATGCTATGATGTCGTTGTCGTCAGCGTCCAATACCACAAAAGGAAGGTTAGGATTGAATTTGGGGGTAATGGTACCAACAGTTTAGAAATTAGGAGCCAAAAAGGGGCCAAAACAAGCATTTTGTAGTTTCCGGACAATAACTTGTGTGTAAGTGTATGGATCTCTCTGAAATTGTACCACAAGGTTCCATATCACAAAGGGAAAGCTGGGGTTGAGTTTGGGGGTAATTACTCCAAGAAATCTTCAATTGCACAATATTGCCCAATAGCACAGTATTGCGCAATAGCACAGTATTGCACTATAGCACAGAATTGCGCAATAGCAAGAAATCTTCAATTGCACAGTATTGCGCAATAGCATAGTATTGCACAACAACATAGTATTGCGCAATAGCACAGTATTGCCAAATAGCAAGAAATCTTCAATTGCACAGTATTGCGCAATAGCATAGTATTGCACAATAGCACATTATTGCGCAATAGCAAGAAATCTTCAATTGCACAGTATTGGGCAATAGCAAGAAATCTTCAATTGCACAGTATTGCACAATAGCAAGAAATCTTCAATTGCACGGTATTGCACAATAGCAAGAAATCTTTTAACCAATTTCAATGGGATTATTTAAGTCTTTGATTTTTGGGGGTTCTAACCTTGTATTTTTTTTTTGGATATTGGGTATTGGGCCCCATTTTTAAATTGGTCTACATTGAGGTCAAAAAGGACCAAAATTAAACTTTGTTTGATTTCATCAACCAAATATTATGAAACTTATACACAATGCTTGTTACCACAAAACACAGATCAAATTTGAATTTTGGTGGAGTCACTTTAACCGTTCTAGAGTTATGCCCCTTTATAAATGGAAAAATTGCAAAATTTTTAGTTTCCCTATAACTTAAGTTTGCCTCAACCAAATGTTATGAATTTATACACAATGCTTATTACCACAAAACACAGATCAAGTTTGAATTTTGGTGGCGTCACTCTAACCGTTCTAGAGTTATGCCCCTTTATAAATGGAACAAGAGGCTATCAGAGTGACAGCAAACCGGATTTTCCTGCAGAGGTCGAACCCTGAACAGTTGAGCAAGTATGGACACTACATTTAAGCTTAAAACTGCTCTGAATTTGGATTGTGGTTGAATATTTGTCACAGCATAGGTTTGTGACACAAAATGAATGTGGTTAAAGAACTGAAATATTTGAAATTGGACATTTACCTATTATGGTCCAATATCCAAAATCTAAGAACATTGTCAGAATCAGCATATCAAAGAACTCCAAAAATTCAATTTTTAATGAAATAAAAAAAAAGTTTAATTTAGGACCCTTTGGACCACAATGTGGACCAATTTGATAAAGGAGCTCACAATCCAAAATCTCTCAATACATGGTAAGATTCAGCATTTCAAGGAACCACATAAATTCAATTTTTGTGAATCAAACAAAGTTTAATTTTGGACCCTGATTTGGACCAACTTGAAAACTGGGCCCAAAAAACTTATATTAGGGGCAAAAAACAAGCATTTTTCTAGTTTCATGATAATAACTTATGTGTAAGGGTATGGATCTTTCTGAAATTGTACTACAAGGTTCCATATCACAAAGGGAAAGCTGGAATTGAGTTTGGGGGTAATTGCCCAAAACGTTTACGAATAAGGGGCCAACAAGGGGCCAAAAATAAGCATTTTTCTAGTTTCCAGACAATAACTTGTGTTCAAGTGTATGGATCTCTCTGAAATTGTACTGCAAGGTACCATACCACAAAGGGAAGGCTGGGATTGATTTTGGGGGTAATTGCCTCAAAATTTTAGGAATTAGGGGCCAAAAAGGGGAAAAAAACAAGCATTTTTCTAGTTTCATGACAATAACTTGTGTGTAAGTGTATGGATCGTTATGAAATTGTACTACAAGGTTCCATATCACAAAGGTAAAGCTGGGTTTGAGTTTGGGGGTAATTGCCTTAAATGTTTAGGAATTTGGGGCCAAAAAGGGGCCTAAAAACAAGCATTTTTCTAGTTTCCAAACAATAACTTGTGTTCAAGTGTATGGATCTCTCTGAAATTGTACTGCAAGGTACCATACCACAAAGGGAAGGCTGGGTTTGAGTTTGGGGGTGATGAATCATAAGGGGGGTCAAAAAATTTGGGGAGGGATTTTTTTTTCCTTTTTTTCCTTTTTTTTCTTTAAAATTTTCCATTTTAAATTGGTTATTTCTGATTTATATATAAAAGCAAATAATAATGATAAGGTTTGAATAGGTAAATTAAAAAATGTTAAGTTCTTAGACCACATTCATTCTGTGTCAGAAACCTATGCTGTGTCAAATATTTAATCACAATCCAAATTCAGTGCTGTATCAAGCTTGAATGTTGTGTCCATACTTGCCCCAACTGTTCAGGGTTTGACCTCTGCGGTCGTATCAAGCTGTGCCCAGCGGAGCATTTTATTACAATTATAATCAATAATATAATAACAACCAGTGATGACTAAGTTCTCTAAAATAAGATATGATTTAACACTCAAACATTGTTAAAATCAGCATATCAAAGAACCCAAGAATTCAATTGTTGATTAAACAAAAGTATTATCTAACTAATAATGAAAATAAATACAGGTTTAAATTCAGCATTTCAAAGAACCCTATATATATTCAATTTATGTTGAAATCAAACACAGTTTAATTTTGGACCCCGATTTGGACCAACTTGAAAACTGGGCCCAAAATCAGAAATCTAAATATATGTTTATTAATAGACAATATAAGCTAAGTTTTGAAAGGAGTTCACCTAATCAAAAAAATATATATAGCATTCAGAAAATTAGTTTTTACAGAATAACAAACAATTTACAATTTACCAAAGAAAAGAAAAAAAAATCAAAAATGTTATTTATCATTAATACAATGTCTTTTAAAAATCGATAAAACTTATCTGTAATTATCTTCAAAATATCTAATAATGAACTGTAAATTTCTAACTATATTTACTCCTATATAGCTTTTAATCATCAACACTTAGAAAACAGAAAATTTTGAAATAAATCTGTCACTCAAGATAAGACATTAACCATGTGTTTTAAACTGATAACAGGACATATTAACAGGTGAAAATAATCTATAAAGGCTTAGTGTAATCAAACTTTATGTATATAATTAAAAATTTCTGTTCAAAGGAAAATAACTCAATCACAAAAAAATACCACTTATGGATATTAAAAAGGGCGATAACTCACAAACGAGAAAAGCTAAAAACGTAAAAATTGAACTTGACCTTCATTTAGTCGCAGGAAACAACATATCTAAATTTGAAAAAAATTTGTCAAAGGGTTTTCATGTTATTGAAGAGACACTGTCTAGCAGCCGCCCGCACACCCGCCCGCCCGCCGCCGTACATCCCCAAATCAATAACTGATTTTTACTTCGAAAATCCGGTTAAAAATTACAAAATTTTTAGTTTCCGCTCTCTAACTTAAGTTTGCCTCAACCAAATGTTATGAAACTTATGCACAATTCTTATTACTACAAAACACAGATCAAATTTGAATTTTGGTGGTGTCACTTAAACTGTTCTAGAGTTATGCCCCTTTATAAATGGAAAAATTACAAAATTTTTAGTTTCCGCTCTCTAACTTAAGTTTGCCTCAACCAAATGTTATGAAACTTATGCACAATTCTTATTACTACAAAACACAGATCAAATTTGAATTTTGGTGGTGTCACTTTAACTGTTCTAGAGTTATGCCCCTTTATAAATGGAAAAATTGCAAAATTTTTAGTTTCCGTTTTCTAACTTGAGTTTGCCTTAACCAAATGTTATGAAACTTATACACAATGCTTATTACCACAAAACACAGATCAAGTTCAAATTTGGGTAGCGTCACTTTTACCATTCTAGAGTTATGCCCATTTACAAATAGAAAAAATGCGGAATTTTTTGTTTTTGTTCACTAACTTAAGTTTGCCTCAACCAAATGTTCTGAAACTTATACACAATGCTTATTACCACAAAACTCAGATCAAGTACACATTTGGGTAGTGCAACTTTTACTGTTCTTGAGTTATGTCCCTTTATGACGTTATATTCAAGGGGGGGCATCATGATCTGTGTCCCATGGAGACATTCCCCATTTATTTTCCAAAATATTTTTGTCATGTGTATTAAGGTAAGGAAAGTGGACTCCAGGAGCACTTTGATTTCTTTTTAGCTCACCTGGCCCAAACGTTGTCGTCGTTAGCTTTTTACAAAAATCTTCTCAGGACTCTGAAACCACTGGGCCAAATTTAACCAAACTTGGCCACAATCATCATTAGGGTATCTAGTTTAAAAAATGTGTCCGATGACCCCGCCAACCAACCAAGATGGCCGCCATGGCTAAAAATATAGGATATAGTGGTAAAATATAGATTTTGGCTTATATCTCTGAAACTTAAGCATTTAGAGTAAATCTGACAAAGGGTAAAACTGATTATCAGGTCAAGATCTATCTGCCCTGAAATTTTCAGACAAATCTGACAACCTGTTGTTGGGTTGCTGCTCCTGAATTGGTAATTTTAAGGAAATTTTGCAGTTTTTATACGACCGCAAAATTTTTGTGGTCGTATATTGGTATGACGTTGGCGTCGTTGTTGTCGTCGTTGTCGTCGTCGACGTCATCGTCGTCTTTCTTCCGAAGACATTTGGTTTTCGCTCTATAACTAGTATAAGTTAATAGAAATCTATGAAATTTAAACACAAGGTTTATGACCACAAATGGAAGATTGGGATTGATTTTGGGAGTTTTGGTCCCAACAGTTTAGGAATTAGGGGCTAAAAAAGGGCCCAAATTAGCATTTTTCTTGGTTTTTGCACAATAACTTTAGTATAAGTGAATAGAAATCTATGAAATTTAAACACAAGGTTTATGACCACAAAAGAAAGGTTGGGATTGATTTTGGGAGTTTTGGTTCCAACAGTTTAGGAATTAGGGGCCAAAAGGGTCCAAAATTAAATTTTGTTTGATTTCATCAAAAATTGAACTATTGGGGTTCTTTGATATGCCGAATCTAACCGTGTATTTAGATTCTTATTTTTTGGTCCCGTTTTCAAATTGGTCTACATTAAGGTCCAAAGGGTCCAAAATTAAACTAAGTTTGATTTTAACAAAAATTGAATTCTTGGGGTTCTTTGATATGCTGAATCTAAACATGTACTTAGTTTTTTTATTATGGGCCCAGTTTTCAAGTTGGTCCAAATCGGGGTCCAAAATTAAACTTTGTTTGATTTCAACAAAAATTGAATATATGGGGTTCTTCGATATGCTGAATCTAACCATGTATTTAGATTTTTGATATTTGGGCCCAGTTATCAAATTGGTCCACATTGAGGTTTAAAGGGTCCAAAATTGAACTTTATTTGATTTCATCAAAAATTGAATTCTTGGGGTTCTTTGATATGCTGAATCTAACCATGTATTTAGATTTTGGATATTTGAATACCACAAATGGATGGTAAGAATTGTCTTTGGGAGTTATGGCTCAAACCGTTAAGGAATAAGGTGCAAAAAAGGGGGGAAAAGGGTTTCCAGGTTAATGGACAATTACTTAAGTACAAAACATAATTTAAAAGGCAGTGTAAGGTTGGTAATTGAAACTCATTTGAATATCTCACCTAAACTGCTTTTAAATTATGTATATTGGAAATTTGCCAAAAACTTATTATTAATAAATTCCATTGGAAATTTGCCAATAACTTTAGTTTAATGAACTTCATTGGAAATTTGCCAATATAAAATGTTGCTGATGAAGCTTTTTTGTTTATCTCACGTAAACTGCTTTTTAATTATGTATATTGGAAATTTGCCAGCCATTACTATGATGTCATTTTCTATTTTAATACTTAAATTAAGTATTGTGCAATAGCAAGAAATTTTCAATTGCACAGTATTGCGCAATAGCAAGAAATCTTCAATTGCACAGTATTGCGCAATAGCAAGAAATCTTCAATTGCACAGTATTGCGCAATAGCAAGAAATATCCAATAGCACAATATTGCACAATAGCAAGAAATCTTCAATTTAACACTATTGCGCAATAGCAAGAAATATTGAATTGCACAGTATTGCGCAATTGCAAGAAGTCTTCTTTTGCACAGTATTGCGCAATAGCATGAAATCTTCAATTGAAATTTAATACAAATTTTTTAACCCATTTAACATTTTTAGATTATTGATCACCACATTTATTTTGTGTCCGAAACCTGTATTATGTCAAAAATTTGATCACAATCCAAATTAAGACAGTATCAAGCTTGAATATTGTGTCCAAACTTGCACCAACTGTTCAGGGTTCGACCTCTGCGGTCGTATCAGGCTGCGCTCAGCGAAGCATTTTATTGGTTATTATCTTGAATATTATTATAGATAGAGATAAACTGTTAACAGCAATAATGTTCAGCAAAGTAAATTCTACAAATAAGTCGTCATGACCAAAATTGTCAGTCGACCCCTTTAGGAGTTATTGCCCTTTATAGTCAATTTTTAACCATAACCCCCAAAATCAATCCCAACCTTCCTTTTGTTGTATTGAACCTTATGGTAAAATTTCATAGAGATCCATTCACTTAAACTAAAGTTATAGTGCAAAAACTAATGTGTCTTCAGACGCCAACGACGACGACGACAACGCCAATGTCATACCAATATATGACTGCAAAAGTCGTCGGCGTTGTCATTGGCGTCCGAAAACACATTAGTTTTCGCACTATAACTTTAGTTTAAGTGAATGGATCTCTATGAAATTTTACCATAAGGTTCAATACCACAAAAGGAAGGTTGGGATTGATTTTGGGGGTTATGGTACCAACAGTTAAGGGATTAGGGGCCAAAAAGGGGCCAAAAATAAGCATTTTTGTAACTTCCAGACAATAACTTGTGTGTAAGTGTATGGATCTCTCTGACATTGTACCACAAGGTTCCATATCACAAAGGGAATGCTGGGATTGATTTTGGGGGTAATTGCCTCAAAATTTTAGGAATTAGGGGCCAAAAAAGGGGCAAAAAACAAGCATTTTTCTAGTTTTATGACAATAACTTGTGTGTAAGTGTTTGGATATTTCTGAAATTGTACTACAAGGTTCCATATCACAAAGGGAAAGCTGGAATTGAGTTTGGGGGTAATTGCCCGAAATGTTTAGGAATTGGGGCCAAAAAGGGGCCAAAAATAAGCATTTTTCTAGTTTCCAGACAATAACTTGTGTTCAAGTGTATGGATCTCTCTGAAATTGTACTGCAAGGTACCATACCACAAAGGGAAGGCTGGGATTGATGATGGGGGTAATTGCCTCAATATTTTAGGAATTAGGGGCCAAAAAGGGGCAAAAAACAAGCATTTTTCTAGTTTCAGGACAATAACTTGTGTGTAAGTGTATGGATCTTTCTGAAATTGTACTACAAGGTTCCATATCACAAAGGGAAAGCTGGAATTGAGTTTGGGGGTAATTGCCCAAAACGTTTAGGAATTAGGGGCCAAAAAGGGGCCAAGAATATGCATTTTTCTAGTTTCCAGACAATAACTTGTGTTCAAGTGTATGGATCTCTCTGAAATTGTACCACAAGGTTCCATATCACACAGGTAATGCTGGGATTGATTTTGGGGGTAATTGCCTCAAAATTTTAGGAATTAGGGGCAAAAAAAGGGTAAAAAAACAAGCATTTTTCTAGTTTCATGACAATAACTTGTGTGTAAGTGTTTGGATATTTCTGAAATTGTACTACAAGGTTCCATATCACAAAGGGAAAGCTGGAATTGAGTTTTGGGGGTAATTGCCCGAAATGATTAGGAATTGGGGGCCAAAAAGGGTCCAAAAAACACATTTTTCTAGTTTCCAGACAATAACTTGTGTTCAAGTGTATGGATCTCTCTGAAATTGTACTGCAAGGTACCATACCACAAAGGGAAGGCTGGGATTGAGTTTGGGGGTGATGAATCATAAGGGGGTTCAAAAAATTTGAGGGGGGGGATTTTTTTTTTTCCTTTTTTTTCTTTTTTTCCTTTTTTTTTTCTTTTAAAATTTTCCATTTTAAGTTGGTTATTTCTGATTTATATTTAAAAGCAAATAATAATGATATGGTAGGAGATACACACCAAACAGGATGTGTAAATTATTATATAATAAGTATTGTGCAATAGCAAGAAATTTTCAATTGCACAGTATTGCGCAATAGCAAGAAATCTTCAATTGCACAGTATTGCGCAATAGGAAGAAATATCCAATAGCACAATATTGCGCAATAGCAAGAAATTGTCAATTGTGCAGTATTGTGCAATAGCAAGAAATATTCAATTGCACAGTACTGTGCAAAAGAAGATACTTCGTATAAATTGCTTATTTCTTGACCAATTTCAATGGGGTTTTATTCTTGAATTCTTGGGGTTCTTTAATATGCTGAATCTAACCGTGTATTAAGTTTTTGGATTTTGGGACCCGTTTTTAAATTGGTCCACATTGAGGTCCAAAGGGTCCAAAATTAAATTTTGTTTGATTTCATCAAAAATTGAATTATTGGGGTTCTTTGATATGCCGAATCTAACTGTGTATTTAGATTCTTAATTTTTGGTTCCGTTTTCAAATTGGTCTACATTAAAAGGTCCAAAGGGTCCAAAATTAAACTAAGTTTGATTTTAACAAAAATTGAATTCTCAGGCTTCTTTGATATGCTGAATCTAAACATGTATTTAGATTTTTGATTATGGGCCCAGTTTTCAAGTTGGTCCAAATCGGGGTCCAAAATTAAACTTTGTTTGATTTCAACAAAAATTGAATATATGGGGTTCTTTGATATGCTGAATCTAACCATGTATTTAGATTTTTGATTTTTGGGCCCTGTTATCAACTTTGTCCACATTGAGGTCAAAAGGGTTCAAAATTAAACTTTGTTTGATTTCATGAAAAATTGAATTCTTGGGGTTCTTTGATATGCTGAATCTAACCATGTATTTAGATTTTGGATATTGGACCATAATAGGTGAATGTCCAATTTAAAATTTTTAAGTTCTTAGACCACATTCATTCTGTGTCAGAAACCTATGCTGTGTCAAATATTTAATCACAATCCAAATTCAGAGCTGTATCAAGCTTGAATGTTGTGTCCATACTTGCCCCAACTGTTCAGGGTTCGATCTCTGCGGTCGTATCAAGCATTTTATTGTAACTTCCAGACATAACTTGTGTGTAAGTGTATGGATCTCTCTGAAATTGTACCACAAGGTTCAATTTCACAAAGGAAATGCTGGGATTGATATTGGGGGTTATTGCCTCAAAATTTTAGGAATTAGGGGCAAAAAAGGGGCAAAAAACAAGCATTTTTCTAGTTTCATGACAATAACTTGTGTGTAAGGGTATGGATCTCTCTGACATTGTATCACAAGTTTCCATACCACAAAGGGAATGGTGGGATTGATTTTGAGGGTAATTGCCTCCAAATTTTAGGAATTAGGGGCCAAAAAGGGGCAAAAAACAAGCATTTTTCTAGTTTCATGACAATAACTTGTGTGTAAGTGTATGGATCTTTATGAAATTGTACTAAAAGGTTCCATATCACAAAGGGAAAGCTGGGTTTGAGTTTGGGGGTAATTGCCCTAAATGTTTAGGAATTTGGGGCCTAAAAGGGGCCAAAAAACAAGCATTTTTATACGCCCATCAAATTTTTTACGGGACGTATAATGTTATACAAATGTCCGGCGTCCGTCCGTCTGTCTGTCCGGCGTAAACATGTCGCACCGTAACTTGAGAATGACTTATCCAAATTTCATGAAACTTAACATAGTTGTTTCTTATGATGGTCAAACGATCTGTATACTTTTTGGTGAGAATAAGATTAAAACTTTTTGAGTTACGGGACTTAGTAACTAAAACAGGTGTGTGTTTTTTTTTACATGTCGCGCCGTATCTCAAAAACAATTTAAGATTATTGCTTAAAACTTTACACACTTCTTAGTTATATTAATCTTAAGATCTGTATACTTTTTGGTGATGATTCAAAATTTTATTTTAGAGATATTGAGTATTTTGTTAAAAAAGGGGGAGGGGTTTTTCACATGTCGCGCCATATCTCAAAAACAGTTTATGATTA
Organism: Mytilus californianus; assembly: GCF_021869535.1. Taxonomy (NCBI): domain Eukaryota; kingdom Metazoa; phylum Mollusca; class Bivalvia; order Mytilida; family Mytilidae; genus Mytilus; species Mytilus californianus. Next base: position 38,092,507 of record NW_026262581.1, read on the forward strand.
TTGCTTAAAACTTTACACACTTTTTAGTTATATTAACCTTAAGATCTGTATACTTTTTGGTGATGATTCAAAATTTTATTTTTGTGTTATTGAGTATTTTGTAAAAAAAGGGGGAGGGGTTTTTCACATGTCGCGCTGTATCTCTAAAACGATTTATGATTATTACTTAAAATTTTACACACTTCTTAGTTAAATTAATCTCAAGATCTGTATACTTTTTGGTTTTTATTCAAAATTTTATTTTAGAGATATTGAGTTTTTTGTAAAAAAAAAAGGGGGTTTTCGCATGTCACGCTGTAAGTCAGAAACTATTTATGCTTATTGCATAAAAATTCACACACAAGACGACGGGCGTATCATGCGCTCATGGCGCAGCTGTTTATTCTAGTTTCCAGACAATAACTTGTGTTCAAGTGTATGGATCTCTCTGAAATTGTACTGCAAGGTACCATACCACAAAGGGAAAGCTGGGATTGAGTTTGGGGGTGATGAATCATAAGGGGGTTCAAAAAATTGGGGGAGGGGGGGGATTTTTTTTTCTTTAAAATTTTCCATTTTAAATTGTTTTTTTCTGATTTATATATAAAAGCAAATAATAATGATATGGTAAGAATAGGTAAATTAAAATTTTTTAAGTTCTTAGACCACTTTCATTCTGTGTGAGAAACCTATGCTGTGTCAAATATTTAATTACAATCCAAATTCAGTGCTGTATCAAGCTTGAATGTTGTGTCCATACTTGCCCCAACTGTTCAGGGTTCGACCTCTGCGGTTGTATCAAGCTGCGCCCCAGCGGAGCATTTTATTGGCTTATATCTCAAAAACTAAATCTTTTAGAGCAAATGTGACATGGGGTAAAATTGTTTAATTGGTCAAGATCTATCGGCCCTGAAATTATCAGACGAATGGAACAACCCATTGTTGGGTTGCTGCCACCGAATTGGTAGTTTTAACAAAATTTTGCAGTTTTTATATGACCGCAAAAAAATTTTGCGGTCGTATATTGGTATGACGTTGGCGTCGATGTCGTCGTCCGAAGACACATTGGTTTTCGCACTCTAACTTTAGTTTAAGTGAATGGATCTCTTTGAAATTTTACCATAAGGTTCAATACCACAAAAGGAAGGTGGGGATTGATTTTGGGGGTTATGGTACCAACAGTTAAGGAATTAGGTGCCAAAAAGGGGCCAAAAATAAGCATTTTCTAGTTTCCAGACAATAACTGTGGAACGAAGTATGGATCTCTCTGAAATTATACTACAAGTTTCCATACCACAAAGGGATGGTTAGGATTTGCTTTGGGGGGTTAAGGCTCAAACCGTTTAGGAATTAGGGGCAAAAAAGGGGGAAAAACAAGGTTGTCCTGGTTAATGGACAAATACTTTAGTACAAAACATAATTTAAAGCAGTGTAAGGGAGATAAATCAAATACATCATTGAAATTATCTCCCTTACACTGCTTTTAAATTATGTATAAAGTAATGGTTAATGAAAAATTAAGATAATTAAAAACAGTGTAAGGGAGGTAATCCAAATACAAAGTTTTGGTTACTTCCCTTACACTGCTTTTAAATTATGTTGAAAGAAATGCATATTTATAAAGGAAGACCAGTAAAAATATCTGCAAATGTTGCATCTTTTTTTTTTACAAAAAAATCCATATGAAAGATTTGACACTATATTTTAAATTCTATTATAAAATAGATTAAGTTAGCACTATGGTAAATTTAAATAGGTAATTATGGTTGCAAACTCCATTGGAAATTTGAATTGAGATTATGACCATATCTTGAGGGAAAGAATTTTTTGGGGGAAAAAAGGGGGGTGGGGGGGGGGTAAAAAGAAATTGTGGGGGTCAGTTTTTCTCATTTCAGATTTCAGAAATTAAAAAGAATTATTCTTCAAATATTATTTTTTTTTCAAATTTCAAATATTGGAAAATTTCAAGAAGTAATCTTTAATTGCACAGTATGGCGCATTAGATTTGTAAAATCTTTGATCACATTTATTTATTTGTTATGCCAAATCTAACCATGTATTTAGATTTTTAATTTTGGGTCCAGTTTTCAAATTGGTCTACATTAAGGTCCAAAGGGTCCAAAATTAAACTTTGATTGATTTTCACAAAAATTGAATATATGGGGTTCTTTGATATGCTGAATCTAAACATGTATTTAGATTTTTGATTTTTGGCCCAGTTTTCAAGTTAGTCCAAATTGGGGTCCAAAATTAAACTTTGTTTGATTTCAACAAAAATTGAATATATGGGGTTCTTTGATATGCTGAATCTAACCATGTATTTAGATTTTTTATTTGTGGACCCCGCTATCAAATTGGTTCATATTGAGGTCAAAAGGGTCCAAAATTAAACTTCGTTTGATTTCATCAAAAATTGAATTATTGGGGTTCTTTGATATGCCAAATCTAACCATGTATTTAGATTTTTAATTTTGGGTCCTGTTTTTTAAATTGGTCTACATTAAGGTCGAAAGGGTCCAAAATTAAACTTAGTTTGATTTGAACTAAAATTGAATTCTTTGGGTTCTTTGATATGCTGAATCTAAACATGTGTTTAGATTTTTGATTATGTGCCCAGTTTTCAAGTTGGGGTCCAAAATTAAACTTTGTTTGATTTCAACAAAAATTGAATATATGGGGTTCTTTGATATGCTGAATCTAAACATGTATTTAGATTTTAGATTTTTGGCCCAGTTTTCAAGTTGGTCCAAATTGTGGTCCAAAATTAAACTTTGTTTGATTTCAACAAAAATTAATATATGGGGTTCTTTGATATGTTGAATCTAACCATGTATTTAGATTTTTTATTTGTGGACCCCGCCATCAAATTGGTTCATATTGAGGTCAAAAGTGTCCAAAATTAAACTTTGTTTGATTTCATCAAAAATTGAATTATTGGGGTTCTTTGATATGCCAAATCTAACCGTGTTTTTAGATTTTTAATTTATGGTCCGGTTTTTTTAAATTGGTCTTCATTAAGGTCCAAAGGGTCCAAAATTAAACTTAGTTTGATTTTTAACAAAAATTGAATTCTTTGGGTTCTTTGATATGCTGAATCTAAACATGTGTTTAGAGTTTTGATTATGGGCCCAGTTTTCAAGTTGGTCCAAGTTGGGGTCCAAAATTAAACTTTTTTTGATTTCAACAAAAATTGAATATATGGGGTTCTTTGATATGCTGAATCTAATCATGTATTTAGATTTTTAATTTTGGGTCCCGTTTTTTCAATTGGTCTACATTAAGGTCCAAAGGGTCCAAAATTAAACTTAGTTTGATGTTAACAAAAATTGAATTCTTGGGGTTCTTTGATATGCTGAATCTAAACATGTGTTTAGATTTTTGATTATGGGCCCAGTTTTCAAGTTTGTCCAAGTTGGGGTCCAAAATTAAACTTTGTTTGATTTCAACAAAAAATGAATATATGGGGTTCTTTGATATGCTGAATCTAACCATGTATTTTGATTTTGGACATTGGACCATAATAGGTAAATTAAAAAAATTCAAGTTCTTAGACCACATTCTTTCTGTGTCAGAAACCTATGCTGAGTGAAATATTTAATCACAATCCAAATTCAGAGCTGTATCAAACTTGAATGTTGTGTCCATACTTGCCCCAACTGTTCAGGGTTCGACCTCTGCGGTCGTATCAAGCTGCGCCCAGTGAAGCATTTTATTTTTCTTTAAAATTTTTCATTTTAAATTGGTTATTTCTGATTTATATATAAAAAAAAATAATATTGATATGGTTTGAATAGGTAAATTAAAATTTTATAAGTTCTTAGACCACATTCATTCTGTGTCAGAAACCTATGCTGTGTCAAATATTTAATCACAATCCAAATTCAGTGTGTATCAAGCTTGAATGTTGTGTCCATATTTGCCCCAACTGTTCAGGGTTCGACCTCTGCGGTCGTATCAGGCTGCGCTCAGGGAAGCATTTTATTTGTTATTATTTTGAATATTATTATAGATATATATAAACTGTAAGCAGCAATAATGTTCAGCAAAGTAAGATCTACTAAAAAGTTAATATGACCAAAATTGTCAATTGACCCCTTAAGGAGTTATTGCCCTTTAAAGACAATTTTACACAATTTGTTCATCAAGTTTGCTAACATTTAAAAATCTTCTCCTCTGAAATACAGGTGAGCGATTCAGGCTCTTGAGAGCCTCTTGTTTTTAATTGCTTGCCTTTGAACCATAAGAAACAAAATTAAAACATCTCAACTATTTCCTTTCATTTTGAGCTCACCTGGCCCGAAGGGCCAAGTGAGCTTTTCTCATCACTTGGCGTCGGTCGTCCCTGGTCGTCGTCGTCCGTCGTCTTTAGCTTTCTACAAAAATCTTCTCCTCTGAAACCACTAGGCTAAATTTAACCAATCTTGTCCACAATCATCATTAGGGTATCTAGTTTAAAAAATGTGTCCAATGAACCTGCCAACCAACCAAGATGGCCGCCATGGCTAAAAATAGAATATAGGGGTAAAATGTAGATTTTGGCTTATATCTCTGAAACCAAAGCATTTAGAGTAAATCTGACATAGGGTAAAACTGATTATCAGGTCAAGATCTATCTGCCCTGAAATTTTCAGACAAATCTGACAACCTGTTGTTGGGTTGCTGCCCACGAATTGGTAATTTTAAGGAAATTTTGCAGTTTTTGGTTATTATCTTGAATATTATTATAGATAGAGATAAACTGTAAACAGCAATAATGTTGACAGGTGGCAAAAATGTTCATCCGATTTAGATTTATCTGCCCTGAAATTTTCAGACGAATCCGACAACCCATTGTTGGGTTGCTGCCCCTGAGTTAGTAATTTTACAAAAATTTTGCAGTTTTTTGTTATTATCTTAGATATCATTATAATATGTAATATCAAATACTATTAATTATGATTTTAACCTTATTTTACATGATTTCCAAAGCATCAGTAAATACAGGTGAGCGACACAGGCTCTTGAGAGCCTCTAGTTTGTTTAAGAAAACGTCAAAAATCATCATTTTTATACGACTGCAAAATTTTTGCGGTCGTATATTGGTATGACGTTGGCGTATTCGAAGACACATTGGTTTCCGCACAATAACTTTAGTTTAAGTGAATGGATCTCTACGAAATTTTACCATAAGGTTTAATACCACAAAAGGAAGGTTGGGATTGATTTTGGAGGTTATGGTACCAACAGTTAAGGAATTAGGGGCAAAAAAGGGGGAAAACAAGGGTGTCCTGGTTAATGGACAAATACTTTAGTACAAAACATAATTTAAAGCAGTGTAGGGAGGTAATTCAAATACATCATTATGGGGGGGGGGGGGGGGGGGGGGGTAATACGCAACAGCAAAGTGTATTGCACAAAAGCAAAAAATTTAATATAAATTCAAATCATATTAACAATTCTAAGTTCTTTGACTACAGTTATTCTGTGTCAGAAGCCTTTTATGTGTCAAATATTTAATTACAATCCAAATTCAGACCTGTATTAAGCGCGAATATTGCGTCCATTTTTGCCCCAACTGTTTAGGGTTGGACCTCTGCGGTCGTATCCAGCGGCGCACGGCGAAGCAATTTATTATCTTTGTTTACACATTTAAAAAGATCACCAGCATAGAACATTCTCTCACAGAACAACCTTACCCACAGTGATTATTTGGGAAAAAGAACTACCACCTCATACTGTATCCAAAAGCAAGGGTCACATAAATATATATATAATTATGGTCACACAGACTTCTGCAGTCTCGTAGGAAGCCCTTTTTTGGAGAGAGTGTCTAACAATTTTATACACAGTCATGTCGGATTGTCATGCAAACACTGATTAAATTCATTGTCGAGCATTCATACTTTCTAGCCCTTTCTTTTTTTCAGTTGTACCTACCTTTCAACCCTCTGTGTCCACAAAACCTGCCAAATAGATTTGCTGATAGATATTTTATAGTCCTAAATGTGACTGAAATATTTGTCACTGGACTAAGAAAACAACTTCTAATTTATACTTCCTACAGCCTATAGGGAGTTTGAATTTCTGTATGATTTATTCACCAGCCATCAGATCTTTTGGTCATCAGAGTTACTAGTACATCAATTTTCAATATCATTATTAGTATCTCTTTCTGCAAATATTAAGTCAAAATTCAATGAAAAATACACTAGTCTACACTATCCCTTGAAAAATCTATGTCTATCAATATTAAAATCAATAATGAATATAGGAAAAAGAGGATGTAAAAACAATGCAATTGAAATATTAAATAAACTGCTTCGCTGAGCGCAGCTGGATACGCCCGCAGAGGTCCAACCCTCAACAGTTGGGGCAAAAATGGACTCAATATTCAAGCTTGATACAGGTCTGAATTTGGATTGTAATTAAATATTTGACATATTATAGGTTTCTGAATAAATGTAGTCAAAGAACTTGAAATTGGTTATATGAATTGAATTTATATTCAATTAAAGATTTCTTGCTGTTGTGCAATACACTGTGCTGTTGCGCAATACTTAGTAAATCTGTTATCAGACTATAAACAAATGAAGTTCAATTAATTCTCAATGTCATATTAGAAATTTATGAAAATGTAAAGGGAGCTAATACATCAATAGATATAAACAATTCACCAAAGTTTCATGAGAATTGCTGACAGCATTTTTGAGTTATTGTCCGAAAACTGGAAAATCCCCCCTTTTTAGCTCACCTGGACCGAAGGGCCAAGTGAGCTTTTCTCATCACTTGGCGTCCATTCGTCCGTCGTCCGTCGTCGTCGTTAACTTTTTACATTTTGAACTTCATCTAGAGAACCACTGAATGTAATGAAACCAAACATGGCATGAATGTTCCTTATGAAGTGCTGACCAAGTGTTGTAACTTTGTAGCCGATCCATCATCCAAGATGGCTGCAAGAGGGGGACTTAGTTTAACATAGGATCCTATGGGAAATACATACAATTGTCTTCTTTTAGAGAACCACTGAATGGAATGAAACCAAACATGGCATGAATGTTCCTTATGAGGTGCTGACCAAGTGTTGTTCCTTTGAAGCCAATCCTTCATCGAAGATGGCCGCCAGCGGGGACTTAGTTTAACATAGGACCCTATGGGAAATACATACAAATGTCTTCTTTTAGAGAACCACTGAATGGAATGAAATGAAACATGGCATGAATGTTCCTTATGAGGTGCTGACCAAGTGTTGTTACTTTGAAGCCAATCCATCATCCAAGATGGCCGCCAGCGGGGGACTTAGTTTAACATAGGATCCTATGGGAAATACATACAAATGTCTTCTTTTAGAGAACCACTGAATGGAATAAAACCAAACATGGCATGAATGTTCCTTATGAGGTGCTGACCAAGTGTTGTTACTTTGAAGCCGATTCATCATCCAAGATGGCCGCCAGCGGGGGACTTAGTTTAACATAGGACCATATGGGAAATACATACAAATGTCTTCTTTTAGAGAACCACTGAATGGAATGAAACCAAACATGGCATGAATGTTCCTTATGAAGTGCTGACCAAGTGTTGTTACCTTGAAGCCGATCCATCATCCAAGATGGCCGCCAGCGGGGAACTTAGTTTAACATTAGGACCCTATGGGAAATACATACAAATGTCTTCTTTTAGAGAACCACTGAATGGAATGAAACGAAACATGGCATAAATGTTCCTTATGAGGGTCTGACCAAGTGTTGTTACTTTGAAGCCGATCCATCATCCAAGATGGCCGCCAGTGGAGGACTTAGTTTAACATATAGGACCCTATGGGAAATATTTACAAATGTCCTCTTTTAGAGAACTAATGAATGGAATGAAACCAAACATGGCATGCATGTTCCTTTTGAGGTACTGACAAAGTGTTGTTACTATGAAGCCGATCCATAATCCAAGATGGCCACCAGCGGGGGACTGAGTTTAACATTAGGACCCTAAGGGAAATACATACAAATGTCTTCTTTTAGAGAACCACTGAATGGAATGAAACCAAACATGGCATGAATGTTCCTTATGAGGTGCTGACCAAGTGTTGTTACTTTGAAGCCGATCCATCATCCAAGATGGCTGCCAGCGGGGGGACTTAGTTTAACATAGGACCCTATGGGAAATACATACAAATGTCTTCTTTTAGAGAACCACTGAATGGAATGAAACCAAACATGGCATGAATGTTCCTTATGAGGTGCTGACTAAGTGTTGTTACTTTGAAGCTGATCCATCATCCAAGATGGCCGCCAGCGGGGAACTTAGTTTAACATAGGACCCTATGGGAAATACATACAAATGTCTTCTTTTAGAGAACCACTGAATGGAATGAAAGGAAACATGGCATGAATGTTCCTTATGAGGGTCTGACCAAGTGTTGTTTCTTTGATGCTGATCCATCATCCAAGATGGCTGCCAGTGGAGGACTTAGTTTAACATATAGGACCCTATGGGAAATACATACAAATGTCTTCTTTTAGAGAACCACTGAACGGAATGAAACCAAACATGGCATGAATGTTCCTTATGAAGTGCTGACCAAGTGTTGTTACTTTGAAGCCGATCCATCATCCAAGATGGCTGCCAGCTGGGGACAATGTTTAACAAAGGACCCTATGGATAATACATACAAATGTCTTCTTTTAGAGAACCACGTACTGAATATATTGAAACCAAACATGGCATGAATGTTCCTTATGAGGTGCTGACTAAGTGTTGTTACTTTGAAGCTGATCTTTCATCCACGATGGCCGCCAGCGGGGGGACTTCCTTTAACATAAGACCCTATAGGAAATACATACAAATGCTTCTTCTAGAGGTGCACTGAATGGAATGAAACCAAACATGGCATAAATGTTTTGTTATGAAGTGCTGATGAAGTGTTGCTACTTTGTTGCTGATTTACTGTTCAAGATGGCCACCAGGATTTTTTATTAAATTACAGGACCAATATTAAACAAAATTTGACCTCACTCATTATTAGGGTATCTGTTATGATTTTAATCTATTTTTACATGATTTCCTAAATCAAAGTAGAATCAGGTGAGCGACACAGGCTCTTGAGAGCCTCTTAGTTGCCTATTGTCTTGAAAACTATAATAGATAGAAACTTTATATACCAAAAACGATCAGCAAGACAAGATCTATTAATAAGTTCACATGGTTTTGTCTGTTTCTCAGATCCTATAAGCAAAAGGGCCACTATATTTTGTACATGTCTGTCTGGCAGGTTTCATCTGACCTTGACCTCATTGTCATGGATTTATCAAAGGACCACATCAAAAGTTCATTGTAAGATCAAAAACTAGATTTCCCCCCCTTTTGTATCTGAACTTGGAAAATATTGATTAACCTGCAGGTGTCAGACTACCAATTCACCCACTTCAATTTAGAACATGTGTAAAAGTAGCCTTTCCCTGACAAAAAAATAGTGCTTTTAATGTCATTGTTTATAGCTGCTAGGGGGGACTAACTTTGCATGCCTGACCCAAGGGACAAGGGGTCAGTCTATAAATAGACTTACGACAGACAAGTGGCAAAGTTAATACTCTAAAACGTTTAATAATTTAATAAATAACAATATATGCCAAAGATAATTCCAAATAATTAAAACAAACGCACTAAAGAATTTAAATGTCACTGTTCTTAAGAATTGTCTAATCACTTTTGTAGAATCACTAGCTGGAATTGTCCGAAATAGGAATTTGCAGAATAACTGATTTTAAGGCTGAGAATGTCTGAATCACTAATATGGAAATGTTCTGATCGATGAGTAGGTTGGTTGATTTGAATTGTCCAAAGTTGTTTAGATGTTAGAGTCACTTAGTTGAAACGGTATCTTGAGTTGAAGGTCTTGAGCCGTTGAGCTGTTAGTCTGTCCCATGTTGTCTGGTGGAGGCGTACAATGAATCCAGTTGATTGGTGGCCAATCTTGTTATAACTGAAAATTGATTGCATAGCCAAGACTGGATACAGACGCTACTCTGTAGGTTCACTCCAAACTCCTTCCACACTGTTGTTAACTGTAACTTTCCACACTGTTGTTAACTGTAACTGTACCAGTTGTTGTATAGTTAAGTTGAGTCTGTTCCAGTTGTTGGGTCTTAAAACACATCCTTGATAGCTAATGAATATCCTGAGTTGCCGCGCCGGTTAGATACTGAAGAGCGAACTGTTTGGTCACAGTTGTGAAGCTGACTTCTTTTCTCCTACTTGGCTTGTAGGTACTCTGTTCCTGGAATTCACTTACTGTCGTTACTGGATGGTCATCTAAGTGACTATGATGTTACTTGTCCCTACATGCTGATTTTCTGGTGACTCTGTAGTGACTTTTTCCCTACTGTAACTGTGACTGTGACTAATAGTGAAGTATCAAAATTTCTACGAACTATTCATACCAAAACTGAAAAGAACTCAAGCTGAGACATAAATTTCAAATTAATTCGAGTAATAATGATTTTGTATATAAAATGCCAAATGTAAAAATATGAATAGTGAAATTAAGATCAAATGCAATTAAAGGATTAAACTCTAATTATCAAATGACATCTGTCTACCTAATTACTAAATTAACAATAACTATGAAAAAGAGAAATACTCAAAGACATGTGTGACATATACAAATGTTTCTAATTAGCCATAGGTAATTTAATTAAAGTACCATTAAATTAGAAAACTGAAAAATAAACTTAATTCCTTAATAAAGCAAACTTTTGAATATGAACAAATAATTCTAAAATTATCTAACATACAGAAAAATGTATATGAAATACTTAAAAATACTTTAAAAACACTGGGAGGAAAATGCACCTATGACATATATATAGACCAATTTGAGCCAAAATTTACTTGTCCATGAGTTTACATTAAGGATTGAGGATTAATGTACTCCATATTATGCTTATTTAAGATTTCCAGAAAACCAGAGGTTATCTTTAGTCACAGTTTAGTTATGACCGGTGGTGTTTCATTACAAGATTTTAAACATTGGTTGAAAATTAGCATGTACAAAGGTGATACATGTACAATTCAGAATATAATTGATTTCTATGAAGTTAAACTTAAGGTAAAATATTTAGAAAGCTGTGAAAATTTAAATATTTGGTTGATTATATAGGGGTTTTGAATTGGTCATCAGACACCTTTAAAGCGAAAATCAGTGAAACCAAAAAATCAGAAAACAATTGATTTTTAGCTCCTTTGGGCCAAGTGAGCTTTTCTCATCACTCGTCGTCGTTAGCTTTTACAAAAATCTTCTCCTCTGAAACCACTGGGCCAAATTTAACCAAACTTGGCCACAATCATCATTAGGGTATCTAGTTTAATAAAATGTGTCCGATGACCCCGCTAACCAACCAAGATGGCCGCCATGGCTAAAAATACAACATAGAGGTAAAATGTAGATTTTGGCTTATATCTCTGAAACCAAAGCATTTAGAGTAAATCTGACAGGTTAAAAGTGATTATCAGGTCAAGATCTATCTGCCCTGAAATTTTCAGACAAATCTGACAACCCGTTGTTGGGTTGCTACCCATGAATTGGTAATTTTAAGGAAATTTTGCAGTTTTTGGTTATTATCTTGAATATTATTATAGATAGAGATAAACTGTAAACAGCAATAATGTTCAGCAAAGTAAGATCTACAAATAAGTTGCCATGACCAAAATTTTCAGTCGACCCCTTTAGGAGTTATTGCCCTTTATAGTCAATTTTTAACAATTTTTTGTAAATTTTTGTAATCTTCTTCTCTGAAATTACTGAGACAAATTTAACCATACCTGGCCATAATCATTATTAGGGTATCTAGTTTAAAAAATTTGTCTGATGACCCCGGTTTCCAACCATCATGGCCGACATGGTAAAAAAATAGAACATAGGGGTAAAATGCAGTTTTTGTCGAGCCTTAGACTTTTGTCGCAGAAAGCTCGACATAGGGATAGTGATCCGGCGGTGGCATTAGCTAACTTCTTAAAAGCTTTATATTTTAGAAGGTGGAAGATCTGGATGCTTCATACTTTGTATATGGATGCCTCATGTTACGAAGTTTCCGTCAGTCACATGTCCAATGTCCTTGACCTCATTTTCATGGTTCAGTGACTACTTGAAAAAAAAGTTAAGATTTTTTGTAATGTTAAATTCTCTCTTATTATAAGTAATAGGATAACTATATTTGGTATGTGCATACCTTGCAAGGTCCTCATGCCCGTCAGACAGTTTTCACTTGACCTCGACCTCATTTCATGGATCAGTGAACAAGGTTAAGTTTTGGTGGTCAAGTCCATATCTCAGATACTATAAGCAATAGGTCTCGTATATTCGGTGTATGGAAGGACTGTAAGGTGTACATGTCCAACTGGCAGGTGTCATCTGACCTTGACCTCATTTTCATGGTTCAGTGGTTATAGTTAAGTTTTTGTGTTTTGGTACGTTTTTCTTATACTGTATGCAATAGGTCTACTATATTTGGTGTATGGAATGATTGTAAGGTGTACATGTCTAGCTGGCAGGTGTCATCTGACCTTGACCTCATTTTCATGGTTCAGTGGTCAAAGTTAAGTTTTTGAGTTATGGTCTTTTTTTCTAATACTATATGCAATAGTTCAACTATATTTGGTGTATGGAATGATTGTAAGGTGTACATGTCTAGCTGGCAGGTTTCATCTGACCTTGACCTCATTTTCATGGTTCAGTGGTCAAAGTTAAGTTTTTGAGTTTTGGTCTTTTTTCTAATACTATATATATATGCAATAGTTCAACTATATTTGGTGTATGGAAATATTTTATGATCTAAATGTCAGTCACACAGGTTTTATTTGAGCTTAACCTCATTTTCAAGGTTCATTGCTCAGTGTTAAGTTTTTGTGTTTTGGTCTGTTTTTCTTAAACTATAAGCAATAGGTCAACTATATTTGTTGTATGGAAGAATTGTTAGCTGTACATGCCTGCCTAGCATGGTTCATCTGACCTTGACCTCATTTTCATGGTTCATTGGTCAATGTTTAGTTTACTTGGTTAATGTTAAGTTTATGTGACAGTTGTAATAAAGCTTTATATTTAGGACTATCAACATAATATCAATGATTAGTAAAGAAGGCGAGACATTTCAGCGTGTGCACTCTTGTTGGTTTATATCTCTGAAACTAAAGCATTTAGAGCAAATCTGACAGGTGGCAAAAATGTTCATCAAATTTAGATTTATCTGCCCTGAAATTTTCAGACGAATCCGACAACCTGTTGTTGGGTTGCTGCCCCTGAGTTATTAATTTTACAAAAATTTTGCAGTTTTTTGTTATTATCTTAGATATCATTATAATATCTATTATCCCCGGCTTTGTATATTTCTAGGATTTTGATTGGATAACGCACGTCGTTACAAAATCCATAGCCCCTGGGTGTTGCTAACCCATATACCCGGACGTTGCTATCCATTACTCTGGGGGACATCACGCGCGTTTTCCTTAGTTCCATGGTTGTTCCATGTGAAATATAGAATTCTGTAGATTATTCATGATGTCTGTAATTAAATATGTAATCCACTAACGATGTTATCTTTTTTTGTCGATCATTTGCACTCATTTTAGTAAATGCATCACTTGGCTGCCACATTGTCTATGAATGGGACTACTGACCTAGCTATGCAAATGACCCACGTTGACGTAACACCGTCTATGATGTAACTCTCACAACATTGAGCGCAAAATTCGACCCACTCCAGTTTCTCTGTCTCCCTATTAAAAACGTCTTATATTTGACTACCTGTAGGGTTCTACCAAAGGTAGTACCCTACACCCCATAAAAGATATGTCAAATTCCCAAATTTCAATAAAAGATTTTTAGAAAATGAAAAAAACATTGCTTTCACGTTACCCTTTGTTGTCAAATTTCTCTAAAAATCGACAAATTTGGACTAAGACCGGGGATAAATTCGTAATCTACGTTCATATCCGTAGATATGGATATTTTAACACCCTTCAGTACCCTGTACACCCTTTCGGCTTCGCCTCAGGATGTACTTGGATACATGATTTCCAAAGCATCAGTAAATACAGGTGAGCGACACAGGCTCTTCAGAGAGCCTCTAGTTTAATGAATAAAACCCCATAACTCAATCATAAATGATAAATGAAAAATTTATAAAATTCTAAACGGAGCTTACATCAATAGATGTAAACAATTCACCAAAGTTTCATAAGAACTGCTGAAGTTATTGTCCGAAACTGGAAAATCCCCCCTTTTTTAGCTCACCTGGCCAGAAGGGCCAAGTGAGCTTTCCTCATCACTTGGCGTCCGTTGTCCGTCGTCGTTGCCATCGTCGTCGTCGTTGTTAACTTTATACATTTTGAACTTCTTCTAGAGAACCACTACATGGAATGAAACCAAACATGGCATGAATGTTCCTTATGAGGTGCTGACCAAGTGTTGTTACTTTGAAGCCGATCTATAATCCAAGATGGCTGCCTGCGGGGGACTTAGTTTAACATAGGACCCTATGGGAAATACATACAAATGTCTTCTTTTAGAGAACCACTGAATGGAATGAAACCAAACATGGCATGAATGTTCCTTATGAGGTGCTGACCAAGTGTTGTTACTTTGAAGCCGATCCATGATCCAAGATGGCCACCTGCAGGGAAATTAGTTTAACATAGGACCCTTTGGGAAATATTTACAAATGTCTTCTTTTAGAGAACCACTGAGTTGCATGAAACCAAACATGGCATGAATGTTCCTTATGAGGTGCTGACCAAGTGTTATTACTTTGAAGCCGATCCATCATCCAAGATGGCTGCCAGTGGGGGACTTAGTTTTACATAGGACCCTATGGGAAATACATACAAATGTCTTCTTTTAAAGAACCATTGAATGGAATGCAACCAAACATGGCATGAATGTTCCTTTTGAGGTGCTGACCAAGTGTTGTTACTTTGAAGCTGATCCATCATCCAAGATGGCCGCCAGCTGGGGACTTAGTTTAACATAGGACCCTATGGGAAATACATACGAATGTCTTCTTTTAGAGAACCACTGAATGAAATGAAACCAAACATGGCATGAATGTTCCTTATGAAGTGCTGACCAAGTGTTGTTACTTTGAAGCCGATCCATCATCTAAGATGGCCGCCAGCGGGGGACTTAGTTTAACAAAGGACTCTATGGGAAATACATACGAATGTCTTCTTTTAGAGAACCACTGAATGGAATGAAACCAAACATGTCATGAATGTTCCTTATGAAGTGCTGACCAAGTGTTGTTACTTTGAAGCCGATCCATCATCCAAGATGGCCACCAGCTGGGGACAGTGTTTTACAGAGGACCCTATGGACAATACATACAAATGTCTTCTTTTAGAGAACCTATGAATGGATTGAAACCAAACATGGCATGAATGTTCCTTATGATGTGCTGACTAAGTGTTGTTACTTTGAAGCTGATCCTTCATCCACGATGGCCGCCAGCGGAGGACTTCCTTTAACATAAGATCCTATTGGAAATACATACAAATGCTTCTTCTAGAGGTGCACTGAATGGAATGAAACCAAACATGGCATAAATGTTTCTTATGAGGTGCTGATGAAGTGTTGCTACTTTGTTGCTGATTTACTGTTCAAGATGGCCACCAGGATTTTTTATTAAATTACAGGGCCAATATTAAATCAAATTTGACCTCACTCATTATTAGGGTATCTGTTATGATTTTAGTCTATTTTAAAATGATTTCCAAAACCAAAGTAGAATCAGGTGAGTGACACAGGCTCTTGAGAGCCTCTAGTTAATGAAAAAAATCCCATAACTCAGAAATGATAAATGAAAAATTTATAAAATTCTAAATGGAGCTTACATCAATAGATATAAACAATTCACCAAAGTTTCATAAGAACTGCTGAAAGCATTTTTGATTTTTTGTCCGAAAACTGGAAAACCCCCCTTTTTATACGACCGCAAAAATGAAAAATTTTTTGGTCGTATATTGGTATGACGTTGGCGTCGTCGTCGTCGTCGTCTGGCGTCGTCCAGCGTCGTCCGAAGACACATTGGTTTTCGCACTCTAACTTTAGTTTAAGTGAATGGATCTCCAATTAATTTTACCATAAGGTTCTATACCACGAAAGGAAGGTTGGGATTGATTTTGGGGGTTATGGTACCAACAGTTAAGGAATTAAGGGCCAAAAAGGGGCCAAAAATAAGCATTTTTGTAAATTCCAGACAATAACTTGTGTGTAAGTGTATGGATCTCTCTGACATTGTACCACAAGGTTCCATATCACAAAGGGAATGCTCGGATTGATTTTGGGGGTAATTGCCTCAAAATTTTAGGAATTAGGGGCCAAAAAAGGGGCAAAAAACAAGCATTTTTCTAGTTTCATGACAATAACTTGTGTATAAGTGTTTGGATATTTCTGAAATTGTACTACAAGGTTCCATATCACAAAGGGAAAGCTGGAATTGAGTTTGGGGGTAATTGCCCGAAACGTTTAGGAATAGGGGGCCAAAAAGGGGCCAAAAATAAGCATTTTTCTAGTTTCCAGACAATAACTTGTGTTCAAGTGTATGGATCTCTCTGAAATTGTACTGCAAGGTACCATACCACAAAGGGAAGGCTGGGATTGAGTTTGGGGGTGATGAATCATAAGGGGGTTCAAAAAATTGGGGGGGGGGATTTTTTTTTTTCTTTTTTTTTCTTTTTTTCCTTTTTTTTTTCTTTTAAAATTTTCCATTTTAAGTTGGTTATTTCTGATTTATATTTAAAAGCAAATAATAATGATATGGTATATAATAAGTATTGTGCAATAGCAAGAAATTTTCAATTGCACAATAGCAAGAAATCTTCAATTGCACAGTATTGCGCAATAGCAAGAAATCTTCAATTGCACAGTATTGTGCAATAGCAAGAAATATCCAATAGCACAATATTGCACAATAGCAAGAAATTGTCAATTGTACAGTATTGCACAATAGCAAGAAATATTCAATTGCACAGTATTGTGCAAAAGAAGATACTTCCTATAAATTGCTTATTTCTTGATCAATTTCAATGGGGTTTTATTCTTGAATTCTTGGGGTTCTTTAATATGCTGAATCTAACCGTGTATTAAGTTTTTGGATTTTGGGCCCTGTTTTTAAATTGGTCCACATTGAGGTCCAAAGGGTCCAAAATTTAACTTTGTTTGATTTCGTCAAAAATTGAATTATTGGGGTTCTTTGATATACCGAATCTAACCGTGTATTTAGATTCTTAATTTTTGGTTCCGTTTTCAAATTGGTCTACATTAAGGTCCAAAGGGTCCAAAATGAAACTTAGTTTGATTTTAACAAAAATTGAATTTTTAGGGTTCTTTGATATGCTGAATCTAAACATGTATTTAGATTTTCGATTATGGGCCCAGTTTTCAAGTTGGTCCAAATCAGGGTCCAAAATTAAACTTTGTTTGATTTCAACAAAAATTGAATATATGGGGTTCTTTGATATGCTGAATCTAACCATGTATTTAGATTTTTGATTTTTGGGCCCCGTTATCAACTTTGTCCACATTGAGGTCAAAAGGGTCCAAAATTAAACTTTGTTTGATTTCATCAAAAATTGAATTCTTGGGGTTCTTTGATATGCTGAATCTAACCATGTATTTAGATTTTGGATATTGGACCATAATAGGTGAATGTCCAATTTAAAATTTTTAAGTTTTTAGACCACATTCATTCTGTGTCAGAAACCTATGCTGTGTCAAATATTTAATCACAATCCAAATTTAGAGCTGTATCAAGCTTGAATGTTGTGTCCATACTTGCCCCAACTGTTCAGGGTTCGACCTCTGCGGTCGTATCAAGCTGCGCCCTGCGGAGCATTTTATTTTATGAATAAAACCCTGTAACTCGAAAACGTAAAATCTAAAATATATAGAAATCGAAAGGGAGCTCATGTCAATAGATATAAACAATTCACCACAATTTCTTGCAAGTTGGTGAAAGCATTCTTGAGTTATTGTCCGAAAACTGGAAAATCCCCCTTTTTAGCTCACCTGGCCCAGAGGGCCAAGTGAGCTTTTCTCATCACTTGGCGTCCGTCGTCCGTCGTCCTGCGTTTGTCGTCCGTAAACTTTTACAAAAATCTTCTCCTCTGAAACTACTGGGCCAAATTTGACCAAACTTTGCCACAATCATCATTGGGGTATTTAGTTTAAAAAATGTGTCCGATGACCCCGCCAGCGAACCAAGATGGCCGACATGGCTAAAAAATAGTACATAGGGTAAAATGCAGTTTTTGGCTCATATCTCTGAAACCAAAGCATTTAGAGCAAATCTGACACGTGGTAAAATTGTTTATCAGGTCAAGATCTATCTGCCCTGAAATTTTCAGATGAATCTGACAACCCGTTGTTGGGTTGCTGCCCCTGAATTGGTAATTTTAAGGAAATTTTGCAGCTTTTGGTTATTATCTTGAATATTATTATAGATAGAGATAAACTGTGAACAGCAATAATGTTCAGCAAAGTAAGATCTACAAATAAGTCAACTTGACCAAAATGGTCAGTTGACCCCTTAAGGAGTTATTGCCCTTTATAGTCAATTTTTAACCATTTTTCGTAAATTTTTGTAATCTTTTACAAAAATCTTCTCCTCTGAAACTACTAAGATAAATTTAACCAAACTTGTCCATAATCATGATTAGGGTATCTAGTTTTAAAAATGTGTCAGATGACCCCGCCCGCAAACCAAGATGGCCGACATGGCTAAAAAATAGTACATAGGGAAAAATGCAGTTTTTGGCTCATATCTCTGAAACCAAAGCATTTAGAGCAAATCTGACTGGATAAAATTGTTCATTAGGTCAAGATCTATCTGCCCTGAAATTTTCAGACCAATCAGGCAACACTTTGTTGGGTTGCTGCCCCTGAATTGGTAATTTTAAGGAAATTTTGCAGCTTTTGGTTATTATCTTGAATATTATTATAGATAGAAGCTGTAAACAGCAATAATGTACAGCAAAGTAAGATCTACAAATAAGTCAAACATGACCAAAATTGTCAATTGACCCCTTAAGGAGTTATTGCCCTTTATAGTCAATTTTTTTACAATTTTCATAAATTTTGTAAATTTTTGTAAATTTTTACAAAATATTTTCCACTGTAACTACTGGGCCAAGTTCATTATAGATAGAGATAATTGTAAGCAGCAAGAATGTTCAGTAAAGTAAGATCTACAAACACATCACCATCACCAAAACACAATTTTGTCATGAATCCATCTGTGTCCTTTGTTTAATATGCACATAGACCAAGGAGAGCGACACAGGCTCTTTAGAGCCTCTAGTTTTAATGAATAAAACCCCATAACTCGGAAACTTAAAATCTAAAATTTATAAAAAACAAAAGGGAGCTCACGTCAATAGATATAAACAATTCACCAAAGTTTTATGCAAATTGGTTAAAGCGTTTTTGAGTTAATGTCCGACATGTTGACGACGGATGTACGGACGGACAGACGGACAACGGTATACCATAATACGTCCGGTAAACGGGCGTATAAAAAGGAATTGTCTCAAAATGAAAATCTTCTATTTGTCAAAAATTCAGGAAATGTTGTTATGTTTTATACAAGAACCACAAGGATACATAAAGTAATTTAGAGAAATCTTTTATTTGGTAACTTGCAAAATGTAAACTCAAAACTTGAAACTATAAACATTTTTTAATAAAAAAAAATATTAAATTGCAATTTATAAGAATTAGTTATGCAAACTATTTAGTGACCTGCTGAAATTAACACTCATTTTTCTGTCCATCACCACACCTCAATAGAAGACTAAAGTTATGAATTGAAATTATCTGCACAGCTCTTTCAATCTTTCCACTAGTGATTTCCATCACTTTGATAATTAACATTGAAATTTCTGTTTTTGTAGATATAGACATGAAATGGTTAGTGACGACTTTCGGTTGTATGTTTTTGGTGGTGGTACAGCACACTCAGCTTTTCCTCTAGATAAGGTAATTTATAGCAGTTTCTAACAGTTCAAACCTAAAGTAACAGTACCCAAATTGCACCGATTTAGCAAAAATAGCAGTGGAAATTTTACAAGTTTTCTTAGAGAATAAAGAATTTGTATTTTTATGATTTTACATTATATACACCTTTCAACATAGCTAAATATATTTATATATATACAGTCACAGTATGTATCAACAGATGAAGTATTCAGTGAAAAAGTAAAATCTACAGAATCACCATCCGATGTCCACAATAAGTCAATTTAATAATCAGCAATTCAAATAATATATGTCACAGCCATCCATTTTAAAAAAATAGTAAGCATTGTCAAATTGTTCTAAATATTTGGAGAAATAAAACAAAACATTAGTTATTAGATTTTTACAGATGTGAATTTAAGCATGGATGCAATTTGCTGCGCCCTTGCGAAAATGGTCCAGGATATCTCAGGAAATCAGTAGATTATCTGAAGATATTCTTGGAAAATGTCACAAGACAATCTTGGGATATCCTAGTCCTGAGACCAGGGTTAAGTAGAGACGGTATTGAAACAAGATAATCATGGGATTTCCTGGGATCCGTACTATACAGAATCCTGAGATATTCTTGCGATCTTTGAGATGGCACTAGAAAATCCTTACATCAGGAATCAATCCTGAGATCAGGATTTAATCAATTAAAGTTGTCCTGCTAGAATCCTGGGAAAATCTTGAGAATATCCAGATGAAATCCTTGATTCAAGATTAACTAATTATCACCATATTAAGACAAATTTAAATAAATATAGAACAGCAATTAAATTAAGACATGATTTAATTTTCCACATTATGATGTGTACATCAGTATAAAGGAATAGGCATAATTTTGATGATATAATATCATCACATAAATTCTAATTGTATCACAAATGTCCTGTTTTTTGTCTCTCACTAATCCTCAAGCAGTTCAATCTTCTATTCCATGGAACAACATTCACATTTCACAAAATTCTTATGTCATAGATCAAATCATTCACATTACATGAACACATGCAATTATGCTATAACTGTACTCACTACAAAAGTCAAAAAGTCTGAAAAGACCAGTTTTTGTCTGAATTTGCATGAATTTTTACTCGACATTCTTAATTTGTCTGAATAATTTTTAAAAATTCTTGACATAGTATGAATTTGTCTAATAAGGTTCTTGATTTCTCTTGACAAGTGTCTTGACAGTATGAACATTGCCTTAAAATTTCTCGACACTTCCTGTATCATCTGATAAGAGTCTGGATTAGTCTCTACCAATTCTTGACTGTCTTAAATTTGTCTCGATCTGTCTTGACATATTCTTGACATTCTTAATAATGTCTGAATATGTCTCGATACATTCTTGACAGTCTTAAATATGTCTTGACACTATCTCAACAGTATAAATTTCGCCTGAAATGTGAACAGACTTATTCTGCACTGTTTATGACATTCTATTGCTGTTATATACTCCTTTTTATTATGGCTAAACTAAACTTTGAAGAATCAAGGATTAATTTGGTATAGTAAGATACCCTTTTGGTGCAACTAAGTTGGATTACCCTGAATAATCCCCCATGTAGTTTAATTTTGATTTATTTTTATTAAACATTTAAGTAATTGTTTTCACTTGGAATATAAGTCGAAGGTATTGACAAACAGCATTTAGATTTTTGCCGTTCGCAAAACTGCCAGTCAAATTTGCTTTACTAAAATAGGTGTCTTGTATCTCTTTTGGACCCCACAATTCATCTTTTGGGTTTGTGTGGCTAAAAAAGGAGGGGGGGGGGGGGGGCTTTCGTTTAGGTCAAAGAATTTGTTCCCATCTTGATTCAAAAACCTTATTGTCGAGCCTTTGACTTTAGTCGAAAAAGCGAGACATAGCGATCCTACATTCCGTCGTTGGCGGCGTCCACAAATATTCACTCTGTGGTTAAAGTTTTTGAAATTTTAATAACTTTCTTAAACTATCCTGGATTTCTACCAAACTTGGACAGAAGCTTGTTTATGATCATAAGATAGTATCCACAAGTAAGTTTTGTAAAAATAAAATTCCATTTTTTCCGTATTTTACTTATAAATGGACTTAGTTTTTCTGCCGGGAAATATTACATTCACTCTGTGGTTAAAGTTTTTAAAATTTTAAAATTTTAATAACTATCCTGGGTTTCTACCAAACTTGGACAGAAGCTTGTTTATGATCATAAGATAGTATCTAGAAGGAAATTTTGTAAAATAATAAATCCATTTTTTCCGTATTTTACTTTTAAATGGACTTAGATTTTCTGCCAGGAAACAACACATTCACTCTGTGGTTAAAGTTTTTAAAATTTTAATAACTTTCTTATACTATTTTGGATTTGTACCAAACTTGGACAGAAGCTTGTTTATGATCAAAAGCTAGTATCTAGAAGGAAATTTTGTAAAATAATAAATCCATTTTTTCCGTATTTTACTTTTAAATGGACTAAGATTTTCTGCCAGGAAACAACACATTCACTCTGTGGTTAAAGTTTTTAAAATTTTAATAACTTTCTTATACTATTTTGGATTTGTACCAAACTTGGACAGAAGCTTGTTTATGATCAAAAGCTAGTATCTAGAAGGAAATTTTGTAAAATAATAAATCCATTTTTTCCGTATTTTACTTTTGAATGGACTTAGATTTTCTGTCAGGAAACAACACATTCACTCTGTGGTTAAAGGGAAAATTCGCGATTTTTTACTTATCATCTTATTATGTTCATAATACCATAAAAAAACATATTCACCAAGTTTTATCTGGATATGAAAACTAATAAAGAAGAAAATTGGAAATTATTAATTCTATTTATTGGAACTTTCTGACTTATGTGACGTAGTTTAAGTCTTTTTGCATGCCGGGAGTGGAATTAATCTCCTTTAAGTCTTGTTCGTTAATCATCTAATAACGCGATTTAAAGCGCATCGACGACTTTTGGCGTAGCTATTAACCAACTAATAATTAAGAAAGTAAAGTGATCAGCCGTGCAACTTTTAAAAATAAAATGTACGATTTATATTTTAAGAATTTCTGATATGATTATAGTCATTATAGTAATAAAAGTAAATCATACAATAGAATATTTTTATGAATTTTTTTTCCGACGGATATTTTCAACAAACATATAACTGATAGTGTATTAAAAATGCATGTTTGTATTCTCACCTTTTACTTCAGTCTAGCAAACATTTCCCGCTAGTACTGTGTAAAATACAATGTGTATTGTACTTTGACACTTAGTGACTACCTGTTGAATGCGTGATTAAATTCAAGGTATTTAAAGGTTTGCATTCTGTTATTCTTATCTTTTGATCTTCACTCAGTGAAGAATTTTAGCCGTCACGGTTCACCGTTCCAGGTGTGAACATCATTTCGCATGAATGATAAACGGGTGTGATAGTTTGAGACAGAAAATAAAAAAAGAAATGTAATTATTTTGGGGGAGTAATATGGTGGCACAATAACTGAATAACCGTGGTATATTTTTATATTTTCCGTAAGCTCAGTTTAAAATGAATTATGACTGCCTAATATTTTTGCAACAATGAAATACTGAATTAATTTAATTGAATAAATAATAATGGCATTCTAAACACGAGTGTATGAACTAAAAATTGTACTATTTTAAATTAGAATCGGTGACCTTGAATATTTGAAATAGATAATTACCAATTGCAATTATATAATTTGGTCCGTCCAAAACGATCTTTATTTACATATTCAGGAATTAATGTCCTAATCAAAATATTTTAAATCTCACAACGTATAAATACTTCAGCCATTTGAAGAAAGATGTTTAAAAAATTGACAGGAAATTTAAGGTCAACTTTGTCTTATTGGAATGAGATCGAATAATTACGAACAAAAATTATTTTCGGGTTTGAAAAACATAAAAAAAAATGATAAAAGAGAAATGTGGGTTTGAGACAGAAAAAATAATTATTTGGGGAGGAATATGGTGGCAATATACCTGAATCGCCGTTATATATATTTTTTTATATTTTGCGTTAGCTCAGTTTTTAAATAGATGGGTGAGTCTTTTGTTGTAACATCGGAATTCTGAATAACTTTCAATGAGATAATTTTATAAATAAAAATGGCCCACGAAAACGAGCATATAAACCAAAAACTGTGCTATTTTGAACTATCATCGGTAACTTTGAATATTGAAATGTGCAGAGAAAATTATCAGTTACATTAATATAGTTTGGTCTGTCCAAAGCGATCTACATTTACCTAATCAGGAATGTCCTTATTAAAATATTCTACATCTCACAACAAATACTTTAGCTATTTGACCAACGATGTTTAAAAAAAATTTACAGAATCAATCTAACGTCAACTTTCCTTTAATGAACGGAGACAGACCGGCGGAATCAATTTTCAATGTGCTTTATATCTTGTACCTTTGCAAGACTTATCATTCATTCATAAACCATGTCTATACCGCAGACATATATTTAACTGACAAGAATACTCCTGGTTTTACACTAGTAATTTGTTGGGGTCCTTTATAGCTTGCTGTTCGGTGTGAGCCAAGGCTCCGTGTTGAAGACCGTACTTTGACCTATAATGGTTTACTTTTATAAATTGTGACTTGGATGGAGAGTTGTCTCATTTGCACTCATACCACATCTTCTCATATCTATAAGCAGTATATTCCTTAAATTTCTGTGATTTAATACCAAGAAAGAAAAAAATCCCGAAATTAATTTGATACTTTGATACTCAATATTTTTCCTGGAAAATATTCACATCCTCATTCGGTCTGAAAATAAGATAAGAAACTGGTATACAGAACATGCAGAAGTGTGAATGTCATAAAACCTTGTTATATCAGAAACCATTATAAATGTGAACCTGTATACGTAAGACCTCATGGGACGTCACCTAACCACATACAGGTAATATACAAGTAGCTCTGTTATACCCGGAAATGTCAAGGTTAATCACTGCAAAGTAAATTCTGATGATTGTGAAGCATGACCATACATGATTTTAGAGGAGTCTTAGGTGGGGGATTGCTGGAACGATTTAAATTCTGACTAGATTTTTTCTCAATTTAAATCACTGAACTAAAAAAAAAAAAAGAAGAAAACTACGTCCAAGAACAGAATTCTTCTTGTAAATTCATAAATACCAACGTTCTTATTTTGTAACTTTCGATAGACTTGACCTCCCCCCCCCCCCCCCCCCCCCCCCACACACACCCACCCCCCCTCAAACCTGGGAACATTATATCTAACAATGTTTATGTTCCTGCCCAAATAAAAAAAAAAAGAAGAAAAAAAATGAAGGAGATGAACCACTAGAGATGAACGGTAAGTCACATCAGATTCAGATATTTATATAGTTGATTGTCGCTAACTAGAGATGTATAGTTACGTGTTTCTGCGTTAACTGATAAGAATAACAGGAAAGTATAAACTTGAAATAGATTTATGATGAATAATATGCAATTGCGGCACCCCTTTTTATCAAAGCGTACATGCATGTATTTTAATGACTGTCCGTTATTTCGATTATAATGACAATTGTTCGTGAAATCCTATAGTTGGTGAGACTTTTTTTTACCAGATATGCGACTTTTCGTATTTATATTTTCTCTTATATTACTCTTATTTCATATTTTATGCATACGTGCAATATTGGGAATGCCGGGTTTATTCCCCCACAAGCTAACGTAATAAATTAATCAACCCTCAAGCTGATCAGACGTTAATTACAACTACTATCAGTCTATCAGGAGTGAAGTTTCTTTATTTCTTCAAATAAACTTTTTGGGGATGATTAGTGTACGTCCAGTGGCATATATATTACATGCATGTCGGAGCAGGAAAATTGGCATAAGGTTCTATTAGAACCATGTTCACATTAATATACATTATACCCAACAATTGTGATGATGACGAATTTCTTCAACTGTTCGAGAACAATCTAATTGAAATATAAATCTGTGATTTTACTATGTCCATAACTTCGATGAACCAAAGCAAGTTAGATATCGACCTGTATTTAAATCAAATTTGTTCTGGATGTTCTTTCTTATATTCAATATACAATTTTAAATTGAGACTATCTATAGTTCCGTAACTTTCTATCTAAGCGTATAAACCAATGATCGACAAGTGCGTACATTTTTGTTAAATCAATAGTCTTTCATTATTCAAAATGTCCATCATTATTGACAACGAGTATATACTTACATTTTCCCCAATTTACCCTTGGAAAAAATATGTAAATAGATTTTTATTTTATCAAATCTTTTTTTGGAATTATTTATATCACTATCGGACACGCAAGACAGAGATGTATATTATACACCTGATAGTTTCAAAATGGAAAGTTACAAGTTATCGGCTGTGTACACTGATCAATACCCTCAGAAGTGAAGCGATGCATGAACATGCTTTATGAAATTGTGTTATAAGAGTTTTTAATCCCGACATGAAATCGCTTGAATACCTGGACGTGTCACCTCACAATACCTCAGGCATTAATTCCTTTAGCCATGCTGGTGATCAGATAAGAGAAGGTCCGACTTTATTTAAATAAGTTTATTACATAAAAGAATTATGAACACATTAGATTTTTGAAAACAATTTTACACGGAACACTTATTTATGACTTTGAACTTTGACTTTTTAACTAATTCCATATAAATTTCTTGTTTCAAAAACTTCGTAAAGAAAAAACAGTTTAAAAACGACAGACCGTAGTTATTTAAAAAAATAATTACATTTTCCGTATCAAGTTAGTTAGTCGGATAAATGCGACTACGTTAGGTTACTGCTGGTTTTGGTCCTTTGTGGTTTATAGATATATCGTGGTTTCTAAACCGAGAAGATGTCAAAATGGCCGCACGCAGAGAATTGATACTCTAAATTTAAAATCGATGGTGATCTCTTATCTAGCAGAATAAAACTTTAATATTTATGAATTTGTGCTTTTTTATACGGAATGGACATAATATCAATTTTTTATTTTTTTGCGAAGTTTCCCTTTAAAGTTTTTAAAATTTTAATAACTTTCTTATACTATTTTGGATTTGTACCAAACTTTAACAGAAGCTTGTTTATGATCAAATGCTAGTATCTAGAAGGAAATTTTGTTTTCTTCCAGTGAACATTACATTCAGTCTGCAGTTAAAGTTTTTAAACATTTATTAGAATCATAAACTATCCTGGATTTTTACCAAACTTGGACAGAAGCTTCTTACAATCAAATGCTAGTATCAAGAGGAATATTTTTATTGATTTACTTCCTCATTTTTGTTGAGCCTGCGATTAACAGAAAAAGTAGGCGAGACACTGGGTTCCGCGGAACCCTTACAAATTTTTCATTTTTTAGAACAACCCAAAAACATTTTTTATTCAAATTGAGAGTTGATTTTTATAATTTTTTATCAAAAATAAATATTTGTGATAACTCCTTCCTGAAAAGAAAAAAATGTTTAGATCTATATTATGCATGTCTGTTTGAGAACCATTTCATAATACCGATGATTTCTATAGAAATCATTGATGGGACCCATTATAAATACATTTTTTTTTATTATTCCTGGAGTAGATAATAATTTTCTTTTAATCTTTGGGAATTATTCAATTTGTTTTTATGTTAAAATAATTAACTTCATAATTTTGATGAAGAAAATCCATTTCAATTCAATTTTTTTTCATCAAAATGATGATTTTCATTTTCATCTATCAACAAACTAGTGGCATGGTCGGTCAACTGATAAGTTGTATGGCTGATTACAGGTAAAGCAATAACTTCTATTTGACAGTTGCATGTACTCTGGGGTGTGGAATACCTTAATTTTATGGGGAACATGCTGTCCATGTGTAATACTTAATATATTCCAACAGATGACATTACACAAATTTTTCTTCTGTTAAATGAATGATTTGTATATCATCATAATTTGCTATTTATATAAACCACATTTTGGTTTAATAATTATTTACCATATCAACATTGAATATTATGAATGTAGAATGAAATATGTCTACAGTATGATTGGTTTGAATCATTTAATTTATAAGATTTAGGAATCAAAATTTGTAATTATTTAAAAACCCACATTGAAATTGTTTTATATCAACACACCCACATTTGAATTATTTTATACTTTAGATTTCATAGCCATATTTGCATTTGTAAAAATATTTATATACCCAAATTTTCAATTATTTTACATGCCCAACTTTTATTTTTGTTGTAAAGAAGTGTAACTTGAAACAACAGTATATCATATAAAGAGAAATAAAGATTAAAGTTATATCATGAATATTGGTCATGATTTGTAACACTCAGAACTGTCAAGTAAATTTAAGACACAATTCAAAATGTTCAGAATATGTCAAGCCATACTGAGAAAAAATAAGAATGTCGAGAATATGTCGAGAAATTTCAAGACAGTATTCAAATGTCAAGAATTTGTCAAGAAATTTTAAGACCATATTCAGAATGTCGAGAATATGTCGAGTAAATTTCATACAAATTTAATATAAATGAGAATTTGTCATTTGTCAAGAAAAATTAAGACACAAGTCATACTTTTGGAGAATGTCGAGTAAAACTTCATGCAAATTAAGACAAAAACTGGTCTTTTCAGACTTTTAGACTTTTGTAGTGACTGTTTTCAATCAGATTATCAATTGTCAATCTCTGTGTAGACATCGTTTTCAAGGTGTATCCTGAAAAAAGAGCATTATTTAGTAGGTACATGTTTCATAAATATCATATCACATCAGATAAATAAGAATTTCACACTTTTGGGGGGAAGCAAACATGATAATTCCTATTTGCTGCAATAAAATGGATGAGTAACCTGATATTATACACATTTAACTTGCATAACTTCTAAATGGAAAATGTGATGCTAACGAAAATTGAAAAACATCAATACTTACAATAAAGTTTTCTTGAAATAGAAAAGAATTAAGTTGTTGGTATTTATCATTTGAACAGTAAATTAAGATTTCCTTATCTCCATTTGATATCACTTTCATTTCAGTGAATATTCCATCTTCTTTCATAGAAAATCTGAAATAAATATGATAGGTGTGCGTTAATTTATTAAGGTTATACATATTGACATTCAGCTGTCCCAATTAATTCTAATTTATGCTGTCAAGACTGTATTAGTTTTAAAAAAAAATCAAGTACGCCTTTCATTTCTTTGTTTTAGAGAGCAATTAGTTCCCTTAAAAAAAAAACCCAATAACAAATAGCTTGGAAAATGACAAATAATCTTTTAATGGAGCTATCAATCTGATATATCTTCAGGCATTTTAGATTTTGCATTGACATATGCCATGTATGTCTCATTTGGAGAAATAAAAAGGTTCATAATTAATATGCTATAATATTGCAGGAACAATAACAATAAATCAAAAATATATAGAGTGCACATTAAAATTGTTATTAGCAATTCTGATGAATTAGGTTCATACTAAAGGATTTGTTGTGTAATCTTTTGTAACTTTTCAATGTATGGTGATACTTAGCTTCAATTTGATAACAAGTTTATGATTTAAGAAAAAACATAACTTTAAGTACATGTACATGTAGTATTAAATTGTTTAGCTACTTAAATTACTTACCATTTTTTGGTGGGTGTAAAAGTCCAGTATCCTAGTAAAGATTTGTGGAAAGAGGCATTCTGTCATTAAATACATGAACACAATACATGTGATATTACATCATTTGGAAATTAGAATAAACCTTCTATTGGAAGTACACCACTAATTCATGGCCCATTGCTTTCTATGTTAAATTCCTCAATTTCAAGCAGGCACAGCTCTTTTGTTTTAAGTTCAAATAAAGTGACAATCATTGCATGTCAAAGCAACACTTTATGGTGTCTTGTACTGAAAAAATCAACATACCTTTAATGGCATATAAGAAAGAACTGGTTCCCGGGACCTCAGATGTACCAAAACAGGTACTTCAGATCTGACAAACAGGCAAAATGTACCCTCTTTTTTAAATTTCATGCAATTTTTATGCCTTATATGATATGCAAGCGGGGACATCATCTGTGTCCCATGGACACATTCCCCATTTATTTTATTATTCAAATTTATCAGTCAAAAAATGTTCTACAATGATCACCAGTCATTCAGCTTTCATTTGATACCGAAATTACCTAAATATTCTACATATTTTGAAAGTTATACCCATGCGTAGGAACTATTTTGTGTTAAATATGTACTACTTTCTGGTATGTGCTTTCTGACCGGGCCCAAATTACACCTATAACAGAACCAAACTTGCTATATAGACTTCAGCATTATTTACTTTCATTCTATGATCTATTTCAAACAATAAAAAACATATAAAGCTTTAGTCCAAACACTATTTTACTGATTTTAAGCTCAAATTGGACTGGTAGTAACATATGGGTTATGCAAAGAAAACTGCATATGTATATTACCAATGGCCAATATGATTTTTTATACGACCGCAAAAAATTTGTATGACGTTGGGGTCATTGTTGTCCAAAGACACATTGGTTTTCGCACAATAACTTTAGTTTAAGTGAATGGATCTCTATGAAATTTTACCATAAGGTTCAATACCACAAAAGGAAGGTTGGGATTGATTTTGGGGGTTATGGTACCAACAGTTAAGGAATTAGGGGCCAAAAAGGGGCCAAAAATAAGCATTTTTGTAACTTCCAGACAATAACTTGTTTGTTAGTGTATGGATCTCTCTGACATTGTACCACAAGGTTCCATATCACAAAGGGAATATGCTGGGATTGATTTTGGGGTCATTGCCTCAAAATTTTAGGAATTAGGGGCAAAAAAAGGGGCAAAAAACAAGCCTTTTTCTAGTTTCATGACAATAACTTGTGTGTAAGTGTATGGATCTTTCTGAAATTGTACTACAAGGTTCCATGTCACAAAGGGAAAGCTGGAATTGAGTGTTGGGGTAATTGTCCAAAACGTTTAGGAATAAGGGGCCAAAAAGGGGCCAAAAATAAGCATTTTTCTAGTTTCCAGACAATAACTTGTGTTCAAGTGTATGGATCTCTCTGAAATTGTACTGCAAGGTACCATTCCACAAAGGGAATGCTGGGATTGATTTTGGGGGTAATTGCCTCAAAATTTTTGGAATTTGGGGCCAAAAAGGGGCCAAAAAACAAGCATTTTTACAGTTTCCAGACAATAACTTGTGTTCAAGTGTATGGATCTCTCTGAAAATGTACTGCAAGGTACCATACGACAAAGGGAAGGCTGGGATTGAGTTTGGGGGTGATGAATCATAAGGGGGTTCAAAAAATAAGGGGGGATCTTTTAAATTTTTTTTCCTTTTTTTTTTCTTTAAAATTTTTCATTTTAAGTTGGTTATTTTTGATTTATATATAAAAGCAAATAATAATGATATGGTTTCATTTCATCGAATATTGAAAATCTCTCTGAAATTGTACTGCAAGGTACCATACCACAAAGGGAGCTGGGATTGATTTTGGGGGTAATTGCCTCAAAATTTTAGGAATTAGGGGCCAAAAAGGGGCAAAAAACAAGCATTTTTCTAGTTTCAGGACAATAACTTGTGTGTAAGTGTATGGATCTTTATGAAATTGTACTACAAGGTTCCATATCACAAAGGGAAAGCTGGGTTTGAGTTTGGGGGTAATGGCCTAAACATTTAGGAATTTGGGGCCAATAAGGGGCCAAAAAAACAAGCATTTTTACAGTTTTCAGACAATAACTTGTGTTCAAGTGTATGGATCTGTCTGAAATTGTACTGCAAGGTACCATACGACAAAGGGAAGGCTGGGATTGAGTTAGTGGGTGATGAATCATAAGGGGGATCAAAAAATTAGGGAGGATTTTTTTTCCCTTTTATTTTTTTTTTTCCTTTTTTTCCTTTTTTTTTTTCTTTAAAATTTTCCATTTTAAGTTGGTTATTTTTATACGACCACAAAAAGATTTTTGTGGTCGTATATTGGTATGATGTTGGTGTCGTCGTCATCATCCGAAGACACATTAGTTTTCGCACTCTAACTTTAGTTTAAGTGAATGGATCTCTATGAAATTTTATCATAAGGTTCAATACCACAAAAGGAAGGTGGGGATTGATTTTGGGGGTTATGGTACCAACAGTTCAGGAATTAGGGGCCAAAAATAAGCATTTTTGTAACTTCCAGACATAACTTGTGTGTAAGTGTATGGATCTCT
Source organism: Mytilus californianus (assembly GCF_021869535.1). Taxonomy (NCBI): domain Eukaryota; kingdom Metazoa; phylum Mollusca; class Bivalvia; order Mytilida; family Mytilidae; genus Mytilus; species Mytilus californianus. The sequence continues at coordinate 38,124,710 of NW_026262581.1, forward strand.
CTGAAATTGTACCACAAGGTTCCATATCTCAAAGGGAACGTGGGATTGATTTTGGGGGTAAATGCCTCCAAATTTTAGGAATTAGGGGCCAAAAAGGGGCAAAAAACAAGCATTTTTCTAGTTTCATGACAATAACTTGTGTGTAAGTGTATGGATCTCTCTGACATTGTATCACAAGGTTCCATATCACAAAGGGAATGCTGGGATTGATTTTGGGGGTAATTGCCTTCAAATTTTAGGAATTAGGGGCAAAAAAAGGGGCAAAAAACAAGCATTTTTCTAGTTTCATGACAATAACTTGTGTGTAAGTGTATGGATCTTTATGAAATTTTACTACAAGGTTCCATATCACAAAGGGAAAGCTTGAATTGAGTTTGGGGGTAATTGCCCAAAAAGTTTAGGAATAAGGGGCCAAAAAGGGGCAAAAAATAAGCATTTTTCTAGTTTCAAGACAATAACTTGTGTTCAGGTGTATGGATCTCTCTGAAATTGTACTGCAAGGTACCATACCACAAAGGGAGCTGGGATTGATTTTGGGGGTAATACCATCAAAATTTTAGGAATTAGGGGCCATAAAAGGGCCAAAAAACAAGCATTTTTCTACTTTCAGGACAATTACTTGTGTGTAAGTGTATGGATCTTTCTGAAATTGTACTACAAGGTTCCATGTCACAAAGGGAAAGCTGGAATTGAGTGTTGGGGTAATTGTCCAAAACGTTTAGGAATAAGGGGCCAAAAAGGGGCCAAAAATAAGCATTTTTCTAGTTTCCAGACAATAACTTGTGTTCAAGTGTATGGATCTCTCTGAAATTGTACTGCAAGGTACCATTCCACAAAGGGAATGCTGGGATTGATTTTGGGGGTAATTGCCTCAAAATTTTTGGAATTTGGGGCCAAAAAGGGGCCAAAAAACAAGCATTTTTACAGTTTCCAGACAATAACTTGTGTTCAAGTGTATGGATCTCTCTGAAAATGTACTGCAAGGTACCATACGACAAAGGGAAGGCTGGGATTGAGTTTGGGGGTGATGAATCATAAGGGGGTTCAAAAAATAAGGGGGGATCTTTTAAATTTTTTTTCCTTTTTTTTTTCTTTAAAATTTTCCATTTTAAGTTGGTTATTTTTGATTTATATATAAAAGCAAATAATAATGATATGGTTTGATTTCATCGAATATTGAAAATCTCTCTGAAATTGTACTGCAAGGTACCATACCACAAAGGGAAGGCTGGGATTGATTTTGGGGGTAATTGCCTCAAAATTTTAGGAATTAGGGGCCAAAAAGGGGCAAAAAACAAGCATTTTTCTAGTTTCAGGACAATAACTTGTGTGTAAGTGTATGGATCTTTATGAAATTGTACTACAAGGTTCCATATCACAAAGGGAAAGCTGGGTTTGAGTTTGGGGGTAATGGCCTAAACATTTAGGAATTTGGGGCCAATAAGGGGCCAAAAAAACAAGCATTTTTACAGTTTTCAGGCAATAACTTGTGTTCAAGTGTATGGATCTGTCTGAAATTGTACTGCAAGGTACCATACGACAAAGGGAAGGCTGGGATTGAGTTAGTGGGTGATGAATCATAAGGGGGATTTAAAAATTAGGGGGGATTTTTTTTTCCCTTTTATTTTTTTTTTTTCCTTTTTTTTCCTTTTTTTTTTTCTTTAAAATTTTCCATTTTAAGTTGGTTATTTTTATACGACCACAAAAAGATTTTTGTGGTCGTATATTGGTATGATGTTGCTGTCGTCGTCATCGTCCGAAGACACATTAGTTTTCGCACTCTAACTTTAGTTTAAGTGAATGGATCTCTATGAAATTTTATCATAAGGTTCAATACCACAAAAGGAAGGTGGGGATTGATTTTGGGGGTTATGGTACCAACAGTTCAGGAATTAGGGGCCAAAAATAAGCATTTTTGTAACTTCCAGACATAACTTGTGTGTAAGTGTATGGATCTCTCTGAAATTGTACCACAAGGTTCCATATCTCAAAGGGAACGTGGGATTGATTTTGGGGGTAAATGCCTCCAAATTTTAGGAATTAGGGGCCAAAAAGGGGCAAAAAACAAGCATTTTTCTAGTTTCATGACAATAACTTGTGTGTAAGTGTATGGATCTCTCTGACATTGTATCACAAGGTTCCATATCACAAAGGGAATGCTGGGATTGATTTTGGGGGTAATTGCCTTCAAATTTTAGGAATTAGGGGCAAAAAAAGGGGCAAAAAACAAGCATTTTTCTAGTTTCATGACAATAACTTGTGTGTAAGTGTATGGATCTTTATGAAATTTTACTACAAGGTTCCATATCACAAAGGGAAAGCTTGAATTGAGTTTGGGGGTAATTGCCCAAAAAGTTTAGGAATAAGGGGCCAAAAAGGGGCAAAAAATAAGCATTTTTCTAGTTTCAAGACAATAACTTGTTCAGGTGTATGGATCTCTCTGAAATTGTACTGCAAGGGTACCATACCACAAAGGGAGCTGGGATTGATTTTGGGGGTAATACCATCAAAATTTTAGGAATTAGGGGCCATAAAAGGGCCAAAAAACAAGCATTTTTCTACTTTCAGGACAATTACTTGTGTGTAAGTGTATGGATCTTTCTGAAATTGTACTGCAAGGTTCCATATCACAAAGGGAAAGCTGGGTTTGAGTTTGGGGGTAATTGCCCTAAACGTTTAGGAATTTGGGGCCAAAAAGGTGCCAAAAAACAAGCATTTTTCTAGTTTCCAGACAATAACTTGTGTTCAAGTGTATGGATCTCTCTGAAATTGTACTGCAAGGTACCATAAGACAAAGGGAAGGCTGGAATTGAGTTTGGGGGGTGATGAATCATAAGGGGGTTCAAAAATTTGGGGGGGGGGGATTTTTTTTTCCTTTTTTTTTCTTTAAAATTTTCCATTTTAAATTGGTTATTTCTGATTTATATATAAAAGCAAATAATAATGATATGGTTTGAATAGGTAAATCAAAAAATTTTAAGTTCTTAGACCACTTTCATTCTGTGTCAGAAACCTATCCTGTGTCAAATATTTAATTACAATCCAAATTCAGTGCTGTATCAAGCTTGAATGTTGTGTCCATACTTGCCCCAACTGTTCAGGGTTCGACCTCAGCGGTAGTATCAAGCTGCGCCCCAGCGAAGCATTTTATTGATTTATATATAAAAGCAAATAATAATGATATGGTTTGATTTCATCAAATATTGAAAATCTCTCTGAAATTGTACTGCAAGGTACCATACCACAAAGGGAAGACTGGGATTGATTTTGGGGGTAATTGCCTCAAAATTTTAGGAATTAGGGGCCAAAAAGGGGCAAAAAACAAGCATTTTTCTAGTTTCAGGACAATAACTTGTGTGTAAGTGTATTGATCTTTATGAAATTATACTACAAGGTTCCATATCACAAAGGGAAAGCTGGGTTTGAGTTTGGGGGTAATTGCCCTAAACATATAGGAATTTGGGGCCAAAAAGGGGCCAAAAACAAGCATTTTTACAGTTTCCAGACAATAACTTGTGTTCAAGTGTATGGATCTCTCTGAAATTGTACTGCAAGGTACCATACGTCAAAGGGAAGGCTGGGATTGAGTTTGGGGGTGATGAATCATAAGGGGGTTCAAAAAATTGGGGGGGGGGGGCCAATTGAGCTTTTTTCATCACTTGGCGTCCGTCTTCCTGCGTCCATCGTCCTGCGTCCGTCGTCCATAAACTTTTACAAAAATCTTCTCCTCTGAAACTACTGGGCCAAATTTGACACAATCATCATTGGGGTATCTAGTTTAAAAAAATGTGTCCGGTGACCCGGCCAACCAACAAATGTGGCCGCAATGGCTAAAAATAGAACATAGGGGTAAAATGTAGATTTTGGCTTATATCTCTGAAACCAAAGCATTAAGAGCAAATCTGACATGGGTAAAATTGTTTATCAGGTCGAAGATCTAATTGCCCCGAAATTTTCAGATGAATCTGACAACCCGTTGTTGGGTTGCTCCCCCTGAATTGGTAATTTAAAGGATATTTTGCCGTTTTTATACGACCGCAAAAAAAATTTTGTGGTCGTATATTGGTATGACGTTGGCGTCGTCGTCGTCGTCGTCCGAAGACACATTGGTTTTCGCACTCTAACTTTAGTTTAAGTGAATGGATCTCTATGAAATTTTACCACAAGGTTCAATACCACAAAAGGAAGGTTGGGATTGATTTTGGGGGTTATGGTACCAACAGTAAAGGAATTGGGGGCCAAAAAGGGGCCAAAAATAAGCATTTTTGTAACTTCCAGAAATAACTTCTGTGTTAGTGTATGGATCTCTCTGATATTGTACCACAAGGTTCCATATCACAAAAGGAATGCTGGGATTGATTTTGGGGGTAATTGACTCAAAATTTTAGGAATTAGGGGCCAAAAAGGGGCAAAAAACAAGCATTTTTCTAGTTTCATGACAATAACTTGTGTGTAAGTGTATGGATCTTTCTGAAATTGTACTACAAGGTTCCATATCACAAAGAGAAAGCTGGAATTGAGTTTGGGGGTAATTGCTGAAACGTTTAGGAATTGGGGGCCAAAAAAGGGCCAAAAATAAGCATTTTTCTAGTTTCCAGACAATAACTTGTGTTTAAGTGTATGGATCTCTCTGAAATTGTACTGCAAGGTACCATACCACAAAGGGAAGGCTGGGATTGATGATGGGGGTAATTGCCTCAAAATTTTACGAATTAGGGGCCAAAAAGGGGCAAAAAACAAGCATTTTTCTAGTTTCATGACAATAACTTGTGTGTAAGTGTATGGATCTTTCTGAAATTGTACTACAAGGTTCCATATCACAAAGAGAAAGCTGGAATTGAGTTTGGGGGTAATTGCTGAAACGTTTAGGAATTGGGGGCCAAAAGGGGCCAAAAATAAGCATTTTTCTAGTTTCCAGACAATAACTTGTGTTAAAGTGTATGGATCTCTCTGAAATTGTACTGCAAGGTACCATACCACAAAGGGAAGGCTGGGATTGATGATGGGGGTAATTGCCTCAAAATTTTAGGAATTAGGGGCCAAAAAGGGGCAAAAAACAAGCATTTTTCTAGTTTCAGGACAATAACTTGTGTGTAAGTGTATGGATCTTTCTGAAATTGTACTACAAGGTTCCATATCACAAAGGGAAAGCTGGGTTTGAGTTTGGGGGTAATTGCCCTAAACGTTTAGGAATTTGGGGCCAAAAAGGGGCCAAAAAACACATTTTTACAGTTTCCAGACAATAACTTGTGTTCAAGTGTATGGAGCTCTCTGAAATTGTACTGCAAGGTACCATACCACAAAGGGAATGCAGGGATTGAGTTTGGGAGTGATGAATCATAAGGGGGTTCAAAAAATTTGGGGGGGGTGGGGTTTTCTTTTAAAATTTTCCATTTTAAGTTGGTTATTTCTGATTTATATTTAAAAGCAAATAATAATGATATGGTAGGAGATACACACCAAACAGGATGTGTAAATTATTATATAATAAGTATTGTGCAATAGCAAGAAATTTTCAATTGCACAGTATTGCACAATAGCAAGAAATCTTCAATTGCACAGTATTGCGCAATAGCAAGAAATCTTCAATTGCACAGTATTGTGCAATAGCAAGAAATATCCAATAGCACAATATTGCACAATAGCAAGAAATTGTCAATTGTACAGTATTGCGCAATAGCAAGAAATATTTAATTGCACAGTATTGTGCAAAAGAAGATACTTCGTATAAATTGCTTATTTCTTGACCAATTTCAATGGGGTTTTATTCTTGAATTCTTGGAATTCTTAATATGCTGAATCTAACCGTGTATTTAGTTTTTGGATTTTGGGCCCCGTTTTTAAATTGGTCCACATTGAGGTCCAAAGGGTCCAAAATTAAACTTTGTTTGATTTCATCAAAAATTGAATTATTGGGGTTCTTTGATATGCCGAATCTAACCGTGTATTTAGATTCTTAATTTTTGGTTCCGTTTTCAAATTGGTCTACATTAAGGTCCAAAGGGTCCAAAATTAAACTTAGTTTGATTTTAACAAAAATTGAATTCTTAGGGTTCTTCTGATATGCTGAATCTAAACATGTATTTAGATTTTTGATTATGGGCCCAGTTTTCAAGTTGGTCCAAATCGGGGTCCAAAATTAAACTTTGTTTGATTTCAACAAAAATTGAATATATGGGGTTCTTTGATATGCTGAATCTAACCATGTATTTAGATTTTTGTTTTTGTGGCCCTGTTATCAACTTTGTCCACATTGAGGTCAAAAGGGTCCAAAATTAAACTTTGTTTGATTTCATCAAAAATTGAATTCTTGGGGTTCTTTGATATGCTGAATCTAACCATGTATTTAGATTTTGGATATTGGACCATAATAGGTGAATGTCCAATTTAAAATTTTTAAGTTCTTAGACCACATTCATTCTGTGTCAGAAACCTATGCTGTGTCAAATATTTAATCACAATCCAAATGCAAAGCTGTATCAAGCTTGAATGTTGTGTCCATACTTGCCCCAACTGTTCAGGGTTCGACCTCTGCGGTCGTATCAAGCTGCGCCCTGCGGAGCATTTTATTGGTTATTAACTTGAATATTATTATAGATAGAGATAAACTGTAAACAGCAATAATGTTCAGCAAAGTAAGATCTACAAATAAGTCAACTGGACCAAAATGGTCAGTTGACCCCTTAAGGAGTTATTGGCCTTTATCGTCAATTTTTAACCATTTTTCGTAAATTTTTGTAATCTTTTACAAAAATCTTCTTCTCTGAAACCACTAAGACAAATTTAACAAAACTTCTCCACAATCATCATTAGGGTATCTAGTTTTAAAAATGTGTCAGATGACCCCGCCCGCGAACCAAGATGGCCGACGGCTAAAAAATAGTACATAGGGTAAAATGCAGTTTTTGGCTCTTATCTCTGAAACCAAAGCATTTAGAGCAAATCTGACAGGGGTAAAATTGTTTATCAGGTCAAGATCTATCTGCCCTGAAATTTTCAGACCAATCAGGCAACACATTGTTGGGTTGCTGCCCCTGAATTGGTAATTTTAAGAAAATTTTGCAGCTTTTGGTTATTATCTTGAATATTATTATAGATAGAGATAAACTGTAAACAGCAATAATGTACAGCAAAATAAGATCTACAAATAAGTCAACATGACCAAAATTGTGAATTGACCCCTGAAGGAGTTATTGCCCTTTATAGTCAATTTTTATTGCCCTTTATAGTCAATTTTTTATAATTTTCATAAATTTTGTAAATTTTTACAAAATATTTTCCACTGTAACTACTGGGCCAAGTTCATTATAGATAGAGATAATTGTAAGCAGCAAGAATGTTCAGAAAAGTAAGATCTACAAACACATCACCATCACCAAAACACAATTTTGTCATGAATCCATCTGTGTCCTTTGTTTAATATGCACATAGACCAAGGTGAGCGACACAGGCTCTTTAGAGCCTCTAGTTTTTTTCTTTAAAATTTTCCATTTTATGTTGGTTATTTTTTATTTATATATAAAAGCAAATAATAATGATATGGTTTGATTTCATCAAAAATTGAAATATTGGGGTTCTTTGATATCCTGAATCTAACCGTGTATTAAGATTCTTAATTTTTGGTCCCGTTTTCAAATTGGTCTACATTAAGGTCCAAAGGGTCCAAATTTAAACTTAATTTGATTTTAACAAAAATTGAATTCTTGGGGTTCTTTGATGTGCTGAATCTAACCGTGTATGTATTCAGATTTTGGATATTGGACCATAATAGGTAAATTAAGATTTTTTAAGTTCTTTAAGACAACATGCATTCATTCTGTGTCAGAGACCTATGCTGTGTCAAATATTTAATCAATCCAAATTCAGAGCTGTATCAAGCTTGAATGTTGTGTCCATACTTGCCCCAACTGTTCAGGGTTCGACCTCTGCGGTCGTATCAAGCTGTGCCAAGCGGAGCATTTTATTTATTCTCAATATCTTGGTTCTATTTGTAAATTTCTACTAGGAAAACAATGTGCTTACCTATAGTCATATTTTTATCACAGGTTGTTCATTTAATAAAAATATATTAGTCCAAACCTAAGATATAATTGAGAATATTGTCCCCCCTTTTTTTCTTCATATTGGAAAAGGGACATTTTTGGTATAAACCATACTTCTGTGGTACGACATAGATTTTTAAGAGCAATTTATATATCCCTCAGTTGGATAACTTGCTAAACTGGTTCAAAATTGCATGTACATGCAGTGAGATTTTGGAATTCTTATATGAGTATATACCAATTGCCTAGATTGTAAAGGGCTATCATAAAAAAACCAATAAAACTGGAAAAATCATAGGATTATTTGACCAAGAGATATTATTTTTACAATAAACAAGTCATAATATACATGTTTTATTGATTTCAATCCAAAATAATGCAAATATAAGAACTTGGGGGTCAAGTCTTACCTGCATGCATGTTGTATGACCATAAAAGGCTTAAATACATGTACCTTATTGTGTCAATTTAAGACCTGAAATTTCCCATAAACAGAATTGTTTATCCAAAAAAGTTGATTACTGACATCGAGTATGGCCATTTTTCATTGGAATTTCTATAACAATTGAATTTCTGAAGATTCTCTGTAATAGGAAGTACACCACGAATTCATGGCCCCATTGCTTTCTATGTTAAATTCCTCAATTTCAAGCAGGCACAGCTCTTTTGTTTTAAGTTCAAATAAAGTGACAATCATTGCATGTCAAAGCAACACTTTATATGTGTCTTGTACTGAAAAAATCAACATACCTTTAATGGCATATAAGAAAGAACTGGTTCCAGGAACTTCGAATGTACCAAAACAGGTACTTCATATCTGACAAACAGGCAAAATGTACCCTCTTGTTTTACGACCGCAAAAAGTTTGGTATCACGTCGTCGTCAGCGTCGTCTGAAGACATTTGGTTTACGGACAATAACTTTAGTAAATGTAAATAGAAATCTATGAAATTTAAACACCAGGTTTATAACCACAAAAGGAAAGTTGGGATTGATTATGGGGGTTGTAGTCCAAACAGTTAAGGAATTAGGGGCCAAAAAGGGGCCCAAATAAGCATTTTTCTAGTTTCCAGACAATAACTTGTGGAACGGTGTATGGATCTCTCTGAAATTATACCACAAGTTTCCGTACCACAAAGGGATAGTTAGGATTGGCTTTGGGGGGTTATGCCTCAAACCGTTTAGGATTTAGGGGCAAAAAAGGGGGAAAAACAAGGGTTTCCTGGTTAATGGACAATTTGAATTGAGATTATGACCATATCTTGAGGAAAAAGGAGGGGGGGGGGGGGGGTAAAAAGAAATTGTGGGGGGTCAATTTTTTCCCATTTTAGATTTCTGAAATTAAAAAGAAAAATTCTTCAAATATTTTTTTTTTGCAAAAAAAAAATTGGGGGGGGGGGGGGGGGGGGGCAATACGCAACAGCATAGTGTATTGCACAAAAGCAAAAAAAAGGGGGGTAAACTATTTTTATTTTTTTGTGGGGGGAGGGGGGGTCAATTCACAACAGCAAAGTGTATTGCACAAAAGCAAAAAATTGAATATAAATTCAAATCATATAACCAATTCTACAGTTATTCTGTGTCAGAAACTTATTATGTGTCAAATATTTAATTACAATCCAAATTCAGACCTGTATCAAGCGCAAATATTGTGTCCATTTTTGCTCAAACTGTTTAGGGTTGGACCTCTGCGGTCGTATCCAGCTGCGCTCGGCGAAGCAATTTATTTAAATTTCATGCAATTTTTTTATTATTCAAAATTATAAGTAAAAAAATGTTCTACAATGATTACCAGTCATTCAGCTTTCATTTGATACCGAAATTACCTAAATATTCTACATATTTTGAAAGTTATACCCATGTGTAGGAACTAATTTGTGTTAAATATGTACTACTTTCTGGTATGTGCTTTCTGACCGGGCCTGAATTAGTGGTGTTACACCTATTGTATCTTTGTACTTTTCCTCCATCTTCAAACTTTCTCCTCCATCTTAAAATTTATTTTGAATATTTTTTCCCAGAATGCATTGCATGAAAATGTATTGAGGTGAGATTATTTTGATATCTATTAAAAATTCAATGCAACAAATCTGAACATCACATTATAATTTATTTTTTTACATTAAAGAAATTATATCCCTGGGAACATTTCTTCTTTATTGATAACTGATATTATTATACCTTACATATATTTCAAACAATTCTATTGGGTAAAACGTTATCACGTGACATGGAATAATTCAGTTAATTTTCATTCAATTGCAAGGAAGAACGAATAACCCTAAAAATTACCACCAGCGTTGAATAACCCTATTATTCACCCGCGAATAACCTTTTTAGTTTGTTGATTTGTACTCATGAAAATGACGTCACAGGCGTAAATAAACAAAATGGCAACGTTCAGGTTACAAGAAGCCCATTGATCGAGAGAAGAGGAAATAAGGCTTTTGACGTGCATCTTGTGCCGATGATATCTCTAATAATGGTCCTTTTCAGGACTATCAATATTTTACTAAAAGAATCTACCTTTGTTGTACATACGAGAATTCTAAGACACAAATTACATGTATTTTTGAACGTCAACTTGTGTTTGTTACTGACTCAAGTAAGGGTAAGTGCTTTTACAATGATTCAAAATGCCCTTCAACTGTTAGTTCGGTATAATAAAACAATTGTGGCCCCTTAGAAGCGATGAATATCCAAAATTGTCAACCCTCAAAAGTTATTTCACTTCGGGCTGCGCCCTCAGTGAAATAACCTTCTTGTGTTGACAATTTTGGATATTCACCTTTTCAACGGGCCATAATTGTATAATGTTTAAGGTAGATTCATGGTATACCGCCATCTTGGATTGTACATCTCAGTACAAAATTGGTCGTTATTTGCCCAAATCTGCAAATTTGGAGACAGATTTGCAATTTAATGGTTAGATTGATTATTTATATAAAGAAAACTTGGTGATTTATTGTATTATTCAAAATATTTAAACAAATATCAAATTTTGTGTTTTTAGAATCATTTTTTTCAAATAAGCCATTTAAGGGGAGATAACTCTTTTAGTAAAAAATATATACTGGACTGATAGGGAAATTTTCTATTTTTACTTGTAGCAAGAAAACAAGTTCGGTGACACCATTTTTTCTTTTTATTTTTTTAAAACATATTATAAAACCTATCTTCTTACAATTTATTTCAAAATTCTATCTCATAGAATTTTTTTATGCACACAAATGTGTTTTTTTCATGAACAATCTAACCAAATTTAGGCAATTTTCAACGACTCATAGCTTGGAAAATAGCACAGTGACCCATACTTTTTATTATATTTTTGAAAAAAGCATAGTAAAATCTTCCTTTTGGCAAAGTATAAGAAAATTCTATCTCAAAATATTACCGGGGTATATGTACATATGATGAAGACTCATGTAAATGTCAATTCAACTCTTATGGTATCCAAATTTTTATCTTCCACCATTCTAAAAAATAAAATGTGCAATTAATTTACACCCGTCAGAGAATACAAAATTGGTTGGATTGCAAATTCTCAAAACTCAAGATTTTTTTTTGACGACCATGATGAGAACCCTTAAGAAGCAAAAACAATAATGGAGCTTTTGCATATTTTTTCGCTAAATAAATAAGAATTCATTACCAAGAACTTGGTTGCTAATGAAATTTAAGACTGATTAAAAGAAAAAAAATCTGTGACAAGATACCAAAAGATACCAAATTGGGTTGACTTCAGAAATTAACCGATTCAAAAACTCTACAATTAAAAACAAATCCAACAATTCAACAACACTTCTCTTCTTCATTAATTTTAAGACCTGTTTTGTTAAAAACAATTGTAGTAAAAGTCAGAAAGATACAAAAACCATGAAAAAAATTCCAGAACATCATCAATTTTTCTTCGAATTTTTTTAAATGTTTAGAATTGTACAAACAGTAGAGAGTGGGTAATCTTTATTATGCATGTGTCTTTTCCTCATGAGCTACCCAATATAATGTTTTATGGTGTGTATTACCTAATAAATGACAAGGTAGACAGTACATGATATTTACATGAGCTTAACCACAGCATTTACGTATGGTGCAACATTAATACCAATTTTTACAAACCAATTCTTTTATATATATACAGTGTTAGTGACATAGACTTCAAATACTAGAAAAATAAATAAATTATCATATAATTTTGTTTCTAACATTGATCACTTAATCATTGAATCATTAAGACATCATAAAGGGATTTCAAAGGGATATAATAAATGTGCAATTAAGGATTGTCTTGTTAAATGCCTAAGGGCTCTGTGAGGACAAACATAAGTTGAGAAGATTTGATTGCAACAAAAACATTTTGATATTAATCTGTTAATTAGGTGAAATAACAACCACAGTTTGGTGTAAAAATGTTGATTGACATATTCAATCTTTCATTGAAATACATGTAAGGTGTGTATAGAATTATGAAAATTTCATCTTCATATTTTTTCCATTCATCTATAAAGTTTTAATTTGTTTAATAATTATTTTTAGAAGATTTTTTAAGGGCAAACTATCTATAATGATTCAATACAGTAATTAACTGTGACAATAATTTTATTCAATACTTTCTTTTGTTTTTGTTAATATTTTATTTTTATTATACGACCGCAAAAATTAAAAAATTTTTGGTCGTATATTGGTATGACGTTGGCGTCGTCATCATCGTCATCGTCGTCTGGCGTAGTCCGGCGTCGTCCGAAGACACATTGGTTTTCGCACTCTAACTTTAGTTTAAGTGAAAGGATCTCCATGAAATTTTACCATAAGGTTCAATACCACGAAAGGAAGGTTGGGATTGATTTTTGGGGTTATGGAACCAACAGTTAAGGAATTAGGGGCCAAAAAGGGGCCAAACATAAGCATTTTTGTAACTTCCAGACAATAACTTGTGTGTAAGTGTATGGATCTCTCTGACATTGTACCACAAGGTTCCATATCACAAAGGGAAGGCTGTAATTGATTTTGGGGGTAATTGCCTCAAAATTTTAGGAATTAGGGGCCAAAAAAGGGGCAAAAAACAAACATTTTTCTAGTTTCATGACAATAACTTGTGTGTAAGTGTTTGGATATTTCTGAAATTGTACTACAAGGTTCCATATCACAAAGGGAAAGCTGGAATTGAGTTTGGGGGTAATTGCCCGAAACGTTTAGGAATTGGGGGCCAAAAAGGGGCCAAAAATAAGTATTTTTCTAGTTTCCAGACAATAACTTGTGTTCAAGTGTATGGATCTCTCTGAAATTTTACTGCAAGGTACCATACCACAAAGGGAAGGCTGGGATTGAGTTTGGGGGTGATGAATCATAAGGGGGTTCAAAAAATTTGGGGGGGGGGATTTTTTTTTTTTCCTTTTTTTTCTTTTTATCTTTTCTTTTTCTTTTAAAATTTTCCATTTTAAGTTGGTTATTTCTGATTAATATTTAAAAGCAAATAATAATGATATGGTAGGAGATACACACCAAACAGGATGTGTAAATTATTATATAATAAGTATTGTGCAATAGCAAGAAATTTTCAATTGCACAGTATTGCACAATAGCAAGAAATCTTCAATTGCACAGTATTGCGCAATAGCAAGAAATCTTCAATTGCACAGTATTGCGCAATAGCAAGAAATATCCAATAGCACAATATTGCGCAATAGCAAGAAATTGTCAATTGTACAGTATTGTGCAATAGCAAGAAATGTTCAATTGCACAGTATTGTGCAAAAGAAGATACTTCGTATAAATTGCTTATTTCTTGATCAATTTCAATGGGGTTTTATTCTTGAATTCTTGGGGTTCTTTAATATGCTGAATCTAACCGTGTATTAAGTTTTTGGATTTTGGGCCTTTTTTTTAAATTGGTCCACATTGAGGTCCAAAGGGTCCAAAATTTAACTTTGTTTGATTTCATCAAAAATTGAATTATTGGGGTTCTTTGATATGCTGAATCTAACCGTGTATTTAGATTCTTAATTTTTGGTTCCGTTTTCAAATTGGTCTACATTAAGGTCCAAAGGGTCCAAAATTAAACTTAGTTTGATTTTAACAAAAATTGAATTTTTAGGGTTCTTTGATATGCTGAATCTAAACATGTATTTAGATTTTTGATTATGGGCCCAGTTTTCAAGTTGGTCCAAATCGGGGTCCAAAATTAAACTTTGTTTGATTTCAACAAAAATTGAATATATGGGGTTCTTTGATATGCTGAATCTAACCATGTATTCAGATTTTTGATTTTTGGGCCCCGTTATCAACTTTGTCCACACTGAGGTCAAAAGGGTCCAAAATTAAACTTTGTTTGATTTCATCAAAAATTGAATTCTTGGGGTTCTTTGATATGCTGAATCTAACCATGTATTTAGATTTTGGATATTGGACCATAATAGGTGAATGTCCAATTTAAAATTTTTAAGTTCTTAGACCACATTCATTCTGTGTCAGAAACCTATGCTGTGTCAAATATTTAATCACAATCCAAATTCAGAGCTGTATCAAGCTTGAATGTTGTGTCCATACTTGCCCCAACTGTTCAGGGTTCGACCTCTGCGGTCGTATCAAGCTGCGCCCTGCGGAGCATTTTATTTAAAATATATTTATTAGGAAAAATAAAAGAATTCTTGCAGTAATATTATAATTCGTAGATAAAATATGCATTACAAAAAAATAATCATCATTTAGTATATTATCATGATTATGCGTACCTTGCAAGGTTTTCATGCCTGTCAGACACTGAGACAGTTTTCATCTCATTTCATAGATCAGTGAACAAGGTTAAGTATTCGTGGTCAAGTCCATATATTAGATACTATAAGCAATAGGTCTACTATATTTGATGTATGGAATGATTGTAATGTGTACATGCCCAACTGGCCAGGGGTTCAAATTAGCGGTGGTCCGAGGTCCGCGACCTTCCACTATTGCAATTGGACTTTCATTTTGGTTACTAGCTACGCTTGACGGACCTACGATTTGAAAGAAAATAAAAATTAACTTTGCCGACCATTTTAACCATCAGTATCGTTATTTCAAAGCCATATTTATGACTATTGACATGGTATACCTCTCGAGAGCGTACTTCAAACCATTTTAACTGTTGGCAAAATAAGTTTGTTAACCCATTAGAAGTGATGAAAGTTGCCTTAAGTAAATTTGTTATCCATTCATTGCATTAAAACCGTCATATTCCCTTCCAAATAGCGTCTCAAACATCGTTTATTTGGGTACTCGGTAAAAGTGGTAACCCGAACCCGAACCCGAACCGGAATTTGCCGGAAATTTGCCGAACCGGAAATTTATTTTACATATATTATGCCCTTTATGTTTCGTTTTTTTCTACAAACGTTTATATATTTGATGTATAATTAAATTTTATCTCATGTATGAAAAGGTTTTTTTTCCAAACATCACTAACAATGATAAATTTAAGGTTTATTAATTTCCACCTCGGTAAAAGTGGTAACCCAAACCTACAAGTTTTTCTTAAACCAAACCTTAATCTGCCTAAGTGATTAAATTCGCTTTCTTATTTTATGTCCCAAATGTAATAATCTTTCATATTTGACTTAAAATTGTTCTTACAACTTTGCCAAAAACTTTTTATCGTGGAAATTACCAAAATATTGGTCGCCCGAACCTGAAAGGGAGACAACTCCATTTTGTATTTGTATTTTTGGGTCGATTATGACGCTACTGGTTAACTCGGCCTATACCAAATTCGGACCATTACTTCGGCCTATGATTGATGATTGTGTTTTCTGAATTATTATTTCTTTTTTTCTATATAGTTTTTGTTTTGTCAAATAGATAGAAGTATTAATTGTTTTAGTTTATTGGCTGTAATGTGGGTTTTTTCTGGGTTTTTTTCTTCGATTAATGAAAAAATAAAACATCCAGTATTTTATGGTTATGATACTTGGTTAAACCTAATACAAAATAATTAAAAGATTTTTTCCCCCAGAAAAAATTTGATATATAACACAAAGTGAATATCATACTAATAAGAAAATATAAGAACATAAATTAAAATCTTTAGTAAATTTTCAAAATTAATGTTTTTTGGGGCTGTTTTGGGGTAGCAAGACTGAACTTTTCTTTGCCCGATAGTTGAAAAGTATTTATTTTCCTTCAAAAAATAACAAGATGCACACGCTGAAATGTATCAATTCACATCAACTTGACATTTTCCAATGAACAATACAAATTAGGTCAAGGTAACTTGAACTCTGTTGGCCGGACATGAAAACCTTAAAATCATTCCTTATACCAAATATAGACTATCATAGAACAGTTCCACCATAAAAAAAAAAGGGCCAAGGTCATATAAAACCTTCCAGACAGACATGTACACATGGTTTTACCAAATATAGTTGTCCTATTGCTCAAACAAGAGAGTATTTCACTCCGAAACAGTATTTTTTATCAACACTCACTGAATCATGAAAATGAGGTGAAGGATAATATGACAGATGAAAACTTCTTAAACAAGGTATCTGCATCCAGGTCTGCTAGCTTCAGAATTATTTAAGGAATGACTGTAATATTTTTTCTGTCTATGAAGAAATAACATCAAAAATGTGGTGCACACTGAATAACCCGCATAGCGGGTTATTTTAAAGTGTGCACCACATTTTTTATGTTATTTCGAATGGACAGAAAAAATATTAGTTATTTCTTATAATTCAATTCTAAATTCCATTTTAAACCGGAGTAAACCATGAAAAAAACGTTGATGACGTCACGGTCACATGACAAAATTATGTCTATTAGCTGATAAACAAAACAACGTCAGCCAATCAGAAGACGCGTTACATCCAAAATTAAATTAAAAAGTTTTAAACAAAGTTATTCTTAGATGCATGTTTATTTTTATAGTTTTTATAGGCTTTGAACTAGCTGTCAGTAACTGCGAGTACTATCAGAACTGTACAAATATGTTGTGATGTACAAATACCCGTCCACGTAAACTCTGTTTTTATTCGATGTATTTCTATTTGTATCCATCTGATTCATTGTACCGTCATACCACTGTCCCATGTAAGGAAGGGTTTGGCGCCACAAAAAAACGAATTTAACCCCGCTACATTCTGTATTTGTTTGTCCCAAACCAGAAGCCTGTAATTCGGTGGTTGTCGTTTGTTGCTGTGATACATATTTGTTTTTCGTCAGGTTGGTTTTTTTTTCTCGTTTGAATTGTTTTACATTTGTCATTTCGGGGTCTTGTATAGCTGGGTATCAATATGAGCTTATTGAAGGCCGTCATGTTTTTAATTTATGTGACATTTGGTTTCTTGTGAGAGTTGTCTCATTGGCAACCATATCACATCTTCATTTTATATAAACGCCGCAGGATTGTTGTACCTATGTCTCACATTCTGCGAGTTAAAAATGCAAAGTAAAGATGTGCACAAAAGGGTATATTGTGGAACATAAATGGAGCTGTGACCCTCTAATACACGGGCACATGGAAATGTATATGTCAGATCATCTTTCACAAAATTTACACTTGGAAAAACACAATGAGATTACAACATGCCAAGAAATCCTCGCTAAAAAATCCGGTCGACCTCCTACGGCACTCATTAGTAGCTTAAAAAAGATTTGATTTCATTCAACAAATTAATTTATGACCTTCATGTACGTGTCACTTAGAACACGGCCATATACCAAATGGTCAATATTAATCATCCATGTAATTTGCTCTATGGGGTGTTTGCAGAATTTCGACGGAGGCAATTTCTTGTCATGGGAGAAAGGAAGAAAGACCATTCACAATTTGTCTTACATTTGTTTTTCTCTTTTTTAATTAAATAAAAAAAAAATAACAAACCTTTCAAATGTAGAGTTCATAAGATATAAATATTCCCTGTGGAACACCTCCCCCCCCCTTTTTTTGTGCTCTCTATTTTCAACCCTCGAATTAATCTTTCCAATCTAATTAAAATTAAAACCTTGCTTTCTAACCAATCTATTCATGTACCGGACCGGCAAATTTCTTTATTTAATACGAAAATCTGCAGTGCCGTTATACACATGCATGTTGTTTGCTTGGAGTCCCCGCCCGAAAAGAAAGAAATAGCTCAACTCCAAGATACTATATTCCTGCATCACGTGATTTTTACCGCGTGGAGCTTACATTTTAATAAATACCGAATATGGAAAGTGAAACTACAATTCAAAACATAAAGTCCGAAGGCACAAATAAGAAAAAGAAGGGTTTTTTTTTTTGGCAAAGGGTGCCGGGGTAATCTTCTCTGTGTTCATAATATACATGAAATATTTGCCACTGCTCCTTTTCTGTTCTATGAATTCTAACCCTGAGTTTCAGTCTATCTGTTACATGCCATGAAATCCTCGCTACGCTAAAAATTCCGGTCGACCTCCTACGGCACTCATTAGTAGATAAAAAAAGATTTGATTTCATTCAACAAATTAATTTATGACCTTCATGTACGTGTCGCTTAGAACAACGCCATATACCAAATGGACAATATTAATCATCCATGTAATTTGCTCTATGGGGTGTTTGCAGAATTTCAACAGAGGCAATTCCTTGGCATGAAGCATAAATCACACGCTGATAATTACAAACAAGCGTTGCGAATTAAAAAAATAAACTACATAAGATATAAGAAGATGTGGTAGGATTAATTGCCAATGAGAAGACTATAAAGTTCTTATAAAGAGAATGAAAGAAATTATAGGCACCCGCAAGGCCTTAAACAACTAAAGGTCACCGTACGGCCTTCAAAAATTGAGCCCTTTATATTCATTTACTGCCACAATTTTTATGATTATTAATATCAAATTTCAAATTCATTGACAATCAACCTATGAAAACAAGATATCGTTTTTTTCCACATTTATTTCCAGTTTCCATTGTTTAATTTAAAAAAAAAAGTTTAGCATTATCTGTAAATCCTGCAAGTTTCTGACATAAACATTGTATCATCAGCAAACAGCAAAATAAACCATTATTCATTTTCTGTATCTCTTTAATACAGTTTCTAGCCCTTTAGATTTTGTAGTTTCTAGAAAGTCTTGCAAGTCAATCAAGAATAAAGAAAACGAGATAGATTAGAGATTCCCCCTTGAATTGCTCCTATATCAAATACAAAAGTAAGGCAGACTTTTCATTATTATAAACTATGCAAGATTTCGTATCTGATACATATCTTTACAACTCTAAAAAAAAAAATCCGGTTCATGGGTTTTGTAGAAGTTTGAAATATAAAGAGTTTCTAAGTAAAAAGTCAACAGCTTTATTTCAAAATCAACAAACGCACAATAGTTGAAGTACTCCGTATTTCTATGAAATATGCACGAAATTTGTCTTTTAACTTTGAAGTATGAAACCGTGACACTTCGAATTCAACCTCACTTGTTTTTAATGATTACACATTTAGCTATAACTATTTTCGATAAGCTTATATAAAACGAAGTTATAATTTTTGTATTATTTTTTGTTTCATACATTTATAATGTACAATTATTATATACCAATTATTTATTACCTTTAATTTAAAACTAATAGTTTTTTCTTATTTAGAATTACAAATGTATGGCTTTGTTTGATACAATATTTTCATTTTCGTTCATTTAAATTAACCATTTACTATAAGGCCATTCATTATACGCCAATACTTAATACAGCGGTTAGGACATCCCAGCTTATATAATCATAAGATAGCTTCGATGTGCATGCTAACCCTTTCTGTCAGTCAGTCCTAACTTTATCCAAATCTCTGTCCTAGAAAATCCTTAGGACCTATCTTAGGACAGTTTCGATATTATGTTGATAAAATGTCATAAGTTATGTTCATTTATATTCCGCAATATACCATCTTCATTATATTTGACATTTATCATTCAGAATCAATTGCACGACGACAATTTACTTTTATTTTCCGTTCCACAATAACTTACCAGTAATGATTGGACTGTAAATAGAGAAAAAAAACGATACGGTGGTGTGTTATGGAACTATGTTGGCTTTCTATGAAATTCTTTAAAATTTTTTTTTATTATATTGTTATTTCCAGTAATTCCATTTATTAATCAATTTATTTATTTATTTATTTATTTATTTATTATTATTTTTTTTATTTATTTGTCTTCTTGTTATTTTTACTGTTTTTTCCTGACAATAATCTTAAAAGCATTGACGTGGTTAAAATCTTTCCAGAGCCCGGGTTCATACCAAAGTCCATTCGGAATCCGGTACGGTTTTATTGCGTTCATTTACCTGTGCAACTATTTCAAAACGAGTTGTCTCCCTTTCGGGTTCGGTTTCCTATTTATTCACTTAGAAATGAAATAAATGGTTGTGTTTTATACAGTTTGAAAAAAATCTTTGTGTTTATGAAATGAAAGATGATATTCATCACACGAAGTCAGAGTGTTCACTCAAGAAATCAGATAATACAGAGAAATAAAGAAAAATAGGTTCCCGAGTTTGGGTTACCACTTTTACCAAGGCGGAAACATAGAAAACTTTTTTTTCAGTCTTTTGCCAGTTAAGAATAAAAGCGTACTCATACATAACATAAAACTTTATATTTTACACCATATCCATTAATTTTTGTAACAAAAATCTCTAAAGAATGATAACAAATCATATTTAAAGATTTCCGGTTCGGCAAATTTCCGGCAAATTCCGGTTCGGGTTCGGGTTCGGGTTACCACTTTTACCGACCACCGTTTATTTGAGTTTTTGAAAATGTTCTCGTCCGCCATTGAAATATTTGTACGAACTACTTCCTGAATTCATCGGAAACGGACCAGCTATGAACGAAATCTGGATTCTAAGGATAATGACTACGGACGCATGAATGGCACATCTGACAGAAGAATATTGGCCCCAAAAGGAAAAATAACGCTTTCCACCCGCATTAACATACTTTTGGTTAGATCTACTTGATTAATGTATATATTTCCATGTGTATGCATTGTTTCAATTTATTAATCAAAGTTCCTGAACTCTGTGGCTATTATACTAATATCATTATATTATGTCCCAGCTTAACTTTGTTAAATTTATATATCTTTAAAATGAGAAACACTGAATTTCATTAACATTATAACAAAGTAGTTTTTTAATTGAATTTTAAATGATTTAACAACTTTCTTTTCCTTTTTGATGTAAAAAAAGTTCTTTTAATTTTTTATAAGTGCTAGATATTTAGTTGGTAATTTCTGACAAGAGAGGAACTAATATAATTGTGCAACTAGAAATGATAAACTTAAACAGCTTTGAGTTTGAACTGTTACTTTAATTGTATACTCGGGTATGAATTGAACAAGGTAAAAAAAGATACATATAGCCCTTTATATTACAGTAAAAACCAAACATTGTAGCGCCTTGAGTGAGCACTTCTCTTTCAAATCTCACCACTTCTCCCTATCAGTTTCAAGAAGAGAAGTCACTTCTATGATTCTGAAGAAGTGTAAGCCCTGAGTTAATGGTATAATAACATAAGTGACATCCTCCCAAATACCAAAAAAAAAGATTATTTGAATTCATAATATACAAGACAATTACATTTATTATTATACATGTTATACCACAGTGACACTGACAGTTTAGTGCTACATGACGATGTATATTGTTGCCTGGCAATATATTTGTAAACTTAACAAAACATTGCATGCAGTTCAAATATTATAATGAAACAAGCTAACCTAACACCAAAAGCACATTAATTTTGTATCTTACTGAGTTATGAAATATTTCAAGTAAAAGTAGGACCTGGGATTTAGGTTGTGGACCTTTCAGTTTGGAGTGTCAAAGGTCCTGGACCTTCCAGTACCAAATGTTAATTTGAACCCCTGCTGGCAGGTGTCATCTGTCCTTGACCTCATTTTCATGGTTCAGTGGTTAAAGTTAAGTTTTTGTGTTTTGGTCTTTTTTTCTAATACTATAGTATATGCAATAGGTCAGCTATATTTGGTGTATGGAAATATTTTATGATGTACATGTCAGTCTGGCGGATTTTATTTGACCTTGACCTCATTTTCACGATTCATTGCTCAGCGTTAAGTTTTTGTGTTTTTGTCTGTTTTTCTTAAACTGTAAGAAATAGGTCAACTATAATTGGTGTATGGAATGATTGTAATGTGTATATGTCTGTTTGGCAGGTATCATCTGACCTTGACCTCATTTTCATG
Source organism: Mytilus californianus (assembly GCF_021869535.1). NCBI lineage: Eukaryota > Metazoa > Mollusca > Bivalvia > Mytilida > Mytilidae > Mytilus > Mytilus californianus. The sequence continues at coordinate 38,146,945 of NW_026262581.1, forward strand.
GTTCACTGTTCAATGTTAAGTTTTAATGGTTAAGTTTGATTCTTAGATACTATAAACAATAGGTCAACTATATATAATGCATAGATTGATTGTAAGGTGTACATGTCTGTCTGGCATGGTTCATCTGATCTTGACCTCATTTTCATGGTTCATTGGTCAATGTTAAGTTTTCCTGATTAAGTTTGTTTCTTAGAAACTATAAGCAATAGGTCAACTATATTTGGTGTATGGAATGATTGTAAGGTGTACATGTATTTCAGGTTTAGTTTATCTGACCTTGACCTCATTTTCTTGGATAATGTAAAGTTTATGTGATACTTGTGGTAAAGCTTTATATTTAGGACTGTCAACATAAAATTAATGGTCAGTAAAGCCGGCGAGATATTTCAGCGTGTGCACTTTTGTTTGTATTTTTGCCTGTTATCTTGAAAACTATAAAAGATAGATACAAACTTTAGAAGCAAAAACGATAAGCAAGACAAGATCTAAAAATAAGTTGGCATGACCAAAATGGTCAGTTGACTCTTTATCAGAGTAATTGTCCTTTAATGATGCATTTCAGCAACTTTTTATGTTTTTGCTAATTATCTTGTAAACTATAAAAGATAGCTAAAAGCTTTAAAAGCAAAAGTAATTCACAAGGCAAGATCTACAAATAATTCAGTATTGCCGAAATTGTCAGTTGATGTCTTATAGGAGTCAGTGCAGTGCCTTTAAACAATTTTTTTTGCTTTTTTAGCTCACCTGGTCCAGATTAAATCAAACTTGGCCTAAATCATCCTGAGGGTATCTGGTTTAAAAAATGTATCCGATGACCCCGCCCATCAACCAAGGTGGCCACCATGGCTAAAAATAGAACATGGGGGTAAAATGCAGTTTTTGGCTTATATCTCTTAAACTATTTAAGCATTTAGAGCAAATCTGACTGGGATAAAAATGTTCATCAGGTCAATTTCTATCTGCCCTGAAATTTTCAGACGCATTAGACAACCCGTTGTTGGGTTGCTGCCCCTGAATTGGTAATTTTAAGGAATTTTGCAGTTTTTATACGACCGCAAAAAAGGGGCAAAAAAGGGGGGAAAACAAGGGTTTCCTGGTTAATGGACAATTAAAAAAAGTACAATGTTGTTTGGATTACCTCCCTTACCCTGCTTTTGAATTATGTATAAAGAAATGTTGTATTGTCTTCGGAACAGCATAGTATATTGCACAAAAGCAAAAAAAAAGGGGGGGGGGGGGGGGTAAATTTTTAATTTTTTTTTTTGGGGGGGTGTCAATTCGCAACAGCTAAGTGTATTGCACAAAAGCAAAAAAAAAGGGGGGGTAAATTTTTTTTTTGAGAGGGGGGGGGTCAATTTGCAACAGCATAGTGTATTGCACAAAAGCAAATTATTGAATATAAATTCAAATCATATAATCAATTCTTAGTTCTTTGACTACAGTTATTCTGTGTCAGAAACCTATTATGTGTCAATTCAGACCTGTATCAAGCGCGAATATTGTGTCCATTTTTGTTCCAACAAGTGGCGTCACTTTTAACATTCTAGAGTTATGCCCCTTTACAAATGGAAAAGTTGCTGAATTTTTCGTTTCCGTTCTCTAATTCTAGTTTGCCTCTACCAAATATTATTAAACCTTATACACAATGCTTATTACCACAAAACACAGATCATGTTTGAATTTTGGTGGCGTCACTTTTACCGTTCTAGAGTTATGCCCCTTTACAAATGGAAAAATTGCTGAATTTTTCGTTTCCGTTCTCTTACTTTAGTTTGCCTCAACCAAATGTTATGAAACTTATACACAATGCTAATTACCACAAAACAAAGATCAAGTTTGAATTTTGGTTGTGTCACTTTTACCGTTCTAGAGTTATGCCCCTTTACAAATGGAAAAATTGCTGATTTTTTTGTTTCCATTCTCTTTCTTTAGTTTGCTTCAACCAAATGTTATGAAAGTTATACACAAGGCTTATTACCACAAAACACAGATCAAGTTTGAATTTGTGTGGCGTCACTTTTACCGTTCTAGAATAATCAGTTTTCAGCACTTTTTTTTGTCATGCTTGAAGATATTGATTTGATGATTGGTATATAGTTTCATCATGACAAGTTACAGACCAACTTTGAATTTTGTTCCGGTCTGATGAATTTGTGCAGAGTTATGGTCCTTGGACTTAGAAAATTCACTCAAATAATCAATGTTCCAAATTTTTTTTCGTCATGCTTGAAGATATTGATTGATTTTGTTATATAGTTTACACCATGACAAGTTATAGATCAAGTTAGCATTTTGTTCCAGTACAATGAATTTTTAACCGGTAGGGGACTATGTATTGCCAGGCAATACTCAAAGAATGCTTGTTATAACTAATACTTTACCTAATCCATATTAATATGTAATTTTGATTCAAAATTCCAATATTAACTGATTAATGATATCAAAATTAAATGCTTCATTTCAAATTTCTCGTTTCTTTTCATAGCATTGCATACCATAAACTGGAAACCGCTTGCATTTAATGGAATGAAAAAGTGTATAAGTCAACCGGGAACCAGCTTTTGCATAACGATGTATAAACCTCAAAACGTAATTGGTTATTCGTTCTGTTTTGGTGTTTCATCCTGACGCATATGTTTTGTTTAAGCCAAGATCCTTCAAACATTAATGTGATGATTTAACAGTATTTTACTAAAGGAAGGACTTGTTTTCTTTCAAAGTCGTATTCTAGTGATATCTTTTAAGTACGGATTTTCAGCACAATCGCACCATATTTATTTTAGATTTACACGTGCTATTTCCGCTTAAAATCAAAACAAAACTTTCCCAATTATTTTTTGTGAATCTGACTTATTTTAACACTCGTGATGTGTTCTAGAATCATTAACAAGCATTCTCAACTTTAACTTGATGATGGAAAACGGAGTGTTCCATGAAAAATACCGCAAACGATCACACACGATTTGAAATTACTGGAGTTTCATTAGACATTTTCAACCAGTTACAAATAGTTCTCATGGCGTAAAGTGGACTTTACTTTTTATACTTTCTAGTACTAAGCATATGAATTTTATAGAAGCTGAATTTCATCAGTCCTAGCGAACCAGCAATTCTCTTTAGGGATTAAGAGTCTAGGCTCAGTACCTGAAATAAATTCCCTCTTAAAATAATCAGTTTCAGTGTCTGTCTTTTTGGCTCTCAAGATACAGTACGACCTGGGACATACTCAGTCTAGATCATTTGACGATAAAAGATTGAAATGTCTGACATATGTTGTTAAAATGTCAGTCCAATTGTCTTGACACAAGCAAATGATTTTTTTAATTAAATTATTCCTTGTTCCTGACTTGGTTCAAGCATATACAGAAAATGACTTGATTTTAAATGTTAACAAGTGTGCAAAACCCAACCACTGACCAGGGACAACTGTGTAACAGCACAACATAAGAACAAACATAAAAAAATCAGTTAATGAAGGATTTTGAACCGCTTTCAAATATGATAACAACTATAAGCATGATAAGAGTTCATGATTGATTGTAGGGTTAGTGTTGCTCAAATTTAAGTTTCCGAGGAGATTTATGTGTTTATACCTGCCAAATGTCTAAAATTTAATTGGATATATTTAGCACTTTTTATACGACCGCAAAAATTCAAAATTTTTTGGTCGTATATTGGTATCACGTTGTCATCGTCAGCGTCGTCCGAAGACAGATGGTTTCCAGATAACATGGATAATACATTGTAACTTTAGTATAAGTAAATAGAAATCAATAAAATTTTAACACAAGGTTTATAACCATTAAATGAAGGTTGGGATTGATTTTGGGGGTTATGGTCCCAACTGTTTAGGAATCAGGGGTCAAAAAGGGGCCCAAATAAGCATTTTTGTAGTTTCCAGACAATAACTTGTGTTAAAGTGTATGAATCTCTCTGAAATTATACCACAAGTTTCCATACTACAAAGGGATGGTTAGGATTGACTTTGGGGGGTTATGGCTCAAACCAATTAGTAATTAGGGGTAAAAAAAGGGGAAAAACAAGGGTTTTTCTGGATAAAGGACAATTGAGACAATTTAAAAGCAGTGTAAGGTAGGTAATCCCAATCAATTAAAAGAACACTGTTTGATTACCTCCCTTACACTGTTTGTAAATTATGTATTAAGAAATGATGATTGTCTTGAGTTGATTAGCTGTCAATTTATTTTTTAGCAGTTACTATCAATTAATATTAATTTTAGCCATGACTATGTATGTCATTTTATATTTTAAAACTTTAATGATGTATTTAAATGGGTAATTATGGTTGCAAACTCCATTAGAAATTTGAATTGAGATACTGACCATATCTTGAGGGAAAGATTTTTTTTGGGGGGAATAAGGGATAGGGGGAGGTGAAAAAAATTGGAGGGGGGACAATTTTTCTCATTTCAGATTTCAGAAAATTTCTTCAAATATTTTTTTTTGGGGGTTAATATTCAACAGCATAGTGTATTGCACTAAAGCCAAAAACTGGGGTAAATTTTTTTTTTAGGGGGGGGGGGGGGGTCAATTCACAACAGCATAGTGTATTGCACAAAAGCATAAAATTGAATATAAATTCAAATCATACAACCAATTTGAAGTTCTTTGACTACAGTTATTCTGTGTCAGAAACCTATTATGTGTCAAAATTTAGTTACAATCCAAATTCAGACCTGTATCAAGCGTGAATATTGTGTCCATTTTGACCCCAACTTTTCAGGGTTGGACATCTGCGGTCGTATCCAGCTGCGCTCAGCGAAGCAATTTATCTAAAGACTGTTTTGGTGGAGACACGAGTCCATGTTGTAAGTGTATTATTTTGGAAGAAAAAAATACGTCGAAAGCAACAATGGCACATAGCAGGCTGGGTTGGTGTGGTCTGCTTTCATTGTAATTGAAGTTATTCTTTCATGTTTCTTCTTCCACCTCAGAGCTATCAGCTCTTTGATTTTCCAATGTGTTACCTGTAGCATAGTTGTAAAAAAATATTCAGTTTTACCTATGAAAGTCTGAGTCATAATACTTTGTCCAAAACATCTACTTTTAAGAACTAAAATGATTTTAAAGTTTTTGTCATCTTATCTGCATCAATATATATGTTTACAAAACTTATAAAACAATATGTTCATGATACAACATTTAACATAAAGAATTCTTTTTTTTGCATGCAACATAGGAAAAAACTCAACATTTACACTGGACACACACATCAGTAAAAAAGTTTGATACAATTGTCTTTTGGAATGCCTAAATACCAGCATTCTGATCCAAGCTGGGCAATTGATTTTAAGATGGAAATTCCCTATCTCATCAGCAACAACTCTTTTCCAATTTGAATTGAAAATTCATTAGACCTCATTCATAATCTAATGATTGTCCTATAAACATGATAAAAGTATAAACTCATTCATTGTTCTTGCCAGTATATGCAATACCTTAAAAAGGTTTTTTTTAATATTTTTATGATTTGATATAAATAATTTAATTATTTACAATACACCAGGATAATAAATACATTTATTTACTTTTATATTTATGTTTTATTTTTCAAGATCCCAACTTATGAAGTACAATCTGGTACATGGCAGGAAACACAAACAAAACCTGATAAAGTACATGGTATGTTAAGTAAAAAGATAGAAAACAAGTTAGAATTATAACTAAACTGAGTCAGCAAACCTTCACTGGCAACAAAGGAAGAACACTACAACAGGTCAACATACAATACAAATAAACATGATAAAACATCATCCATTTTCTCAATGGAAAGTGGTGGGTAAAAATTATTCATCAGACCTTGAATATTTTGTTTTGTTACATGAAAGTGGTATATAAATCTTTTCATATGCTTGTAAAGAAAAGAGACAAATAAGTGCCTTATTTGGCACATGAACTGTTAAGCCTTAAAAATGAAAATAAACATTATTACATTGGTTGCAATGAAATACCGTGATTTCACAGTGAAATTTTAACCGATAATTTGATTCCTCTGATGTCATGCAACAATTGGTGTGTCAAGACATTGTCGATGAAGTTGCATCAAAACAAATTGAGAATGCTTAGAAAACAAAATAATATAGTTCCTTATATTTTCTACTTTATTTCAAGTCCATGGTCAATGTAATAAAAAGAATAACTAATCACAGAATTGAAAATCGAAAAATATTCAACTTTGATCATTAACTCATGTGCTACCGAATTCATGAATTAATGTGTTGTTCAGTCACTCGTTGAATATTTTTCTATATTTGAATTCTTGGATTAGTTGTTCTATAATTATTTGGAACAGTTCGAGTTTCATTTCAGTTGATCCACTGTTGGTAGAATTACAGCTAACTTTCGTGATAAACTGCATTTGTGTCTTTAACCAGCACATCTAGTTTTTGGAAAGATTGGAACTTTTGTTTTTAATAAGTTTGCAGGGACTATCTTCAGAAGTTGTCTTCTCAACATTAATCCAAGCCTTTCTGCTTTTTTCATAAATATTTTGTTGGAAGGTCTAAATAGCAGGGATTTGTAGTAGGAAAATGAAAAATTCAACTGTTTAAAACTTTAAATTTTCCTTGTATGCCTAAGAAGTAGCAGGAATCTCAGATTTCTTGATAATTTTAGGCAGATTCCTACTATAATCTAGTAGGAATCCTACTACATATTTCGAACAGGGACTTTAATTGCCTGTTTATACACAACACAATTTAAGAATAATGTTTTATTATTAAAATATTAAACATACTAAATCTACACATAATATTAAAATAAATTGTAACATAACAGTACATTTCTAAATTCTACAATGGATGACTAACAATATAATACATTATTGGCTTTCTTGGGGCTACTCATTCACTTAAAAGAATTTGACTTTATAATTTTTTAAAACTAATCAAAATATGAGAAAAATAAAAATTCCTTAAACGATTAGTAAAAAATGTTTCGGGCGATCCCCAGGAATGAACCTAATTCCTGGGGCGATCCCCAGGAATGAACCTATTTGTTCCTCGGCAGGAATGAACCTACTTCCTGGGGCGATCCCCAGGAATGAACCTATTTGTTCCTCGGCAGGAATGAACCTAATTCCTGGGGCGATCCCCAGGAATGACCTATTTGTTCCTCGGCAGGAATGAACCTAATTCCTGGGGCGATCCCCAGGAATGAACCTAATTGCTCCTGGGCGATCCCAGCGTAGTAAAAATACTACTTTAAAATACCTATTTGTTCCTCGACAGGAATTAACCTATCTGATGTATTATTGAATTGGGGGAGTATGATTCCCCTGGAATTAAAAAGGCCATTCCCCTTGAATAATAATAAAAAAAAAAAAAAAAAATCCATATGAGTAGCCCCTAACACAAGAGATAAAACAAATATTTATATATTTAAACTAACAAACTAGAAATATAATAAAAAATATAACAACGAATATAGCGATTTCAAATTTACTATTTCTATAACTACGCTTGAGGGCATCGCATGAACAACACTTTATCAGCTTGAATAAAAACAAAAACAAACTAAACACCTATATGAATTTAACAGAAATACCAAGAACTTGCTATCAGAATTCAATATTATGGACCTGGCTGTAACTATAAATAAAACCTTCAAATACTTAACATATATAAAATACATGTATATCATAACATGAAGAATCAATACCCAGTTAATGCACAGGTGTAGTTGGGGATGGTGGGTGGGATAGCTGATTGTAATTGCATCCGATACATCGATGCGTTCTCTCAATTTCATCAACAATACTCTAACCCCCCTCTAGGGCACTATTCCTAAAAAGCTAAAAATAAATGTTATGTAATTACCTAAGAATAGACTAAGATAACTGCCTGCTGAAATCGTTGATAACAGATGCATTGTATTGTGTATAAACTATAATTTAATAAATCAAATTTCCTTAAAATTGATTGTTACTCCAAGGTAATAGTATGATTAAATGTCTCCAGGAAATTTACTTTCTATTTTTAAATGATTACAGTTTGATTTTCCATTGGAGTTATTATTACTTTTTTTTAATTTTTCAATGTTTGTTAACAACCGGTTTCCAAAAGAACAATACTTATTGAACTCATTTGGTGCAATATTTAGTTTAGTTTCTGATAATAAAATTATGTTATCTTCATATAATAATGATGTTAGTTTAGTATCCCCATTTACTTTTGGTTGAGTATTTGCATAGGTTAGGTCTTTAACAAGGACATTTAGATAGAGATTAAACAATGTGGGACTAAGAACATCCCCTTGTTTTACTCTACAATATGATATAAGTTCATGGCTGCTTCATGTATCTGTTATCTTATTAAAAAAAAAACGTAAACTTTACAGATGTGTTATTTGTTTTACAACAAATAGTTGTAAAAATTGATTTTTGTCTGGAAATGTCTAAATTTCACTATTTTTACTTGTGACTTCTAATGTCCTTTGCCTTTAACAAAATTTGCTGTGATGCTTGTTTGGAAGGTTTTCAAATTGAGAATGGAGAAAAATGCCTTTTTACACCTAAAACCAGTTGAATTTATTTCTTAAATATCTCTTTAAGGCCACACCAATTTGATTAATAGTTCTACGGACAACAGCTCCAAAAAGTATGGGGCGAGTGAGGGATTTATTTTTTTGTTTTTATATATTTCTTGAAAATGAGTTTTTTTGAGGCGAGTGCTCTATAAGTGAAGCGAGCGGTATAATTTTTTTTTAAATTGTGTGATTTAGAAGTTGTACAATTTATGTACATGTTATAACTGGGTTATTTCATAGAAAAACGAGGAGCAACAGATGCTCTAATGCATATAACTTGATTTATTGGTGCCTGTACCATATCAGACTTTCTTGTCTCACTGTGGTTTAGTTAATTTTGGTTATTTTCATCAAGTAAGCTTTGTCTATGTGAATTTTCATTGAAATCCATATATATTTAGGAAGCATAGCAGATGCAGTTTTACAAGAGGAAGTATATGTTAGTTAGGTAGATGACACATGTTGAATAAAATTAAAATATGTGTATGTATCAAAAAAATGCCCCTGAAAGATATTTGATATTTTTCAATATATGGTTATGATTGTTTATTGTTGTAGTTCAATGTTTCTGTTGTTCCGTTGTTTTCCTCTTATAGTTGATGTGTTTCCCTCAGTTTTAGTTTGTTACTCGGATTTGTTTTTGCTTAATCGAATTATGACTATTGAATATCGGTAAACTACTGTTGCCTTTATTTATTGGCTGCTTTACATCCAGTTGGAACTATTTATGCATATTTAGGATCAAAATAATGAGTGAGGTGAATATTTCTTGCTTTGTACTAAAACAACATCCTAAGTAAGATAGTTATATTGCTATACATGTAGATCGAAATGTATTAAAATATTCCCTTAAAATACCTGTCATCCCATTCAAATGCATTTTTCTTACTGATCAAAATACTCTTTCCTTTTGCTCCTAAAATCTGTAATGCATTTAAAACTCTTTAGCTTGACTAGAAGTGGTTGAACCAATTACACACTCCTAATTATTATGAGCATGCCAATCACAATACAGCATCACCTTGGTCTCGTTGGAACTCTTTAAATTCCCCCCAACAAAAGAAGAGTTCTGCTTGCATGCCAAAAGACTAACAAGGGGATATGGGTTTCAACAACATCAAATACTTCCGTGATTTTTTAAAAAGTTCATGGGAATTTACAATTCATTTCATCCAAAAGATAGAGATAGGTCTATGCCTGTTGAAACAAGGATCGGGGGTGACGATGGCTCTAACAAATATTGATGTGTTTGTACAGGGACTTTCTATATTAACAAAGTTAGTGTAGAAAGTCCCTGGTTTGTGGTCATCTAACAAAAGATTTTAAATTTTTACATCCTAGAACAGGTCTTTAAAGGTAAAACGAGAAGCATTTCGGATAACTGTGTTCAATAACTACTTGTCCACGGTTAATTATGAGCTGACACAACTGTATTTTGGCATACCGATTTTTGACCTTTTATTTACAAATCGATTTATTACACGTCCGTTTAAAATGATAGCTAGGAGCATTATATGCAACAGAAAAGTGTTTATGTGAAAAAAAAATGGAGAAACTAATTTTGGAGCGGCATGCATACCAAAAATTTGCGGAAGCGGGATTATTTTTTTTTGTTTATTGAAAAGTCAATTTCTCCAAAACAGGAGCGGGAAAATCCAAAGAACTATTAATCGAATTGGTGTGGCCTAAAGATAATCCAAATTTATTTCTCAAAGTTTTATTTGGTACATAAATAGATAAATGCCACAATAATTATGAATAAAAAGATGTAGAGTATAATATATTCTTCAATGAAACAGCAGCCACAACACAAAAAGACAAAAGGCATACAGATATCAAAATAGCTAGCTAGTCCAACTGATTTTTAAACGACCGCAAAAAATCTTTTGTGGTCGTATATTGGTATGACGTTGGCGTCGTCGTCGTCGTTGTCGTCGTCGTCCGAAAACACATTGGTTTTCGCACTCTAACTTTAGTTTAATGAATGGATCTCTATGAAATTTTACCACAAGGTTCAATACCACAAAAGGAAGGTTGGGATTGATTTTGGGGGTTATGGTACCAACAGTAAAGGAATTAGGGGCTAAAAAGGGGCCAAAAATAAGCATTTTTGTAACTTCCAGACATAACTTGTGTGTTAGTGTATGGATCTCTCTGACATTGTACCACAAGGTTCCATATCACAAAAGGAATGCTGGGATTGATTTTGGGGGTAATTGCCTCCAAATTTTAGGAATTAGGGGCCAAAAAAGGGGCAAAAAACAAGCATTTTTCTAGATTCATGACAATAACTTGTGTGTTAGTGTATGGATCTTTCTGAAATTGTACTACAAGGTTCCATATCACAAAGAGAAAGCTGGGTTTGAGTTTGGGGGTAATTGCCCTAAACGTTTAGGAATTTGGGGCCAAAAAAAGGCCAAAAAGGGGCCAAAAATCACATTTTTCTAGTTTCCAGACAATAACTTGTGTTCAAGTGTATGGATCTCTCTGAAATTGTACTGCAAGGTACCATACCACAAAGGGAAGGCTGGGATTGAGTTTGGGGGTGATGAATCATAAGGGGGTTCAAAAAATTTGGGGGGAGGGGGTTTCTTTTTTTTTTTTTTTTTCCTTTTTTTTCTTTTAAAATTTTCCATTTTAAGTTGGTTATTTCTGATTTATATTTAAAAGCAAATAATAATGATATGGTAGGAGATACACACCAAACAGGATGTGTAAATTATTATATGATAAGTATTGTGCAATAGCAAGAAATTTTCAATTGCACAGTATTGCACAATAGCAAGAAATCTTCAATTGCACAGTATTGCGCAATAGCAAGAAATCTTCAATTGCACAGTATTGCACAATAGCAAGAAATATCCAATAGCACAATATTGCGCATTATAGCAAGAAATTGTCAATTGTACAGTTTTGTGCATTAGCTAGAAATATTTAATTGCACAGTATTGTGCAAAAGAAGATACTTCGTATAAATTGCTTATTTCTTGACCAATTTCAATGGGGTTTTATTCTTGAGGTTCTTTCATATGCTGAATCTAACCGTGTATTTAGTTTTTGGATTTTGGGCCTGGTTTTTAAATTGGTCCACATTGAGGTCCAAAGGGTCCAAAATTAAACTTTGTTTGATTTCATCAAAAATTGAATTATTGGGTTCTTTGATATGCCGAATCTAACCGTGTATTTAGATTCTTAATTTTTGGTTCCGTTTTCAAATTGGTCTACATTAAGGTCCAAAGGGTCCAAAATTAAACTTAGTTTGATTTTAACAAAAATTGAATTCTTAGGGTTCTTTGATATGCTGAATCTAAACATGTATTTAGATTTTTGATTATGGGCCCAGTTTTCAAGTTGGTCCAAATCGGGGTCCAAAATTAAACTTTGTTTGATTTCAACAAAATTTGAATATGTGGGGTTCTTTGATATGCTGAATCTAACCATGTATTTAGATTTTTGGGCCCCGTTATCAACTTTGTCCACATTGAGGTCAAAAGGGTCCAAAATTAAACTTTGTTTGATTTCATCAAAAATTGAATTCTTGGGGTTCTTTGATATGCTGAATCTAACCATGTATTTAGATTTTGGATATTGGACCATAATAGGTGAATGTCCAATTTAAAATTTTTAAGTTCTTAGACCACATTCATTCTGTGTCAGAAACCTATGCTGTGTCAAATATTTAATAACAATCCAAATGCAAAGCTGTATCAAGCTAGAATGTTGTGTCCATACTTGCCCCAACTGTTCAGGGTTCGACCTCTGCGGTCGTATCAAGCTGCGCCCTGCGGAGCATTTTATTATAGTTTGTTCATATGTTGTATTGTTACACCACTGTCCCAGTAAGGGGGAGGGTTTGGTGGCTGCTAACATGTTAAACCCCGCCACATTCTGTATGTGTCTGTCCCAAGTCAGGAGCCTCAGTAATTCAGTGGTTGTCGTTTGTTGCTGTATATCATATTTGTTTTTAGTTCATTATTTTGTACATAAATCAGGCCGTTTGTTTTCTAGTGTGAATTGTTTTACATTTGTCATTTCGGGGCCTTTTATAGCTGACTATGTGGTATGGGTTTTACTAATTGATGAATGCCATACGGTGACCTATATATAGTTGTTAAATTCTGTGTCATTTGGTCTCGTGTGGATAGTTGTCTCATTGGCAATCATACAACATCTTCTTTATGATTTTTTATATTCAACCATAGAAGGGTATCTATTCCATGTAATTCATGTAAAATGATGCTGATGACTCCGAACTGTAGTGTAGTGACACTGTATTCATGAACATTTGTGCTCAATCACCAGACTTGTGAACTTTTAGTGCTTTTCATTGACTGTGCTCTAAAGATAATATATGCTTTTAAAACTTGTTATGTTTTAATCAAATATGTTATGTATCTGTTGTTGTTGATCTTGTCTGGGAATATTAATTATTAAAGTATGAAAATGATTTATTTATTTTTGAATACAAACATCTGATATTGTGTGTTTAGAATATTGAAAGTTTATGGTGTACAAATATCCTTTAAGGCACCTCTTTCATCTACCCAGTCACATAATATATATTCAAACATACCTAAATCGTTTGATACTGTCTGACTTTTTCAAACATTCAGATCACGTGTAAAGAAACAAGTACGTTGGTGGTTATTACTAAACAATTGCACTTATAAATAGAAAACAGAGGAAAAATGGTAGTGTAAATATATCTATTTATAACAAAAATATAATATATTTAACACCAGCAGGTCTCAAATTGGTGTCCATAGAAGGCTTCCTTTCTTGACAATCTCCAACAAAAATCCAATTTTTGTCTCACCTGCAACGAAAGTCGCAGTATGCGAGACTTAGGTATTACTATCCGGCAGCGTAAACTATTTGTATAAAGCTTTATGTTTCAGAAGGTAGAAGGTCTGAACGCTTCATACCTTGTATGCAGATACCTTATGTTCCGAAGTTTTCGTCTGTCCTATGTCCTTCTCCTTGACCTCATTTTCATGGTTCAGCAACTGCTTGAAAAAAAATTATAGTTTTTTTTGTCATGTGAATTTCTCACTTATTATGAGTAATAGGATATCTATATTTTGGTATATATGTTCCTTGCAATGTCTACATGTCCACCAGACAGGGTTCACTTGACCTCGACCTCATTTCATGGATCAGTGATCAAGGTTAAAGTTGATTAGGTCCGTTTCTCAAATTCTATAAGCAGTAGGTCAACTAACTGTATGTGGTGTATGGAGTGATTATAATTGGTACATGTCAGTCTGGCAGGTTTCATCTGACCTTGACCTCATTTTCATGGTTCATTGGTCAATGTTAAGTTTTAGTGTTTTGATCTGTTTTTTTCAAATACTAATAGTTATAGGTCAGCTATATTTGGTGTATGGAATAACTGTAAGGTGTACATGTCTGTCTTGCAGATATAATCTGACCTTGACCCCATTTTCATGGTTCATTGGTCAATGTTAAGTTTTTGTGTTTTGGTCTGTTTTTCAATTACACGCATGATAAGCAATAGGTCAACTATATTTGGTGTTTTAGAAAAATTGTAAGGTGTATATGTCTGTCTGACAGGATTCATCTGACCTTGACCTCATGCTCATAGATCTTTGAAAATGTTAAGTTTATGTGATACTTTTAGTAAAACCTTTATCTTTAAGACTTTCAACATAAAATCTATGGTCAGTAAAGCAGGCAAGACATTTCAGCGTGTGCACTCTTGTTTTTTTAACCCGTGCTTTCAAATTTAAAAAAAAAAACATTCACAAAGCACACCCTTATATAAGGCACATGGACTATAACACTGAGGAAACAACTTATGATTTATATAACAAAATTTTATGGTAATTTAAATAAATATTTTTAATTGCATTTAGGATATCCTAGAACTAGAAAGTGTCACAGCTGTTCATTGTTTAGAAATGGTAAGTTAAATACATAATTTGTAAGTGAAAAGGTGTATTTTCAGAAAAACGGAAATGTCTTTCAAAATCATAACTATTAGGTCTGTTTGCCGAAAATAAAAATGGAATTATGATGTATTAGACAAATTTGATTTGAAGATAAACCCAAATTTAAAATGTCCAAAACCAATGATTGATTGGTTGATTGTTGCTTACTTGCTAAATTCAAAGTTTCAAAAACCAAGGATGTAAAATTGAGAATGGAAATGGGTAATATGTCAAAGAGACAACAAACGACCAAAGAGCAGATAACAGACGAAGGCCACCAATGGGTCTTCAATGCAGCGAGAAAATCCCACACCCGGAGGTAGTCCTCAGCTGGCCCCTAAATAAAAATGTGTACTAGTTTAGTGAAAATGGGCGTCCAAACTCCAAAACATACAAATGAACTAAAATTTAAAAATATACAAGACTAATAAAAGCCAGAGGCTCCTGATTTGGGACAGACGCTAAAATGCGGCAGGGTTAAACATGTTTTGTGAGATCTCAACCCTCCCCCTATACCTCTAGCCAATGTAGAATAAAGAAACATATAGCAATACGCACAGTAAAACTCAGTTTAAAAGAAGTCTTGAGTCCGATGTCAGAATAGGTAGCAAAAGAAACTTAAAGCAAAATGACAATAATACATAAATTAACTAAGGACTACTAGCAGTTACTGACATGCCAGCTCCAGACCTCAATTAAACTGATTGAAAGATTATGTCTTCATCATATGAAAATCAAGTACAATCCCTCCCGTTAGGGGTTTAGTATCATACCATCATAAAATATACGAGAAGAACATAACCCGTATCATGCCAACAAGTGGTTTTAGAATAAATGTGTTTATTTTCGATGCAAAGACCCTCTGAGTGAATCAATATTAATACCAAAATATGCAATCCTTAATGACCTGACAACAGTATCGTAACTATATCCCTTCCGAATAAGTCTGTTTAAAGGTTTGGTTAGCTTTTGAGGTGAATGCTGACATTTTTGTGCTTTGTAAAGAATATTAACATAAAAGATTGGATGTGAAATACCTGAACTTACAAGATGTCTGCATGTTGAGTTGTATTTACGAATGATATCCTTGTACCGATGATAAAATTTAGTAAATGTTTTGCCTTGTTCGTGATGTCGAAAACCCTGGTGTAATAATTTTTTAGTAATACAGAGATTTCTTTCGTTAAAATCAAATACGTTGTTACATACACGAGCGAATCGAACAAGTTGAGATATATAAACACCATAAGATGGTGACAAGGGAACGTCACCATCTAAAAATAGATAATTAACAATAGGAAATGAAAAATCATCTCTTTTTTCATAAATTTTGGTATTAAGCTTCCCGTTAAAGATATAGATATCAAGATCCAAGAAAGGGCAGTGTTCATTGATTATAAGTATTAGCTTTATTTAAAATCAGTTCGATAGTAGTTTACTATAGTAAACATTTTTATTTTCAGGTGTAAATTCATATGAAAGGTATAATGTATCTTGATTTTATGAGTTCTCATGGTATTTTTGTTATAATAATTACATAAGCACATATTCTGATTTTGCTGTTTTCACTTTTAGGCAAAGTACATTCCTTCATGCATTGTTATTTATTATTTTTAAACTGTTTTTAATTTTTGCTGGGTTGGACGAAGTCCAAAACTGGCTTATAGAATGGTGATGTTGGGGGGGGCGAGGGAAAGTGGGTACTAATTCGTGTAATCAACTCCTCCTACAGTTTTCAACCCAGATCCCTGAAACTTCACAGGAAGATTTAATATATATTGAAGTTGGGCACTGCTATTGGGGAATTTTTCTCATTTAACCAGACTTGGAAACTTAGTAATTTTAGCAACATTTATGAAAGAGGGTACAAGTTTTCAACCCAGATCCCTGAAACTCCATGGACAGGAAGATTGTACATTTGTTGAAGTTGTGCACCTGGTATTATAGAATTGTTTTAGGAATATTTTCTCATTTTCCAGACTTTGAAACTTAGTCCTTTCTCAGCAAAATCTATGAAAGAGGGTACATAATAAGTTTTGTGTAATCAACTCCTCCTACAGTTTTCAAGCCAGATCCCTAAAACTTCACAAGAAGCATGAGATTGCAAACATGTTGAAGTTGTGGAACTGGCTATCATGCTTGAGGATTTTTTTCTCATTTTTCCAGACTTTGGAACTTAGTCATTTTTCAGCAAATTTAGTCACATTGAGACATTGACCTATTTTTAAACTGCATTTGAATGAAAGTTTCCATGTTGAAAAGGATTTATCTTTAATTTAAAAATGACAAAATGTTAACAAAAAAGAATAAAATAGGCTAGAGGGGAATTTAGATGTTTTCTTCTGATGTTGAAGTAATTCTTGAATACATTTTATAGAAGCCTATGTATGTGGTGGACTTGACGGAGAAGATATAATGGATGATATATGGAAGTTGAATTTAATTACTTATGAATGGACAAAGTTACCAACAAGTTTACATCTTCCAGTCTATTTCCACTCAGCGGATATCACACCAGTAATTATTTAGATTATTTGTATGCTGCCAGCAAAAAAGTTGGAGAGCATGTATAGTTATATCTCTATCCATTCATGCAATTAAAACCTTTATGCTGCTGGCTTGATAACTATATTTTCCCGATTATCACTACTTTTGAGAAAACAAAAAAATAGTGTATTTAGGTGAACATTCTCTACAATTTTTTTTATCCATATACATTTCAAGCAATATATTAATGAAATTTATACTAAGATATTGTAAATACAAAGTGATGTGTATGTGTATAACCATACTTGTCAAGAACTCTAAATTATTGAAAATATCATATGTTCTAAAAATAGTAATTAAAGTTTAATATTAAAAGTGGAATTATCTTCCTTTGTAAATAATTGTAGTTGAAACATTGAACGGTGTACATGTCTGTCCTGCAAGGCTCATCTGTCCTTGATCTCACTCATTTTCATAGTTCATTGATCAATATAAAGTTTTCATTGTTGGTATGTTTCTTGTATACCATAAGCAATAGGTCATCTATATTTTGTGTGTGGAATGATTGTAAGGTGTACATGTATTCCTGGCTTGGTTTATCTGACCTTGACCTCATTTTCTTAGATCATGTTAAGTTTATGTGATACTTGTAGTAAAACTTTATATTTAGGACTGTCAAAATGAAATCAATGGTCAGCAAAGCAAATAAGACATTTCAGCTTGTGCACTCTTGTTTTATTGCAAGATATGATTTCTGTATACTAGCAAATGGTTGCAGCAATTTCTTGGAGCAAACTGCATGCATGCAAGACTAACATTATGCTCATCATAAAATTGCACCAAACAAAACTTTTAAATTTTCGATTGCAATATGCTCACAGCAACCTCGTAGACGATAATGTAACTTCTGCATGCATGCGCTAGCAAACTTCAAGCATGGCATTGAATGCAAAATAGTAGTACATATGATTAAAATTCAGATGTAAAATTTAATCTAATGACTGAAGCCTGAAATATAGCTTTGAGTACTGTGATTGACCAATTTTGGTTGGTCAAGCTGTTATACACCCATAGAACTATCATTAAGTTAAATAGAGCAGTTAGTATATGAGTACTTAATTAAGACAAAAATATCAAGCAAAGTCAGTGAAGCATGATAATTAGATCTGAGTGACATATTTTTAATAAAAGGTTGTTATACTCAAATAGAGGGGGTCTCATTGGGGGGTTCTGATCCCGGATCCCGCTTACTGTTTAGACAGATTCCCGTATCCCGCTTTCACTATGTACGTAAGCAATTCTCATTTTTTTGTAATTTCCCGTATCCCGCTAGACTTCATTTCCCATTTTCACGGCACAATAATTTTGACTTTCACGTGTCACGCTAACAAAAAATCGGCAATCCCGCATCACGCTTAGACCCCAATGAGACCCACAATAGATGCACCATTAAACAAGATTATGGAATCATAATTTTCTTTTTACTTTAAAACTGATTTTTGACTTAAAGTTTAAAAGCCAGTTAATCATGAAATAGGAGTTATATATATGTGATCCTCATCTTCAGTCCCTGTCTGCTCCAAGATGCAGACACCCCAAATTATATAGTGTTAATTAATCAGATCTGGACAAGCTGGTGCATTTTATATCCAACACAACGAATTTGTACATTTTTATACCCCATGCAATGACTTTTCCTCAGTACATATGTCATCACTTTGTTGTCACCAGGATAGCAACCTCAGTTTTTGTCAAATCCTTTCTAAACTTACAGAAGGGTTCAACTCAACAAAACCTCAGGTGAGTTTAATAATCAGAAAATTTTCTTGGAAGGGGTATGTATAAAATTATTCCATACTAATTCTTGTCAACTGAATTATAAGCCCTTCATTTTTTACCAGATCCTTTTAAAATTTAGATGAACGTTTCAACTCATCTAAAACTTGAGTGACTTCAATAATCAAGTTAACCTAAAATGGATCCATTTTTGGAACGATTGCAATATGATTGCAAATATTCCCTAAGGCATCGGCCTCAACTGTAAGTATAGCCAGGTTGGATACTATTAGATTTGTGTCCTACTCCAAAAAAATGGAGTCAAATATGTTTTGAATACTAATTTTAGACGGTAATTTTTAAATTTTGAGTTATCACATACTTCTTTTTAGCTCACCTGGCCCAAAGGGCCAAGTGAGCTTTTCTCATCACTTGGCGTCCGTCGTCCGTCGTCGGCGTAAACTTTTTACATTTTGAACTTCTTCTAGAGAACCACTGAATGGAATGAAACCAAACATGGCATGAATGTTCCTTATGAGGTGCTGACCAAGTGTTGTTACTTTGTAGCCGATCCATCATCCAAGATGGCCGCCAGCGGGGGACTTAGTTTAACATAGGACCCTATGGGAAATGCATACAAATGACTTCTTTTAGAGAACCACTGAATGGAATGAAACCAAACATGGCATGAATGTTTCTTATGAGGTGCTGACCGAGTGTTGTTACTTTGAAGCCGATCCATAATCCAAGATGGCAGCCAGCGGGGGACTTAGTTTAACATAGGACCCTATGGGAAATGCATACAAATGTCTTCTTTTAGAGAACCACTGAATGGAATGAAACAAAACATAGCATGAATGTTCATTAGGAGGTGCTGACCAAGTGTTGTTACTTTGTAGTTGATCCATCATCCAAGATGGCTGCCAGCAGGGGACTTAGTTTAACATAGGACCCTATGGGAAATGCATACAAATGACTTCTTTTAGAGAACCACTGAATGGAATGAAACAAAACATAGCATGAATGTTCCTTACAAGGTGCTGACCAAGTGTTGTTACTTTGTAGCCATTCCATCATCCAAAATGGCCGCCAGCGAGGGACATAGTTTAACATAGGACCCTATGGGAAAGGCATACAAATGACTTCTTTTAGAGAACCACTGAATGGAATGAAACAAAACATAGCATGAATGTTCATTAGGAGGTGCTGACCAAGTGTTGTTACTTTGTAGCCGATCCATCATCCAAGATGGCCGCCAGCGGGGGACTTAGTTTAACATAGGACCCTATGGGAAATGCATACAAATGACTTCTTTTAGAGAACCACTGAATGGAATGAAACAAAACATAGCATGAATGTTACTTACAAGGTGCTGACCAAGTGTTGTTACTTTGTAGCCGTTCCATCATCCAAAATGGCCGCCAGTGAGGGACTTAGTTTAACATAGGACCCTATGAGAAATACATACAAATGTCTTCTTTTAGAGAACCACTGAATGGAATGAAACCAAACATGGCAAGAATGTTCCTTATGAGGTGCTGACCAAGTGTTGTTACTTTGAAGCCGATCCATCATCCAAGATGGCAACCAGCGGGGGACTTAGTTTAACATAGGATCCTATGGGAAATACATACAAATGTTTTCTTTTAGAGAACCACTGAATGCAATGAAACCAAACATGGCATGAATGTTCCTTATGAGGTGCTGACCGAGTGTTGTTACTTTGAAGCCGATCCATAATCCAAGATGGCCGCCAGCGGGGGACTTAGTTTAACATGGGACCCTATGGGAAATACATACAAACGTCTTCTTTTAGAGAACCACTGAATGGAATGAAACCAAACATGGCAAGAATGTTCCTTATGAGGTGCTGACCAAGTGTTGTTACTTTGAAGCCGATCCATCATCCAAGATGGCAGCCAGCGGGGGACTTAGTTTAACATAGGATCCTATGGGAAATACATACAAATGTTTTCTTTTAGAGAACCACTGAATGGAATGAAACCAAACATGGCATGAATGTTCCTTATGAGGTGCTGACCAAGTGTTGTTACTATGAAGCCGATCCATAATCTAAGATGGCCACCAGCGGAGGACTTAGTTTAACATAGGACCCTATGAGAAATACGTACAAATGTTTTCTTTTAGAGAACCATTGAATGGAATGAAACCAAACATGGCATGCATGTTCCTTTCGAGGTGCTGACCAAGTGTTGTTACTTTGAAGCTGATCCTTCATCTATGATGGCTGCCAGATGGGGACAATGTTTAACAAAGGACCCTATGGACAATACATACAAATGTCTTCTTTTAGAGAACCACATACTGAATGGATTGAACCAAACATGGCATGAATGTTCCTTATGAGGTGCTGACTAATTTTTGTTACTTTGAAGCTGATCCTTCATCCATGATGGCCGCCAATGGGGGGACTTCCTTTAACATAAGACCCTATGGGAAATACATACAAATGCTTCTTCTAGAGGTGCACTGAATGGAATGAAACCAAAACATGGCATAAATGTTTCTTATGAGGTGCTGATTAAGTGTTGCTACTTTGTTGCTGATTTACTGTTCAAGATGGCCACCAGGATTTTTTATTAAATTACAGGACCAATATTAAACCAAATTTGGCCTCACTCATTATTAGGGTATCTGTTATGATTTTAATCTATTTTTACATGATTTCCAAAACCAAAGTAGAATCAGGTGAGCGACACAGGCTCTTGAGAGCCTCTAGTTTGATAAGCTTATAGCTTTGACAAAAACGAACTGCATGTTTACCGAAAATCTCAATGGAATTAAAATGTATATCACAATCATGACTTTGCGGATCTGCTGCACTCAGAAGAAAATATAACAAATCTTAATGAGACAGCATTTCCAACGTTACATCCAAAGAAAATTGAGAAGTCCTGATATTAATTTCAAGGTTAGTGTTTTGACATTTATGAATGAATTTAAAGTATAACCCTCTGTCTATGATTTTGCTATTATAAACTTTTAATCATAAACTTTTAAATTATGCATGTTCTGAAGTTTCAGTCATTTGGTATGTTTATGTAACGGTTGTGCTTTTCTACGGAAATCTCCAGACAAGTGCATTGACACTCAAATTTCCATGTATGTGCATTTCGCGATAATTCACGCCTACAAACCGATTCTTTTTAATTAAGTTTGAGACAAACAATAAGAAATATTTTTGTTATACAACTGCAAAATTTTTTGCTTTCGTATAATGTTATGGTGATGTCTGCCTCGTCATTCTAAGACATTTTGGTTCACAGACAATAACTTGAGTATAAGTGGATGGATCTCTATGAAATTTTAGCACAATGTTCCATACCACAATAGGAAGGTTTGGATTGATTTGGGGGTTATTGTCGTAGCAGTTTTGTTATAAGGGGCCATAAAGGTGCCAAAAACCAGCATTTTTCTGGTTCGTAGACAATAACTTGAGTATAATTGTATGGATCTCTATGAAATTTTAGCAAAAGGTTTCATACCACAATAGGAGGGTTTGGATTGATTTTGGGGGTTATTGTCGTAGCTGTTTTGTAATTAGGGGCCAAAAACAAGCATTTTCTGGTTCACAGACAATAACTTGAGTATAAGTGTATGAATCTCTATGAAATTTTAGCACAAGGTTCCATGCTTCAAAAGGAATGTTTGGATCATGGCTCAAACTGTTTAATAATAAAGGGCAGAAAAAGTGCCAAAAAACTAGGATTTTCTGGTTTCTGGACAATAACTTGAGTATAAGTCTATGGATTGCTATTTAACTTTGCCACAAGGTGTTATACCATAAAAGGAAGTTTGGGATTGATTTAAGGGGTTTTGACCCTAACAGTTTAGTAAAAAGGGGCCAAAAAAAATACTTTTGTAATTCTTTGTATACATTGCTTATTTCTTGACCAATTTCAATGTTATTGAATTCTTGGGGTTATTGTTGCTGAACATAACCTGGTATTCAGAATTTGGATTGTGGGCCCTGTTTTTGAATTGATCCATATTAAGGTCCAAATAGTCCAAAATTAAACTTTGTTTGATTTCATCAAAAGTTGAATTATTGGTGTTCTTTGATATGCTGAATCAAACCGTGTATTTAGATTTTTAATTTTGGGGCCTGTCTTCAAATTGGTCCACATAAAGGTAAAAAAAAAATGATTCTTGGGGTTCTTTGATATGCTGTATCTAAGCGTGTATTAAGATTTTTGATTTGGGGCACATTATTCAAGCTGGTCCAAATTGGGGTCCAAAATTAAACTTTGTGAGATTTCATCAAAAATTGAATTATCGTTGTTCTTTGATATGCCCAATCCAGCAGTATTTTAGATTTTTGATTTTTGGGCCTGTCTTTATATTGGTTGACATTAAGGTCTAAAGGGTCCAAAATCAAAATTTGTTTGATTTTGAAAAAAATTGAATTCTTGGGGTTCTTTGATATGCTAAATCTAAGCGTGTATTAAGATTTTTGATTTTGGGCACAGAATTCAAGTTCGTCAAAATTGGGGTCCAAATTTAATCTTTGTTGGATTTCATCAAAAATGGAATTTTTGGTGTTCTTTGATATGCCCAATTCAACAGTGTTTTAGTTTTTTGATTTAAGAGCATGTCTTCAAATTGGTCCACATTGAGGTCCAAAGGGTCCAAAATTAAACTTTTTTTGTTTGATTTAGAAAAAAAATGAATTCTTGTCGTTCATTGATATGCTGAATCTAAGAGTGCATTAAGATTTTTGATTTTGAGCACAGTATTTAAGTTGGTCAAAAATGGTGTCCAAAATTAAACTTTGGTTGATTTCATCAAAAATTGAATTCTTGGTATTCTTTGATATTCCCAATCCAACAGTGTTTTAGATTTTGGGCATGTGTTCAAAGTTGGTCCAAATTTGGGTCCAAAATTAAACTTTTTTTGTTTGATTTCATCAAAAATTGAATAATCCGTGTTCTTTGATATGCCCAATCTAACAGTGTATTTTGATATTTGATTTTGGGTCCGGTTTTCAAACTGGATACTTTGGACCTTCATGTGGACCAACATGAAGGTCCAAAGTATCCAAAATTAAACTTAGTTTGATTTTAACAAAAATTGAATTCTTGGGGCTCTTTGAAATGCTGAATCTAAGCATATTACTAGAATTTTGATTTTGGGCACAGTTTTCAAGTTGGTCCAAATTGGGGTCCAAAATTAACCTTTGTGCGATTTCAACAAAAATCGAATACCGGTATATTGGGTTCTTCAATATGCTGAATCTTACCGTGTATTTGGATTTTGGATCCCATTATCAAAATGGTCCACATTGAGGTCCAAAGGGTCCAAAATTAAACACGGGGTTCTTTGATATGCTGATTCCAACCACACATTTAGATTTTGGATATTGGACCATAATTGATAAATGTCCAATTTTATATTATTTTAGTACTTAGACCACATTCATTCTGTGTCAGAAACTATGCTTTATCAAATATATAATCACAATCCAATTTCAGAGATGTATTGCACAATTAATAGAAATCGTAAGTAGAGTCATAGTTAAAAATAGATACAGCATCATATCTAATTTCAGAGAAGAAATTATGTGTATATAAATATCCTTTGAAATTTACACTTCATTATTAGATATTTTGAATATAAGTAAAGGTAAATTTTATAGATTTTTATATAGACTTTGTATTCAGTCTTACATATAAACCATTATGTAGTATTTTCTTTTTGTTGTGTGTGTTAATGTTTAATTTTTACTTGATCTGTTTGGGGGTCCAGATTTGCAAATATTTTTTACTTGATCCTGTTTGGGAGTCCAGATTTGCAAATATCATTTTCATTAGATAATTATCTATTTTTATTCTTCCTATAAAATTACACACAATTTGTATAATAGATTTTTACAATTAACTAAATATACACATTTGTACATGTATTTGGATTAGGACAATTTACTATTAATTTATTCATGCAATAATTTCCACCTTTTATCAAGATAACAAACATGTGGTAATTATCAACTAACAAAATTATAATTGGAGTGACAGATATATTTTTGATTTTGGGCCCAGTTTTCAAGTTGGTCCAAATCGGGGTCCAAAATTAAACTGTGTTTGATTTCAACATAAATTGAATATATATAGGATTCTTTGAAATGCTGAATCTAAACCTGTATTTAGATTTTGAATTTTTGGGCCCAGTTTTCAAGTTGATCCAAATCAGGGTCCAAAATGAAACTTTGTTTAATTTCAACAAAAATTGAATTTATGGGGTTCTTTGAAATGCTGAATCTTAACCATGTATTTAGAGATTTTGGGCTCCTTAATCATATTGGTCCACATCGAGGTCCCAAGGGTCCTAAATGAAACTTTTGTTTGATTTCGTCAAAAATTGAATTCTTGGGGTTCTTTGATATGCTGATTCTAACAATGTACTTAGATTTTGGATATTGGACCATAATAGGTATTGTGTCCATACTTGCTCAACTGTTCAGAGTTTGGCCTCTGCAGGAAAATCCGGTTTGCTGTCACTCTGACAGCCTCTTGTTTGACCTTGACCTCATTTTCAAGGTTCATTGCTCAATGTTAAGTTTTTGTGATTTGGTCTGTTTTAAAAAATGTGTCCGATGACCCCGCCAACCAACCAAGATGGCCACCATGGCAAAAAATAGAACATAGGGGTAAAATGTAGATTTTGGCTTATATCTCTGAAACCAAAGCATTTAGAGTAAATCTGACATGAGGTAAAACTGATAATCAGGTCAAGATCTATCTGCTATGCAATTTTCAGACAAATTTGACAACCTGTTGTTGGGTTGCTGCCCCTGAATTGGTAATTTTAAGGAAATTTTGCAGTTTTTATACGACCGCAAAAAAATTTTTGTGGTCGTATATTGGTATGACGTTGGCGTCGTCGGCGTCGTCGTCCGAAGACGCATTAGTTTTCGCACTCTAACTTTAGTTTAAGTGAATGGATCTCTGTGAAATTTTACCATAAGGTTCAATACCACAAAAGGAAGGTGGGGATTGATTTTGGGGGTTATGGTACCAACAGTTAAGGAAAAAGGGGCCAAAAATAAGCATTTTCTAGTTTCAAGACAATAACTGTGGAACGGTGTATGGATCTCTCTGAAATTATACTACAAGTTTCCATACCACAAAGGGATGGTTAGGATTTGCTTTGGGGGGTTATGGCTCAAACCGTTTAAGAATTAGGGGCAAAAAAGGGGGAAAACAAGGTTGTCCTGGTTAATGGACAAATACTTTAGTACAAAACATAATTTAAAGCAGTGTAAGGGAGATAAATCAAATACATCATTGAAATTATCTCCCTTACACTGCTTTTAAATTATGCATAAAGTAATGGTTAATGAACAATTAAGATAATTTAAAACAGTGTAAGGGAGGTAATCCAAATACAACGTTTTGGTTACTTCCCTTACACTGCTTTTAAATTATGTTTAAAGAAATGCATATTTATAAAGGAAGACCAGTAAAAATATCTGCAAAGGTTGCATCTTTTTTTTTTACAAAGCCATATGAAAGATTTGACACTATATTTTAAATTCTATTATAAAATAGATTAAGTTAGCACTATGGTAAATTTAAATGGGTAATTATGGTTGCAAATTCCATTGGAAATTTGAATTGAGATTATGACCATACCTTGAGGGAAAGGATTTTTTGGGGGTAAAAAGAAATTGTGGGGGGTCAATTTTTTCTCATTTCAGATTTCAGAAATTAAAAAGAATTATTCTTTAAATATTATTTTTTTTCAAATTTCAAATATTGAAAAATTTCAAGAAGTAATCTTTAATTGCACAGTATGGCACATTAGATTTGTAAAATCTTTGACCACATTTATTTATTCGTTATGCCGAATCTAACTGTGTATTTAGATTTTTAATTTTGGGTCCAGTTTTCAAATTGGTCTACATTAAGGTCCAAAGGGTCCAAAATTTAACTTTGTTTGATTTTAACAAAAATTGAATATATGGGGTTCTTTGATATGCTGAATCTAAACATGTATTTAGATTTTTGATTTTTGGCCCAGTTTTCAAGTTGGTCCAAATTGGGGTCCAAAATTAAACTTTGTTTGATTTCAACAAAAAATGAATATATGGGGTTCTTTGATATGCTGAATCTAACCATGTATTTAGATTTTTTATTTGTGGACCCCGCTATTAAATTGGTTCATATTGCGGTCAAAAGGGTCCAAAATTAAACTTTGTTTGATTTCATCAAAAATTAAATTATTGGGGTTCTTTGATATGCCAAATCTAACCGTGTATTTAGATTTTTAATTTTGGGTCCCGTTTTTTAAATTGGTCTACATTAAGGTCCAAAGGGTCCAAAATTAAACTTAGTTTGATTTTAACAAAAATTGAGTTTTTGGGGTTCTTTGATATGCTGAATCTAAACATGTGTTTAGATTTTTGATTATGGGCCCAGTTTTCAAGTTGGTCCAAGTTGGGGTCCAAAATTAAACTTTGTTTGATTTCAACAAAAATTGAATATATGGGGTTCTTTGATATGCTGGATCTAAACATGTATTTAGATTTTAGATTTATGGCCCAGTTTTCAAGTTGGTCTAAATTGGGGTCCAAAATTAAACTTTGTTTGATTTCAACAAAAATTGAATATATATGGGGTTCTTTGATATGCTGAATCTTACCATGTATTTAGATTTTTTATTTGTGGGCCCGCTATCAAATTGGTTCATATTGAGGTCAAAAGGGTCCAAAATTAAACTTTGTTTGATTTCATCAAAAATTGAATTATTGGGGTTCTTTGATATGCCAAATCTAACCTTGTTTTTAGATTTTTAATTTTGGTTCCTGTTTTTTAAATTGGTCTACATTAAGGTCCAAAGGGTCCAAAATTAAACTTAGTTTGATTTTAACAAAAATTGAAATCTTGGGGTACTTTGATATGCTGAATCTAAACATGTGTTTAGATTTTTGATTATGGGCCCAGTTTTCAAGTTGGTCCAAGTTGGGGTCCAAAATTAAACTTTGTTTGATTTCAACAAAAATTGAATATATGGGGTTCTTTGTTATGCTGAATCTTACCATGTATTTAGATTTTTTATTTGTGGGCCCGCTATCAAATTGGTTCTTATTGAGGTCAAAAGGGTCCAAAATTAAACTTTGTTTGATTTCATCAAAAATTGAATTATTGTGGTTCTTTGATATGCCAAACCTAACCGTGTTTTTAGATATTTAATTTTGGGTCCCGTTTTTTAAATTGGTCTACATTAAGGTCCAAAGGGTCCAAAATTAAACTTAGTTCGATTTTAACAAAAATTGAATTCTTGGGGTACTTTGATATGCTGAATCTAAACATGTGTTTGGATTTTTGATTATGGGACCAGTTTTCAAGTTTGTCCAAGTTGGGGTCCAAAATTAAACTTTGTTTGATTTCAACAAAAATTGAATATATGGGGTTCTTTGATATGCTGAATCTAACCATGTATTTTGATTTTGGACATTGGACCATAATAGGTAAATTAAAAAAATTGAAGTTCTTAGACCACATTCCTTCTGTGTCAGAAACATATGCTGTGTCAAATATTTAATCACAATCCAAATTCAGAGCTGTATCAAGCTTGAATGTTGTGTCCATACTTGCCCCAACTGTTCAGGGTTCGACCTCTGCGGTCGTATCAAGCTGCGCCCAGCGAAGCATTTTATTGGTTATTATCTTGAATATTATTATAGATAGAGATAAACTGTAAACAGCAATAATGTTCAGCAAAGTAAGATCTACAAATAAGTTGACATGACCAAAATTGTCAGTCGATCCCTTTAGGAGTTATTGCCCTTAATAGTAAATTTTTAACAATTTTTCGTAAATTTTTGTAATCTTTTACAAAAATCTTCTTGTCTGAAACTACTGAGACAAATTTAACCATACTTAGCCATAATCATTATAAGGGTATTTAGTTTAAAAAAATTGTCCTATGACCCCGCCTTCCAACCATCATGGCCGACTTGGTTAAAGTTAGAACGTAGGGGTAAAATGCAGTTTTTGGTTTATATCTCTGAAACTAAAGCATTTAGAGCAAATCTGACAGGTGGCAAAAATGTTCATCAGATTTAGATTTATCTGCCCTGAAATTTTCAGACGAATCTGACAACCCGTTGTTGGGTTGCTGCCCCTGAGTTAGTAATTTTACAAAATTTTGCAGTTTTTTGTTGTTATCTTAGATATCATTATAGCATCTAATATCTAATACTATTCATTATGATTTTAACCTTATTTTACATGATTTCCAAAGCATCAGTAAATACAGGTGAGCGACACAGGCTCTTGAGAGCCTCTAGTTCTTAAGCTATAAGCATTAGGTCAACTATGTTCGGTGTATGGAATGATTGTAATGTTTATATGTCTGTCTGGCAGGTATCATCTGACCTTGACCTCATTTTCATTGTTCATTGGTCAATGATAAGTTTTTGTGGTTAAGTTTGTTTCTTCGATACTATATTTGACATATCAACTATATTTGATCCATGGAATGATTGTGAAATGTACATGTCTTTCTGGCAGGGTTCATCTGACCTTGACCTCATATTCTTGGTTCATTGGTCAATATAAAGTTTTCATGGTTTGGTTTGTTTCTTGTATACTATAAGCAATAGGTCAGCTATATTCAATGTATGGAATGATAGTAAGGTGTACATGTATTTCTGGCTAGGTTTATCTGACCTTGACCTCATTTTCTTGGATCATGATAAGTTAATGTGATACTTGTAGTAAAACTTCATATTTAGGTCCATCAACTGGATCATGATAAGTTAATGTGATACTTGTAGTAAAACTTCATATTTTGGTCTATCAACATAAAATCAATGGTAGTAAAGCAGGTGAGACATTTCAGCATGTGCACTCTTGTTTACATAACCTTTGTGATTTATCTAAATAGTTTTTTGCATATCTAATATCCGTTTCTATGTTAAGGGGGTGTGCACTTATTCTGATCTTGCATAATGCTTTTTAAAAATCTTTAAATTCTATCTATTCCAAATATTTTTCTTTACCAAAGAAATTTTAAATGAAATATCTATTCAAGAGTTTACCTTTTAATATCTGATTTAGAGTTTTTTCTCTAAAATCTATCCAACAATTGAGAAAACTTTTACATAATTTATCCTTAACTATATTATATTATCAGCCAACATTTATATTTAAGTTTGGAAAGTCTAGTTCTTTCAGTAAAAATTTAATACTTGAAAATTATGTGGTAATAATTTTAAGGGGTAATGCTTTATTACAAATATATGCGTCATAGAATATATCATCCTTTTTGTTCTCCAACCTGAAAGCATATTATAAAATAGCCAATAAAATTTGAAAAAATATATGAGGAATCTCCCTTATTCAGACATAATAGCAAAATTATTTGCTTTTCTGTTAACCCCAAGAATATATTTCATAAATTTAATAAATTCGTAATGATTTTTCAGATATATCTTTTGAATAAATCTTTTCTAAAATGTAACCATTCTTCTTCTTACATGTAACTGAAGTAGTTGAAAATATTCCCCATATTTCACTGCCATACGTTAAAGTAGGTTTAATTGTATGGTCATAAAGATGCATTTGAGTTGAGACACTAGGGCTTGGATGATGCTAGATATCGACAACAAAGTGATGACATATGGACTGTCCCAGGGGTTAGGGGGAGGGTTTGGTGCTAGCAAACATGTCAAACCCTGACACATTCTGTATGTGCCTGTCCCAAGTAAAGTCAGCCTGTAAATCAGTGGATGTCATTTGTTGCTGTATATCATATTTGTTTATCTTTTATTTGTTTTGTACATAAATCAGGCTGTTAGGTTTCTCTTAAGAATTGTTTTACATTTGCCATTTTTTTAGCCTTTTATAGCTTACTATGCGGTATTGGGTTTTGTTTATTGTTGAAGGCTTCTATGTCATTTTGGTCTCTGGTGGAGAGTTGTCTCACAGGCAATCATACCACATCTTCTTGTTTATATATTGTAATTTAAAACAAGCTTTCAATGATTTCTTGTATAGCTCATCTTTAGACTGTGTAAATTTACCACTAGATACAAATTAATCCCCAAGTTCTTATAACACTTTACACATTCATGCTGTAAACGGGCAATTTATATGTTTTCCTGGTTTGTTAAAAATTTAAATTTTGTTTTATGCAAGTTTACATATAAACACCATTTTGAGCAATATAAATGTAACCTATCCATTCTCTCTTGTAAACCATCTTGTGTTTCTGAGAAAATTACAATGTCGAATGCATACATAACACAATCAATTCTGTTCTTGTTTAGATCAACAGGGTCAGCACATGCATATTGACGATTTTTCTGACAGATCATTTATGAACAACTTTGCCTATAAAAGACCCAAAACTAGGAGTTCATTCATTTTCAACTTTAACCCATAGTTTATTGTCGAGCCTGCGACTTTTGTGGCAGAAAGCTCAACATATGGATAGCGACCCGGCGGCGGCGTTAACTAACTTCTTAAAAGCTTTATATTTTAGAAGTTGGAATACCTGGATGCTTCATACTTTGTATATAGATGCCTTATGTTACGAAGTATCCGTCTGTCACATGTCCATTGTCCTTGACCTCATTTTCATGGTTCAGTGACTACTTGAAAAAAAAAGTTAAGATTTTTTGTAATGTTAATTTCTCTCTTATTATGAGTAATAGGATAACTATATTTGGTATGTGCGTACCTTGCAAGGTCCTCATGCCCGTCAGACAGTTTTCACTTGACTTCGACCTCATTTCGTGGATTAGTGAACAAGGTTAAGTTTTGGTGGTCAAGTCCATATCTCAGATACTATAAGCAATAGGTCTAGTATATTTGGTGTATGGAAGGATTGTAAGGTGTACATGTCCAACTGGCAGGTGTCATCTGACCAGGAGTGTTTGACCTTATTTTCATGGTTCAGTGGTTATAGTTAAGTTTTTATTGTGTTTTGGTCTGTCTTTCTTATACTGTATGCAATAGGTCTATTATATGTGGTGTATGGAATGATTGTAAGGTGTACATGTCCAACTGGCAGGTGTCATCTGACCTTGACCTCATTTTCATGGTTCAGTGGTCAAAGTTAGGTTTTGGAGTTTTGGTCCTTTTTTCTAATACTATATGCAATAGGTCAACTATATTTGGTGTATGGAAATATTTTATGATGTACATGTCAGTCTCGCAGGTTTTATTTGACCTTGACCTAATTTTCACGGTTCATTGCTCAGTGTTAAGTTTTTATGTTTCGGTCTGTTTTTCTTAAACTATATAAGCAATAGGTCAACTATATTTGTTGTATGGAAGGATTGTAAGCTCTACATGTCTGCCTGGCATGGTTCATCTGAACTTGACCTCATTTTCATGGTTCATTGGTCAATGTTTAGTTTTCTTGGTTAAGTCTGTTTCTTAGAAACTATAAGCAATAGGTCAACTATATTTAGTGTATTGAATGATTGTAAGGTGTACATGTATTTCTCTTTTGGTTTATATGACCTTGACCTCATTTTCTTGGATCATGTTAAGTTTATGTGATAGTTGTAGTAAAGCTTTATATTTAGGACTATCAACATAATATCAATGGTTAGTAAAGAAGGCGAGACATTTCAGCGTGTGCACTCTTGTTTTTACTGTAATTGTCTTTTTTAATGAAAAAAAATTGCGTTTTAAAGGTCTACAAAGCAAGCCAATGGTTTACCACCCTTTTTATACGACCGCAAAAACATTTTGCGGTCGTATATTGGTATGACGTTGGCGTCGTCGTCGTAGTCCGAAGACACATTGGTTTTCGCACACTAACTTTAGTTTAAGTGAATGGATCTCTATGAAATTTTACCATAAGGTTCAATACCACAAAAGGAAGGTTGGGATTGATTTTGGGGGTTATGGTACCAACAGTTAAGGAAAAAGGGGCCAAAAATAAGCATTTTTGTAACTTCCAGACAATAACTTATGTGTAAGTGTATGGATCTCTCTGACATTGTACCACAAGATTCCATATCACAAAGGGAAGGCTGGAATTGATTTTGGGGGTAATTGCCTCAAAATTTTAGGATTTAGGGGCCAAAAAAGGGGCAAAAAACAAGCATTTTTTCTAGTTACATGACAATAACTTGTGTGTAAGTGTTTGGATATTTCTGAAATTGTACTACAAGGTTCCATATCACAAAGGGAAAGCTGGAATTGAGTTTGGGGGTAATTGCCCGAAACGTTTAGGAATTGGGGGCCAAAAAGGGGCCAAAAATAAGCATTTTTATAGTTTCCAGACAATAACTTGTGTTCAAGTGTATGGATCTCTCTGAAATTGTACTGCAAGGTACCATACCACAAAGGGAAGGCTGGGATTGATGATGGGGGTAATTGCCTCAATATTTTAGGAATTAGGGGCCAAAAAGGGGCAAAAAACAAGCATTTTTCTAGTTTCAGGACAATAACTTGTGTGTAAGTGTATGGATCTTTCTGAAATTGTACTACAAAAGAGGGACGAAAGATACCAGAGGGACAGTCAAACTCATAGATCGAAAAACAAACTGACAACGCCATGGCCAAAAATAAAAAGACAAACAGACAAATAATAGTACAGATGACACAACATAGAAAACCAAAGACTAAGCAACACGAACCCCACCAAAAACTGGGTTCCATATCACAAGGGAAAGCTGGGTTCGAGTTTGGGGGTAATTGCCCTAAACGTTTAGGACTTTGGGGCCAAAAAGGGGCCAAAAAACACATTTTTCTAGTTTCCAGACAATAACTTGTGTTCAAGTGTATGGATCTCTCTGAAATTGTACTGCAAGGTACCATACCACATAGGGAAGGCTGGGATTGAGTTTGGGGGTGATGAATCATAAGGGGGTTCAAAAAATTTGGGGGGGGATTTTTTTTTTTTTTTCTTTTAAAATTTTCCATTTTAAGTTGGTTATTTCTGATTTATATTTAAAAGCAAATAATAATGATATGGTAGGAGATACACACCAAACAGGATGTGTAAATTATTATATAATAAGAATTGTGCAATAGCAAGAAATTTTCAATTGCACAGTATTGCACAATAACAAGAAATCTTCAATTGCACACTATTGCGCAATAGCAAGAAATCTTCAATTGCACAGTATTGCGCAATAGCAAGAAATATCCAATAGCACAATATTGCGCAATAGCAAGAAATTGTCAATTGTACAGTATTGCGCAATAGCAAGAAATATTCAATTGCACAGTATTGTGCAAAAGAAGATACTTCGTATAAATTGCTTATTTCTTGACCAATTTCAATGGGGTTTTATTCTTGAATTCTTGGGGTTCTTTAATATGCTAAATCTAACCGTGTATTAAGTTTTTGGATTTTGGGCCCCGTTTTTAAATTGGTCCACATTGAGGTCCAAAGGGTCCAAAATTAAACTTTGTTTGATTTCATCAAAAATTTAATTATTGGGGTTCTTTGATATTCCGAATCTAACCGTGTATTTAGATTCTTAATTTTTGGTTCCGTTTTCAAATTGGTCTACATTAAGGTCCAAAGGGTCCAAAATTAAACTTAGTTTGATTTTAACAAAAATTGAATTCTTAGGGTTCTAGATATGCTGAATCTAAAACATTTTTGATTATGGGCCCAGTTTTCAAGTTGGTCCAAATCGGGGTCCAAAATTAAACTTTGTTTGATTTCAACAAAAATTGAATATATGGGGTTCTTTGATATGCTGAATCTAACCATGTATTTAGATTTTTTATTTTTGGGCCCCATTATCAACTTTGTCCACATTGAGGTCAAAAGGGTCCAAAATTAAACTTTGTTTGATTTCATCAAAAATTGAATTCTTAATTGATATGCTGAATCTAACCATGTATTTAGATTTTGGATATTGGACCATAATAGGTGAATGTCCAATTTAAGATTTTTAAGTTCTTAGACCACATTTATTCTGTGTCAGAAACCTATTCTGTGTCAAATATTTAATCACAATCCAAATTCAGAGCTGTATCAAGCTTGAATGTTGTGTCCATACTTTCCCCAACTGTTCAGGGTTCGACCTCTGCGGTCGTATCAAGCTGCGCCCTGTGGAGCATTTTATTATTATTAATAGAATTATCAATCAGTGTTTTTTTTTATTAAATATGTGGTCAGAAATATTTGATTTTTTACAAAACCCAATTTAGGATTTACTTATTGTCATTTTTTCTTCTAAAAACTTATATAATCTTTTATTTAAAATAGAAAGGAACAAATTATCAAGACACAAGTTAATTGTTATATCACTGTAATTGTTTGGTTTGATTTGGTTACCGCTGTTTAAAAAAATGGTGACATATATGCAGATGACCACTGTGTAGGGTAATTACCAGTAGACAGCACTTGATTACAGAGTCTTAGCAGCAGAGGTAAAAAAAGCTTGCTAACTAAAGGTTATTTCATTGATACCTAGGGTATTACATCATTCTCCTTCATCTGATTTGACTTTATCTATATAAACATCTGACAAAATTGTTTTAATTGCATTTACTGTTCACTATTTCAGGACTGTAATCCTTTAATAATGAACACATACCTTATTTTAATTCATTTTGAATCTGTTTCAGGATGGTTGTTTGTACATATTTGGAGGTGTAACACGTATTGATGATGTCAGAACAAACTGTGTACAAAGAATCTGGTTAACTTTGCCCACTCTTCAAGAGCTGTGTTGGGAGAATATGTGTTCAACATTAGACATGAATAGACTACAAAAACACAGAAGTGAATTATTTGAAATTGGAATTCCTATGCACTTTATAGAACGCCTGTGATATTTTACCCATAAATTGTGAAAATACTTTAAATAACATACACGTTTGAAGGATATGCTTTGAACCATTGCATATATTTTGATAAGGAGGATAGAATTCTGTCTTGCCTTCAATGATTAGGAAGATACTATACATGTATTTACTGGGTTTGATGTCAACAGCTGTTTTATTTGACTGGAAGACTGAACTGTTTGCACTAAGTTGATGGCTTATGGCAAACAAATCAGATTTAGGGTAAAAAAAAACATGCTGGTGACCACTTAGAACTGTTTTGTAATACCTTCACTCCTGAAAATTATGTTTTTCCATAATAGAGACTGAAATCATACAAAAAATATCTGTTATACAGCTGATCAGGAACCTATGGGCAAATACAGAAACAATCGGTTCATAACACTTTTATCAAAAACTGGAAATCTTCAAATAAACTAAGAAACTTATAACTGTTGGGCAAGTACCAGTTATAATTTATTTTTTGTCAAATTGATGAGATTTCTGATTGCCTGTCCAAGTACTTAATCGTTGCTAATGCTCTTCATTTTATCATGCAAATATAAATACAACATTTACCAGTAACAGTTTTTTAACTTGCTGGATAATCTTAGCTTGCCTGTTGATCAATGGATATTTTCATTTTGATATAATCTTATCCAGCCCCAAAACTTTTTATCTGTTGACATATTTGGCATGAAGTTCATCACGACTTTCATGTGACCTACCTTTGACCTCCAGGTGACATTATTTTTGTCTGGAACAAAACTTTTTTATCCTATGACCTAGAGCCTTTATTATATAGCTGCAGCATAAAGATATGAATAATGACCTTATACTTTGACCTTTAAGGTCAAATAATTTATTTTTTAATGTTCACCCCAAAACCATATATATTCTTGCTTGACAAGACTTTTTCAATGCACTGGAGGGTTTTGTCACAGGGGTCATCCCATGTCCCCTCGGATAATAAATTGTTAAATATCTCAAAAATGGTTCCCATCCCTAAACAATAAATAGTCTTAATTGCCTTGACAATACCATTCTAGTACAGACCTGTGTTTTGTGGTTTTCATTTATTTGAAAAACTTTTATGCATGCTATGATAGATAAAGAGGGACATATGGTTTAGTCCACTTCAACAGTTCCATATAGTTAAGTTAAGTTTTTAATTTATTTCTGTTTTTTAAAGTAAACAACAGGAAAATAAGTAAATAAATATGTGCATGTCACTAACAAATACTATATCATAACAGTTTAGATGGTGTGTAGAAATTGGAGGGTTTGAATTCGAAGTTAACAATAAAAGAAAATAGTTAATGCCAAAAATTTGTCTGTTTTTGGTTTGTTCAATGTTTTATGTTTTACTGGTTCTTTAACTTATATATTTTAATTTTGCATGAGACAAATTGGGCTGATATTAAAAAAGAATAATACACTGTAGTCATGGTGTAAAAAATGGAATGATAGAAGAATAATTAAAGTAATATAGTTTTTGTCTTGCCTGTGTCTCGCCCTGCAACGAAAGGATTACCATCCAGCGGCAACGGTGCATAAACAATTTGTATAAAGCTTTATATTTCATAGGGTAGAAGACCTGGATGCTTCATACATTGTATTCAGATAAATACCTTATGCTAAGAAGTTTCCATCTGCCATATGTCTATTGTCCTTGACCACATTTTCATGGTTCATCCACTGCTTAAAAAATGTTTAGTTTTTTCGTCATGTGAATTCCTTGCTTATTATGAGTAATAGGATAACTATATTTGGTATATGGATTCCTTGCAAGGTCTACATGTCCGTCAGAAAGGTAATCAAAAATAATAATGACAAACATTTTTCTTTCTTTCGTAAGGAAAACTATATCAATGTTAAGAAAGTGATTACCAAGATATATAATAAACCATCAAGGAGCTGTGTATTATTTGATATGCTTTCTAATGTTCATCTATTATCTTATTGTGAATACATTTTGTACATGTATCCTGACAAAGTGATTAAATCAAAAATCTTAATGCAGAGTAAGATGAAAAATCAAACAGCATGATCAATAATATTAGGGCATGCCGGTGAGAGGGATGTAAGAAAACTTTCAACATCACATACATCTTGTTTATGTAGTTCTAAGACAGTCACAGATAAAAAAAACTAGGAATAAACATGGGACGAGACACTATTGGGGTCCTAATGGGCAGGTATATCTTGCTTGATTTACATGTACCGGTATATGTTCATACATATGTTCATATTTCCCTTACAATGTGAAACTATGAGATTTACTCCAAAAACTTGGTGTTAATGGTGCAATCTGATTCGGGAAAGCTATAATTTTTCGGTACTTTATTTTTCTACATGATATCTCGCAATGGGGATATAATTTAAACCATTTTGTATAATCGAAAATATATTGTTGATTTAGGAGAAAGTGATTTACGCGATGAAGTCTAAAAGATAAATTGTGTGAATTTAGAACGCGATTCTAAACGGGATTTTAACCTTAATTATTAATTTTACATAAAAAATCTACTTGTTTTGTATACCCTAATGTAATATTCAAACTCCCTCAAGTCATGAAAAAATGAAACTTTTATTTTACCGCATGATATAATTGGACTTTCAATAACAGGTGGCCCGAAGTTACGTTACGTGACTTTACATCGACTTTTTGTCATTATGACGTTTACCGCCATAAGCCTGGAAATGTCATGGCGAGTCACATATTATCTTGAAAGTTAAATAATTGACAAAAATGAGAGATAAAAAAATTTGCGATTTCAGAAAATGCTGCATATAAATAATGCTAATAAAATTAAGAATGCAAGTTTTATTTTTGCAAAACCTATCCCTTCACAATTTTGGCAATAATAAAAATATATAAAAAAATTTGAAAATACAGAATAAGATTCTTGATGAAAAATAAAAAAAATGTCATGATAATGATTTTTGTCTTTGTATAAGTGATCATAGTCTCACACCACTGGTAAAAGTGAACAGTCTACTGGTATAAGGCTTAATTTATTTGTCAATGATTTTGCGATTTTGAAATGTATGAAATAATGTCTGTTTTGTTCTTTGAGTTGATAAAGTCTTTCAACTTTAAATAACATACTCCATGTAAAGTATTGAATTTTACTAGGGCATTTCTAATGTACATAGTTTTCGTTTCTGTTTTTATACGACCGCAAATTATTTTTGCGGTCGTATATTGGTATGACGTTGGCGTCGTCGTCGTCGTCCGAAGACACATTGGTTTTCGCACTCTAACTTTAGTTTAAGTGAATGGATCTCTATGAAATTTTACCATAAGGTTCAATACCACAAAAGGAAGGTTGGGATTGATTTTGGGGGTTATGGTACCAACAGTTAAGGAATTAGGGGCCAAAAAGGGGCCAAAAATATGCATTTTTGTAACTTCCAGACATAACTTGTGTGTTAGTGTATGGATCTCTCTGAAATTGTACCACAAGGTTCCATATCACACAGGGAATGCTGGGATTGATCTTGGGGGTAATTGCCTCAAAATATTAGGAATTAGGGGCAAAAAAAGGGGCAAAAAACAAGCATTTTTCTAGTTTCATGACAATAACTTGTGTGTAAGTGTATGGATCTTTCTGAAATTGTACTACAAGGTTCCATATCACAAAGGGAAAGCTGGAATTGAGTTTGGGGGTAATTGCCCAAAACGTTTAGGAATAAGGGGCCAAAAAGGGGCTTAAAATAAGCATTTTTCTAGTTTCCAGACAATAACTTGTGTTCAAGTGTATAGATCTCTCTGAAATTGTACTGCAAGGTACCATACCACAAAGGGAAGGCTGGGATTGAGTTTGGGGGTGATAAATCATAAGGGGGTTCAAAAAATTTTTTTGGGGGGGGGGTTTCCTATTTTTTCTTTTTTTCCTTTATTTTTCTTTTAAAATTTTCCATTTTAAGTTGGTTATTTCTGTTTTATATTTAAAAGCAAATAATAATGATATGGTAGGAGATACACACCAAACAGGATGTGTAAATTATTATATAATAAGTATTGTGCAATAGCAAGAAATTTTCAATTGCACAGTATTGCACAATAGCTAGAAATCTTCAATTGCACAGTATTGCGCAATAGCAAGAAATCTTCAATTGCACAGTATTGTGCAATAGCAAGAAATATCCAATAGCACAATATTGCGCAATAGCAAGAAATTGTCAATTGTACAGTATTGCGCAATAGCAAGAAATATTCAATTGCAAAGTATTGTGCAAAAGAAGATACTTCGTATAAATTGCTTATTTCTTGACCAATTTCAATGGGGTTTTATTCTTGAATTCTTGGGGTTCTTTAATATGCTGATTCTAACCGTGTACTAAGTTTTTTGGATTTTGGGCCCCGTTTTTAAATTGGTCCACATTGAGGTCCAAAGGGTCCAAAATTAAACTTTGTTTGATTTCATCAAATATTGAATTATTGGGGTTCTTTGATATGCTGAATCTAAACATGTATTTAGATTTTTGATTATGGGCCCAGTTTTCAAGTTGGTCCAAATCGGGGTCCAAAATTAAACTTTGTTTGATTTCAACAAAAATTGAATATATGGGGTTCTTTGATATGCTGAATCTAACCATGTATTTAGATTTTTTATTTTTGGGCCCCATTATCAACTTTGTCCACATTGAGGTCAAAAGGGTCCAAAATTAAACTTTGTTTGATTTCATCAAAAATTGAATTCTTGGGGTTCTTTGATATGCTGAATCTAACCATGTATTTAGATTTTGGATATTGGACCATAATAGGTGAATGTCCAATTTAAAATTTTTAAGTTCTTAGACCACATTCATTCTGTGTCAGAAACCTCTGCTGTGTCAAATATTTAATCACAATCCAAATTCAGAGCTGTATCAAGCTTGAATGTTGTGTCCATACTTGCCCCAACTGTTCAGGGTTCGACCTCTGCGGTCGTATCAAGCTGCGCCCTGCGGAGCATTTTATTTGTTTTTATAAATAATAGTCTTTTAGAAATGAAAAGCCTGTGTGTTATTTCATAGATGTTTTCACTCATTTTATCTTCGCTGTTAATGCTAAATTTACATTGTATACTTGAAAAATGAAATTGACAATTTGAATACACCACCAGATATTAAATTGCTAAATTAACATGAAAATTGGTAAATGGTAATTAAAAGGCAATTTATTTGCTATTTGCTTATAATTTAATGGGATGTTGTGTGTTGACTTCTTACCTTTTCTTTTCTTTTCTTTGAGATAAACTGACAAATAAGGGCAAGAAAATTAAGATGCGACAAGTCTTTAAAGATTTTGTTACTGTGACTTGACTGTTAGTGTTGCTCTCCACCTATTGCAACTTATTCAAAATTCAGACCAAATTGCAATTCAATTTGTTTTGTAAAACCAAACTGTTCCACTGGTCAGAAATTTGAACAAACTGCTGTAGAAGACCACAGTCAAGTCGTGAAAGTGCAAGGTGATAAAATAAAGCATACCGGTACTTACAATCCTATAAGACTTTAATTCCATTTCAATGTTATTATGGATTATCAGTCTAACAGTTTGTATAGAAATTTTATTGTTATTGTCATATCCATGCTAACGGTGATAGGTAGTAATTTTGAATTGCTATAAAAATGTCCAAACTAATCTTCCATACAATTTTTCTTTCGAAAAGTCTTCTATATTCATAAGAATCAGACATCATTTGAATTAAAACATTTTATATTCAGTAAAATATGTGTGAAATTACAATACGTTGTGAGGAAGTTTCCATGGAAGATTATCAATTTATCTTTCGAAAAGTCCTCTGTATTTAAAAGAATAATGTTTTAGGTTATCTCCCATGGAAACTTATTAACAACGTATTGTAATTTCACATATATTTTACTGAATATAAGATGTTTTAATTCAAATGATGTCTGATTCTTATGAATATAGAATACTTTTCGAAAGAAAAATTGTATGAAAGCTTAGTTTGGACATTTTTATAGCAATTCAAAATTACTACCCATCACCTTTAGCATGACAATAACAATAAAATTTCTATACAAACTGTTAGACTGATTATTCATAATAACCTTGAAGTGGAATTAAAGTCTTATAGGATTGTAAGTTTGCTTTATTTTATCACCTTGCACTTTCACACTTGATTGTGGTATTCTACAGCAGTTTGTTCAAATTTCTGACCAGTTGAACAGTTTGGTTTTACAAAACAAATTGGAATTTGGTCAGAATTTTGAATAAGTTGCAATAGGTGGAGAGCAACACTAACAGTCAAGTCACAGTAATAAATTATTCACTGATTATACCAATGGTAGATTGGCAACAATATTGTATATGAACAAGAAATGCATATTTAAAAACATTTGAATGTCAAGCATTGTCGTTAAACTGAGACTAGGTATGGAAGCATTTGTGCACTTATTAATACAATAGATAATTATTTTATGGTATGAATTTCAATGATATTTTTAGAATAGATAAGAAAGAGTGAACAATAGCTTCGTGTCAAAGAAGCTTCAAATTTCTTAACATCTATACTACAATGTATATATGAATATGTATTCTTTTTTAGTTCACCTGGCATAGGGTCATGTGAGCTATTGACATCACTTAGTGTCCGTCGTTGTCGTCTGGTTTCTATCATAATCTTTTTCAAAGATCTTCTCTGAAACTATATAACCAAATTCAGCCAAACATTGGCTGAATCGTCCTTAGGGTATGTAGTATAAAGGTTGTGTTTTTTCCCAATGAGTCAACGATCATTGCCGCCATGGCTAAAAATAGAACATAAGGGTAAAATGCATGGTTGTTGTTGGTTCTTGTCTGTCATATTTGTTTTTCATAAATTGTTTTGTTATAAACTAGGCTATAACTTTTCTCACTTGAATTGTTCTTATTTTTCATGTTGGGGCCTTTTATAGCAGACTTTATGGTATGTGATTTCTTCATTGTTGAAGGCCGTACAGTTGCGTATAACTTCATTTGAACTTCAGTGGATAGTTGTCTTATTTGCAATCATACCACATTTCCTTATTTTTATATTGTCTTATATCTTTTTAACTATAACAGTTAGAGGAAATCTGACAGTGGCATATTTGTGCAAAATTTCAAATTTTACCTACTTACTGTGTCCACCAAAATTATCAGATAACTCCCCAAGGACTTATTATCCTTAAATGACGATTTTTGACTAATTTTATAGTGTTTTTGTCTATGATCTCAAAAACTGTAATAGATAGGTAGAAACTGTATGAAGCAAAGAATAATCAGAAATACGAGATCTACAGAAATGTCAATACAACCAAAACAAAAGGATGACCCCTTAAGGAATTATAGCCTTAAACAATGATTTTTGTCCAATTTTCTTGTCCATCGTATACCAATTCAAAGATTTTTTCTGAAACTACTAAACCAATTTCAACCGGAGTGAATGATTTTTGGGGTATGTAGTATGAAGCATGTGTTTATTTTTCCAGTCTTTCAACAAACTATAATAGAGAAAATCTGACGGTGGCAAAAATGCTCAGAATGTCAATATCTACTTACTTTCTGTTTGAACCAAAATGATCAGATGACTCATTATAGTAGTTCAACCTTAAATGATGATTTTGACTTATTTACCAGTTTTAACTCATTATCGTGTAAACTATAATAGAAAGGTTGAAATTGTGAACATCAAAAATATAAGCTATACAAGATATACAAAAAAAAAACCATATGACCGTAACTATCAGACGACACTTTATAGGAGGTATTGCCCTTATTTAAAAGACAATATTTTTAATAATTTCGAATATTTGGCTGTTATCTTGAAAAATATTATAATTAAGTAGAAACTGTTAACAGCAAAAATGATCGATATATAAGATACATAAGAATGCCAATTTGACAGAAACCATTGCCTAACCCCTTCCCTAGCTTAAAGACGATTTTTTTTCTAACTAATGAGGTTTTTTTTTAACGATTCTAAAGGCGAGCGATTCAGTATCTTAGGAACCTCTTGTTTTATTTACAAAAACCTTCTTATGGCAGAAAGTTATAACACTACTAAAAATTTATTGTCAATTATTTTCTGGGAAATTAATAATGTCTTTCTAGACAAATACTTTTTTATAGCTCAGATGAACGGTATGGGTTTTGCTCATTTTTGAAGGCCACATGGTTCGTATAATTGCTTTAATTCATGTCATTTGCACTCTCTAAGAATTTTTTTCTTTTGCAACCATACCACGTCTCTTTATTAGCTTACCTGGCCCAAAGGACCGAGTAAACTATGCTCATCACTTTGGCAGTTTGCGTCCATCGTCGGCGTTGTTCGTTCAATTTTTCAAAAATCTTTTCTGAAACTATTGGGCCATATTAAAACAAACTTGGCCACAATCATTG
Source organism: Mytilus californianus (assembly GCF_021869535.1). Taxonomy (NCBI): domain Eukaryota; kingdom Metazoa; phylum Mollusca; class Bivalvia; order Mytilida; family Mytilidae; genus Mytilus; species Mytilus californianus. The sequence goes on from NW_026262581.1 coordinate 38,190,855, forward strand.
TGTTATCTATTTTTTGAAAATGTGTCATACGACCCCCGCCTTTCAACCAACAAGGCCGACATAGCTAAAAATGGAGATTAGGGGTAAAATGCAAGTTTTGTCTATTATCTTGAAAACTCTAGAGAAGATATGATAGGGGCAGACATATTTTTTATATTGAGATCTACCTACTGTCTATATACATTATAACCGTCAGAACAATTCTCAATACGTTATTTCCCTTATTAAATGGTCAGCAAGACAAGATCTACAAATAAGTCGGCATGGCCGAAATCGTTAGTTAACTCCTTAATTGAGTTATTATACTTGAATGACGATTATTTTCTCCATTTTTTGCGTTTTTACCTATTATCTTGAAAACTATAATAGGTAGATAGAAACTATAAATAGCAAAAATTATCAGCAAAACAAGATCTACAAACTAAACATGGCAGAAATTATCAGTAGATTCCTTATAGAAGTAATTGCCCTATAAATAACGATTTTGTTTTCTTCAATACTTTGCCTTATTGGCTATTATTCATGCCCCACTGCTAGGCGAAGAAGGCATTAGGGTTTACCCTTGTCCGTTTGTACGTCCATCCGTACGTCTGTATGTTCCGAAATTGGTGTCCGTTCTCTAACTTTAGTTTGCCTCTACCAAATGTTGCGAAATTTATAGACGATGCTTATTACCACCAAACACAGATCAAGTTCGAATTCGGGTGGTGTTCCTTTGACAATGAGTTATGTCCCTTTATGAATTATGTTGCCTTTTTCGCACTCTAACTTTGCTTTGCATCAACCAAATGTTATGAAACTTATACGCGATGGATATTACCACAAAACAGAGATGAAGTTTGAATTTGGGTGATGTCAGTTTCTGTTATTGTATTGTGTTAGTGTATGGATCTCTCTGACATTGTACCACAAGATTCCATATCACACAGGGAATGCTGGGATTGATTATGGGGGTAATTGCCTCAAAATATTAGGAATTAGGGGCCAAAAAGGGGCAAAAAACAAGCATTTTTCTAGTTTCATGACAATAACTTGTGTGCAAGTGTATGGATCTTTCTGAAATTGTACTACAAGGTTCCATATCAAAAAGGGAAAGCTAGAATTGAGTTTGGGGGTAATTGCCCTAAACGTTTAGGAATAAGGGGCCAAAAAGGGGCCACAAATAAGCATTTTTCTAGTTTCCAGACAATAACTTGTGTTCAAGTGTATGGATCTCTCTGAAATTATACCACAAGGTTCCATATCACACAGGGAATGCTGGGATTGATTTTGGGGGTAATTGCCTCACAATATTAGGAATTAGGGGCTAAAAAAGGGGCAAAAAACAAGCATTTTTCTAGTTTCATGACAATTACTTGTGTGTAAGTGTATGGATCTTTCTGAAATTGTACTACAAGGTTCCATATCACAAAGGGAAAGCTGGAATTGAGTTTGGGGGTAATTGCCCAAAACATTTAGGAATAAGGGGCCAGAAAGGGGCCAAAAATAAGCATTTTTCTAGTTTCCAGACAATAACTTGTGTTCAAGTGTATGGATCTCTCTGAAATTGTACTGCAAGGTACCATACCACAAAGGGAAGGCTGGGATTGAGTTTGGGGTGATGAATCATAAGGGGGTTCAAAAAATTTGGGGGGGGGATTTTTTTTTTTCCTTTTTTTTTCTTTTTTTCCTTTTTTTTTTTTCTTTTAAAATTTTCCATTTTAAGTTGGTTATTTCTGTTTTATATTTAAAAGCAAATAATAATGATATGGTAGGAGATACACACCAAACAGGTTATTATATAATAAGTATTGTGCAATAGCAAGAAATTTTCAATTGCACAGTATTGCACAATAGCAAGAAATCTTCAAGTGCACAGTATTGCGCAATAGCAAGAAATCTTCAATTGCACAGTATTGTGCAATAGCAAGAAATATCCAATAGCACAATATTGCGCAATAGCAAGAAATTGTCAATTGTACAGTATTGCGCAATAGCAAGAAATATTCAATTGCACAGTATCGTGCAAAAGAAGATACTTCGTATAAATTGCTTATTTCTTGACCAATTTCAATGGGGTTTTATTCTTGAATTCTTGGGGTTCTTTAATATGCTGATTCTAACCGTGTATTAAGTTTTTGGATTTTGGGCCCCGTTTTTAAATTGGTCCACATTGAGGTCCAAAGGGTCCAAAATTAAACTTTGTTTGATTTCATCAAAAATTGAATTATTGGGGTTCTTTGATATGCCGAATCTAACCGTGTATTTAGATTCTTAATTTTTGGTTCCGTTTTCAAATTGGTCTACATTAAGGTCCAAAGGGTCCAAAATTAAACTTAGTTTGATTTTAACAAAAATTGAATTCTTAGGGTTCTTTGATATGCTGAATCTAAACATGTATTTAGATTTTTGATTATGGGCCCAGTTTTCAAGTTGGTCCAAATCGGGGTCCAAAATTAAACTTTGTTTGATTTCAACAAAAATTGAATATATGGGGTTCTTTGATATGCTGAATCTAACCATGTATTCAGATTTTTTATTTTTGGGCCCCATTATCAACTTTGTCCACATTGAGGTCAAAAGGGTCCAAAATTAAACTTTGTTTGATTTCATCAAAAATTGAATTCTCGGGGTTCTTTGATATGCTGAATCTAACCATGCATTTAGATTTTGGATATTGGACCATAATAAGTGAATGTCCAATTTAAAATTTTTAAGTTCTTAGACCACATTCATTCTGTGTCAGAAACCTATGCTGTGTCAAATATTTAATCACAATCCAAATTCAGAGCTGTATCAAGCTTGAATGTTGTGTCCATACTTGCCCCAACTGTTCAGGGTTCGACCTCTGCGGTCGTATCAAGCTGCGCCCTGCGGCGAATTTTATTTTGCATTTGGGACAAAATCTATAGATATGGAGAAACTGTAAACAGCAAACACGATCGACAAAAGAAGATCAACAAAATAGATATTTTGGTCATGAATTATATTCTAGAAAGATGTACTTAGACTCAGGTGAGGGATACTGGCTCTTAGTTTGTTGCTAATTTGTATTGTCTATTAATTAGATTTGTATTTACAAAGTATTGCTCAGTATTATTTTGAAATCCATTTATATTGTTGTAAGATATTGTTATTATTATTTTTGAACATTATCTTAGTGACTCGAGTTGAAGAAAGACAAAACAAGGTATGTTATCTTCACAAGTATCTGTAATTATACTGAATACTTATCACTTTCCAAATGAACATCCTTAGGAAAATTTAATTAAATTTTCTCAATTTTGTTACAGGCCAAGTAATTACAAATTATAACCTAGCATGAATATGGCATATGCATTGTTTTAGCTCCTTGTGATAACCAGTAAGTAAAAACTATAAAGAGAAATTTGCATAGAGTATTTGATGAGTAACTTATGTTAAGTTCACATGGCCTAAAAGACAATGTGAGCTTTTGCCATCACTTTGCGTTCGTCGTCCGTCATCTGTCGTCCGTCGTCTCAAACTTTAAAAAAAAACTCTTCTGCTCTGAAACTACTTGGTCAAACGTTACCAAATTTTACCTAAAAGTTCCTTAGGATTTCAAGTTTTAAAATGTATCCGGGGTTTGATCCAACAACAAACATGGCCGCTGTTGCTAAAAATTGAACATATGGGGTAAAACGCAGTTTTCTCCGTTATATTTAAAAAATTTAAGCAGTTAAAGTAAATCCGACATGATAAATATGATCAGCAGGTCTATCACCTGCGAATTTTTCAGAAAAATCGGACAATCATATTGGAGTTATCATGGTTATTGCCCCTGAAATGTAAATTTTCAGTAAATTTCAAAGTTTTTGGCTTTTATTTCAAAAATCAAAGCATATAGAGCACATCCGACATAGGTTAGAATTGACAAGCAGTTCAAAGTCTATCTTCTGCGAACGATTCCGAGAAATCAAACATCATTTTGGAGTTATTGCCCCTGAAATGTCAATTTTCGGCAAATTTTGCAGTTTTTGGTTATCTCGAAAATTATAACAGTTAGAAATGTTAACAGTAAGAATGACCAGAACAGTATGATCTACAAATAAGTCAACATGGACGAATTGTCAATTGACCCCTTATATGAGTTATTGCCCTTGAAAGACTCATTTTTAGCAGAAATTATAAAAAAGAAAATTGTAAAAAGCGAAAGTGTTCAGCAAAATAAGTAAATATGGAAGATTCGTCAATTAATCCTTTACAGGACTTATTGCCCTTGAAAGACTAATTTAACACATTTTTTTTGGGTTTTTTTTCCAGAAACTATAATAGAGAGAAATTGTTCAACAATATAAGATAAAAAAAGATGCTAACTTAACCGAAATTTTCAATTGACCGCTTTAATGGGTTATTGCCCCTGAAAGATGTTTTATCCCTGCTTATACATTTTTTTTTATGTTTTGAAGAAATCATAATAGAGAGAAATTGTAAACAGCAAAGATGTTAAGTACAATAAGATCTGCAAAGAAGTCAGATGGCCGAAATTGTCAACTGACTCCTTTTAGCATTTTTTGTTATTGAAAGATGATTTTTTTTTCAATTCTTACAGTTTTTGAACAAACTATAATAGATAGTGAGAAACAGGAAAAAAACAAAAATTGTTCAGCACAATAAGATCTACAAATCAGTCAACATGGCCGAAACTGTTAACCAAATCCTTATAGAAGTTATTCCCCTGAATTTTATCCATTTTTTGCATTTTTATCCAAGCTATAAGAGTTAGAGAAAACTTTAAAGAGCCAAAAAGATTAGCAAATTATCATCTGCAAGTAAGTCAACATGGTCACATCGAACTGGTTATAGGAATGATTGCCATTTGAAATGACTTTTTTCTTTATCTCAAAAACTTCAATGATAGAAATTAACTGTAAACTGTAAAACATAATCACTACAATAATACGAAGATGCCACTAAATAAGATCTACAAATAAGCAAACATAACTGATTGTAAAGGAAAAAATTATCAAAATGGCATATTTTCACCAGGTGAGCGATTCAGGCTCTTGGGGGCCTCTTGTTTATTAAATGGAACTGATTTTCCTGTACACATCAGTCCAAGTATTACATTTTATTTGTACTCAAAGTTATGGGGATTAACTAAACTGCAGTACACTTTACCAAGACGATCTCCATAAGCTATCATATAAATGTTTTGTTTTCTATATGCTTCATTTTTTTATGTCCATGGTATTTTTTTTCACTAGAAAAACATGAGTAGTTCTAATGTTATTACATATCTCTTATATCCTACACACTGTCACATACATTTGCACAGTGAAGGTATTAAATTGCATAGGATGTTCAATTACAACAGTGTGTTATGATGAAGATAATATATATTATATAAGTATGTTAAAATTCGAATTTATTAACCATTTATCTTGTTACCGATATTTAATTAGATGTTTATACAGAATTTAGAAAGGTTTTGGTGCATATATGTCATAATGTAGCCATTTTATATTTCTAAATCGAATTTCATTATATTATTGTTATTCGATAAGAATGAATGAAATATATATCGTGTTTACTATATCTAGTCTTTTATCATCAGGATTTGCCATATCTAACAAACCCTTACTTCATTCTATTGAAATGAAGTTAAAGTTATATTTCTTAAGGATTATATTTTTTCAGTCCAAAGAGACTTTTATTATGAAATTATTCGGTGTAATTTGTGAAAACTGTATATTGTAACATCATATTGAAAATTCAGTTAAGTGCATTATTCTCAAGTATTCAAAAAGTTAAGACAACAGTAAAGGTTAGGCTTAAAAGCCATCATTTGTTCTCTAAAATTTCAAGTATGGTAAAATTCCTTAGTCCTTTCATAATTATTTTAGTTTTATTGATAACTTTATAGGATTGAATGGTGTGGTTTGTTAAGTGCAAAAATGTCATGGGTTTTATTTAAATTTTAAACATTTAAATTCATTGTTTAACCGAACTTCACAAATTACATTGTATGGTCACAACAGCCTCACATATATCAGAGACATAGAATACATAATGTATTATACGTCTCTGCATATATTAAAGGTGCCATCATGGTCTTTCAGAATTGTTAGAACAATTTCTTTTAAATATAACTTGAGCCCAAGGTATAGACTGACACATTTTTTGGTTAACCACAGCAATATTTGATACAGAACTTTATACACTTTTAAAATTGAATGCTTAGAATTATTTCGAAATGCCTGCTTTTGGATTTTATTCTGACACTTTAAAATGGAAGAGCCAGCGGAGTTCAACTACTAAAACAATTTCTTTTATTATACATTTACCTGAGAATTATTCTAATGAACTTTAGTACATTTTGAGGGTTTTTGTGGGCGACCTACATTTGCTCGAATTTTACTTTTTACAAGTATTGCGTTTACAAACGAAATGCGCCATTTTTTGTATAAATGTTATGCCAGTAAAAACATATCATTGTTAATTCTTAGCACAAAGATTTCCACTTTATTAGTGCAGGTGGGGCCTCGGTGGCCGAGTGGTCTAAGTAGTCGAACTACTGTATCACTAGCCAGTCAACACTGAGGTTGTGAGTTCGAATCTCGCATGGGGCAGGTGCACTCGACTCCAATCTTAATTGACTAGGATTGTCAGTTTTCCTACCGAAGGTCGGTGGTTCTCTCTGGACACTCCGGCTTCCTACACCAATAAAAACTGACCGCCACGAAATAGCACAATAGTGTTGAAAGGGGCGTTAAACACCAATCAATCAATCAATCAATATTAGTGCTTGTGTATTTTACAATTTTAAAATTGTTTTGCGATATATCTATGCAACGCCTTTTTTGTCTTCCAAACCAAATTACATAACATTGGTATATGCTGTTTATTGTGTGATTTAAAGTTATATTTGTTTTTATGATAATGTGAGTTAACGTTTCTGTGTATATACAGAGAGATATATTTGTTGTCTATTCCCTTTATTTTATTTTAATTTTGTTTTATTTCAAAAATTCTGTATGCAGATTAGAATAAGTTGTGAAAATGAGATATATTATGTTAATTAAGTGAGTACAATGAAACCTTTAAAAAAAGCTGTGTTTTAATTTACACAGGTTTAAATAATTAGAAATTTTCACTATGTCCTGATACAAAATGTTTCTGGACTAACCCGATCTGATTAGTACAGGTTTCTGGACTATGCAGTTTTTGGTTAATACAGGCTTCTGGACTATACAGGATATGGTTTATACATGTTCAACTGTATAAGAAATTTAACAACAGGAAAGAAATTTGCTCAATGTCATATGATGTAATTATTAAGGTGATTGTTGCATTCTTATGTTATTATCTTATAAAGGATAATTTTTAATGAATCTTTATATTTGTGGAGCTTGTCGCGAAAGCGAGACTTAGCGATCCTAGATTCCGTCGGCGTTGGCGTCGTCAATATTTGGGATTTTAAAAATAATTTTTGACACGATAAATTTGTAAACCTTCATGGATTGTTATGAAGCTTGGACAGACGCTAATCTTTAAGATCAAGAAATAGCAACTAAAGAAAAACTTTGATATTTTTATTTCAATTCTGTATTTTACTGATTAATGGATTACACTTTAACACCGGTAGCAGCAATCGAAGGCGAGACACAGAGTTCCGCGTGTACGATTTTTTTTCTTTTAACGTATAAATAATCTGACCAAAAACAAATGTTAATTGTAACATATTTAGTAAGTAATGGAGATTAGATTGTGTTTTGAAAAGAAAAACAGTATTACCTTCATATATTTAGATGTCAGTTGGTAAAAATCAATTTTTCCATTCATTTCCATTGGATTTTACAGAACATTTGGTGGAAAATTATTTGCTAACATTTTTTTTGTTTAGTTGTAGATTTAACAAATTATTATCATTTTTATACGACCGCAAATTTTTTTTCGCGGTCGTATATTGCTATCACGTCGTCGGCGTCGTCGTCGTCGTCCGAAGACATTTGGTTTCCGGACAATAACTTTAGTTTAAGTGTATGGATCTCTATGAAATTTAACCGAAGGTTCAATACCAAAAAAGAAAGGTTAGGATAGTTTTTGGGGGTGATGGTCCCAGCCGTTTAGGAAAAAGGGCCCAAAAAAAGCATTTTTCTAGTTTCAGGACAATAAGTATTTTGATTGCTCTGAAATTGTACCACAAGGTTCAATACCACAAGTAAAAGGTTGGGATTCATTTTGGGGGTAATTGCTCAAACCGTTCATGAATTAGGGTGCCAAAAAGGGTATCAAACAAGATTTTTTTTGGGGGGGCGGCAATTTTTTTACAAGATTTAAGAAATTAAAATGAAAATTTCATCAATTATTATTATTTTTTGGAAAAAAAGGGGGGGGGGAGGTATAAAAATGTTTTTTTTTTGGGGGGGGGTCAATTTTTTTCCCCCTCAAGATTTAAGAAATTGTCAATTTTTCTAAGAAAAATTGGGGGGTCACAATTTATTTTGCTAATTCTTTGTATATAGCCTGAAAACATTTACTAAGTATTGCGCAACAGCACAGTGTATTGCACAACATCAAGAAATCTTTAATTGAATATAAATTCAAATCATAAAACCAATTTCAAGTTCTTTGACTACATTTATTCTGTGTCAGAAACCTATAATGTGTCAAATATTTAATTACAATCAAAATTCAGACCTGTATCAAGCTTGAATATTGTGTCCATTTTTGCCCCATCTGTTCAGGGTTGGACCTCTGCTGTCGTATCCAGCTGCGCTCGGCGAAGCAGTTTATTGTGTTAAGCTTTTATGCATATTTGTTTTTATTGTTGATGAATAAAATGTATGATTTGTTGTTTTCAGTTTTTATGAGGCCAAAATGTTCAGTCCTGTAATGGAACATGCATCATGCTGTTTTCTGTCTATAATCATTCCTAAAAGGTGTAAAAGTTAAAATGTGTGAAAATAAAACTTATTATTGGCCTTTTCTAGAAGTATTTATGTTTATTGGAGTGTTGAGAAGACACCATGTTCTTCCCCACTCCTTGTTTAGAATTAGGTTCATAACAGCGTGGATAAGGACACCTGGTATTTAAACCTTGTCGTGTGTATCACTGACTGTCGACAAGAAATATTTATATTCGTATGAGTTGAACATGTTAGAGTTACCCTTAACCATAATAATTTAGTCGTTATATTCCACTGCTCTACGATGGCTACATTAACGCCTGAACGCCTTGGAAATGGAAAATCGTCAATTAATCATTCGGAATTAAATCTGGATTTAAGTATCTGATAACATTAAGCGTTTCAGCTGATTGGTTCTCTCACCCTACGAGCACCAAACAAAATCCTTGATTCGCGACGCGTTTTATCGTATAAAGAGTTCAGGCTCTCGCGAGTGGGAGAGTCGATCACGGGGAGGGACTGAATTATTCGGGTTAGAGTAACCTATGATCAAATTTCATCCTAAGATAATTAGCTCACCTGTCCGAAAGTCGTCGTCGTAAACTTTTTCAAAGATCTTCTCCTCTGAAACTACTGAACCATTTTCAGCCAAACATGATTCTTAGGGTATCTAGTATAAAGTTTGTGTTTTTCCCCAGTCAGTCAACAAACCTTGCCGTCATTGCTAAAAATAGGCACATAAGGGTAAAATGCTTTAATGATCTTATATCTTTTATATCTAAAACAGGGATTAGCACTATTACTGACAAAAGTACTAGTAATCGATTGTTTGCTGGATTTGATTGGCCTTTTCTAGAAGTTTTTTATGTTGATTGGAGGGTTGAGAAGACATCATGTTCTTCCCCACTCCTTGTTTAGAATGAGGTTCATGACAGCGTGGATAAGCACACCTGGTATTTAAACTTTATCGTGTGTATCACTGGCTGTCGACAACAAAGATTTCTAATATTCGTATGAGTTGAACATGTTAGAGTATGTAACACAATTTGTGAGAGAACAGTATTTTCTAAGGTGTATTCCAGCCTAACCTAATTGATACAAGTACATGTATCCTGCAGACAATTACTAACAATGTCAACAACTTTCATAGTACATGTATTCTGCAGACGTTAATTGCATTGTGCAGACGTTAATAGCATTGTCCACTGCCTAACCTAGTACATGTATTATTTAATAGCTAGACTATTCTATAAACTGCCGACAGTTATGAGATATTGTTGAACGCTGATTGATGACCCCTCTGAACTATATAAGATCCACCTTTGGACTAGAACAGGAGATTCCGCCAGGTCTCCCCCTCGTGGGTAGGCTGGAAGTAATTTACTTACTATCCGAATTTACTCAGTCAGGATTGAACAATTATACCACTATACGATTACGTGTCCGTGTGACGATTTATTGAACTTTCGTACAATTTAACTTTAGATACAATTTGTGAACATTCGAACATTTGAACTTGAGAAACATTCATGACTTTATAATTACTAGTACATAATAAATTTTATTTATTTATTTACTGACTTCGTTATAAGTACCGTTAACCCTAATACATGTAATTTAGTCGTTTTATTCCACTGCTCTACGATGGATGGATACATTAACGCCTGAAAGCCTTGTAAATGGAAAATCGTCAATTAATCATTCGAAATTAAATTAAGCGTTTCAGCTGATTGGCTCTCTCACCCTACGAGCACCAATCAAAATCCTTGATTCGAGACGGGTTTTATCGTACGAGGAGTTTAGGCCCTCGCGACTGGGAGAGTTGATCACGGGGAGGGACTGAATTATTCAGGTTAGAGTAACCTATGATCAAATGTCATCCTAAGATTTTAAGCTCACCTGGCCCAACGTCATCGTCGTCGTTAACTTTTTCAAAGATCTTCTCTGAAACTACTGAACCAATTTCAGCCAAACTTTGTATGAATGATTCTTAGGGTATCTAGTATTAAGTTTGTGTTTCCCAAGTCAATCAGGCTCGATTTCTGACAAAAGTACTTTAATGGATTGTTTGCTGGATTTTTGTATAAATGTTAATAAACTATTACCCTGATTTTTTTGTCTCGCCTGCGACGCAAGTCGCAGAATGTGAGACATAGCGATAACAATCCGGCGGCGACGGCGTAAACTATTTGTATAAAGTTTTATATTTCAGAAGTGAGAAGACCTGGATGCTTCATTCCTTGTTAGCAGATACCCTTTTTTACGAGGTTCCCATCTGGTATATGTCCATTGTCCTTGACCTCATTTTAATGGTTCAGCAACATGCTTGAAAAAACAGAGTTTTTTTTGTCTTGTGAATTGCTCACTTATTATGAGTAATAGGATAACTATATTTGGTATATGGGTTTCTTGCAATGTTTACATGTCCATCAGACAGGGTTCACCTGACCTGGACCTCATTTCATGGATCAGTGATCAAGGTTAAAGTTTGGTGGTCAAGCCACAGATACTATAAGCAATAGGTCAACTATATTTGGTGTACGGAAAGTAGTTACAATAGGGGGATTCTACCGCACTTCCAAATTTAAAAAAATTTCTAATTTAAAAATTTTTTAAATTTAAGAATTCAAATTGGAGTAAGAGATGAATTTTAAAAGTTGAGTTAGGGGTTAGGGTTAAAATTCAAATAGGAGTAAGAGATGAATTTTCAAAGTTGGGTTAGGGTTAAAATTCAAATAGGAGTAAGAGTTGAATTTTGAAAGTTGGATTATGTAACACTTTACAAAATTGAAAAACAAACACCATAAAGACATGGGTTATGAGTAATTATATTACGATGGCTTCTTTTGAAAATTACTTTATGAGTATTAATGCATTGGAAAAAAAGGTACAGGAACAAAATGAAGAAACGTTAAAATGGAAAAACCTTCCAACTGGGGTGTGGTTTAAAATTAAATAAGTGAACGAAGAAGATGGTAAGTTTCGTAAGAGTCGTATACTAATCATGAAAACAAGGGAAGGAGACATAACAAGGGTGTGGGCTTGCAGTTGGTTAAACAGAGAGAATGAACCTTTGTAAGGTGCCTACGTAACAAGTACGGGTTTCAAAAAAAGTAAAAAAATCTAGACAAGAGTATTTTTCGTACGACTTGGTTAGAATGTAAACACAGCCCCACCCCTAAGTGACACCTAGCAAACAGCCCCCAAGTGAATACCAATTCATTTTTAGCTCACTGGGCCCTTGGGCCCCATGTAAGCTTATGCAATCACTTGGCGTCTGTCGTCGTCTGTCGTCGTCGTCATAAACTATTTCAAGAATCTTCTCCTCTGAAACTACCTGGCCAAGTACCTTCAAACTTTAACTGAATGTTCCTTAGGGTATCTAGTTTATAAATTGTATCCAAAGTTTTGATCCATCGACAACATGGCCGCCATGGCTAAAAATAGAACATAGGTGTCAAATGCAGTTTTTGGCTTATATCTCAAAAACTAGAGCATTTAGAGCAAATCTGACATGGGGAAAAATGATTTATAGATCAGGATCTATCAGCCCTGAAATTTTCAGACGAACCGAATAACCCATTTTTGGGTTGCTGCCACTAAATTGGTGATTTTAAGGAAATTTTGCAGGTTTTGGTTATTATCTTGAATATTATTGAAGATAAAGATAAACTGTAAACAGCAAAAATGTTCAGCAAAGTAAGATCTACAAAAAATTAATATGACCAAAATTGTCAATTGACCCCTTAAGGAGTTATTGCCCTTTAAAGACAATTTTACACAATTTGTTCATCATATAGATATAGGAAGATGTGGTATGAGTGCCAATGAGACAACTCTCCATCCAAGTTACAATTTATAAAAGTAAACCATTATAGGTCAAGGTACGGCCTTCAACACGGAGCATTGGCTCACACCGAACAGCAAGCTATAAAGGGCCCCAAAAAATTGCTAACATTAAAAAATCTTCTCCTCTGAAACTACTGGGCCTAATACTTCTAAACTTTAACTGAATGTTCCTTAGGGTAACTGGTTTATAAATTGTATCAGAAGTTTTGATCCATTAACAAACATGGCCGCCATGGCTAAAAATAGACCATAGGGGTCAAATGCAGTTTTTGTCTTTTATCTCAAAAACTATATCAGTTAGAGCAAAAGTGGCATGGAGTTAATTTAAAAGTGATGAATAAGTCAAAATCTATCTGCTGTGACATTTTCAGACCAATTGGACCACCCATTGTAGGGTAGGGTTATTGTCCGAAATGGTTTATTTTTATGAAATTTTACTGTTTTTGGTTATTATCTTTAATATTATAATAGATAGAGAGAAAGGGTAAATAGCAAAAATGTTCAGCTAAGTAGGATCTACAAATAAGTCAAATGATCAAAATATTCAATTGACTCCTTAAGGAGTTTTTGCCCTTGAAATTTTTTTTTTTTTTTTTTACATTTTTTCGTGCAAGTCTTACTTTTTCAAAAATCTTCTTCCCTGAAACTACTGGGCCAAATCTTCCAAACTTTCACTGAATATTCCTTAGAGTAACTGGTTTATAAATTGTATCCGAATTTTTTATCTATTAAAAACATGGCCGCCATGGCTAAAAATAGAACATAGGGGTCAAATGAAGTTTTTGGCTTTTATCTCAAAAACTATATCAGTTAGAGCAAAAGTGACATGGAGTTAAAGTGATGAATAAGTCAAAATCTATCAAATATGACATTTTCAGACCAATTGGACCACCCATTATAGGGTTACTGTAATATTATAATAGATAGAGAGAAAGGGTCAATATCAAAAATGTTCAACTGTAGGGTCTACAAATAATTCAAATGATAAAAATAGTCAATTGACTCCATGACCGAGGCAGATGAGTTTTGCCCTTGAAACGTTTTTTTTTTTTACATTTTTTGTGAAAGTCTAATTACTTTTTCAGGCTCTCATGAGCCTCTTGTTAATCTAGCAAACACTAGATTAAAAAATACTGATGTGTGTAACACATTTGAAAATTGAAAAAAAAATCTGAAAGAGGTAGGTTATTAGTAGTAAGAAAGAAATGAATACAACTACCGAAACAATGCCTGGTCCATCTGGACATTCAACAACATGTATACCAGGTGAAAGCGGTGGTGCTAAATTTGTAAAGATATATTGTGGTGCAACACTGAAGGGGAAGAAGGGTGTTTGTGAAAACAAACCTAAAACAAACGGGGTGTGTGGTAAACATACAAAACAACCTACTAGTGACAATGGTGAAACGTTACAAGTCAAAAACACTGTAAAGGAACTTCGTCAGATGGCTAAGGATAAGGGTTTAACAGGGTACAGTAGGAAATCAAAGGATATGTTAATTAAGTTCATTGAAGAAAAAACTAACCACATATTTATCCGTGAAGAAGTGTTTACCAAGAAGGAATTAACAACACTTACAAAGAAACGTGGTATAACCAAGTACTCTAGGTTAAGAAAAGACGATTTACTACAATTGGTAAGACCTGTTATTAAAGACGAAATTAATGTGACTGATAGAAGAGAAGCACTGAATGGTGTATTTGGTACAGTAATTGTTGAACCTTTGAAGCAACTTGATGTAGAAACGTTTTTTAAGGCGAGTAAAAGCAAAATGTTTAGTATAACTTTAGATACACTTACTAAAAAGAAGGCTTTGAAGGTGCAACTAGTGCTTCGAGTGGAATTGGTGAAAACAAACCCTGCAACTGGTGACAGTACTGACGTTACTCCCTTCTTTAGATCATCCGTTGTTACTATCACTGAAGCAACAGACCTTGATTTAGAAATTGCATTCATGGTGGAAAAGGTAAAAGAAAATATGGCAAAGTACATGTGTGATGGTAGTGGATGGACCTTTGGTCACATTGAACAATTACAAATTCATGTGAACAAATTTACACCACTCAAGGGAAGTTCATACATAGCTTTACCAGCCAAACTTGCACAAAAGAAGGCTATTGTTAACGTAAAAAAAAGGATGATCAGTGTTTTCAATGGGCAGTCATATCGGTGTTACATTACGAAGTAGACCAAAAAAGTACTAATCGGGTAAGGCAATACAAAAAATGGGAAAACGACCTTAACTTTGAAGGTATTGCATTTCCAATGTCGTTGAAGTCCATTGACAAATTTGAAAGACGGAATACAGACCTTAACATTAATGTTTTATGTTATGATGGTGTAGAAATAGATGAGAATGAAGAAGAAAAACTAGAAGTTTACCCTTTAAGAATTTCGAAGAACATTTTGACGAAACATGTAGACCTTTTGTTTTTAACTATCACTAGCAAACAGCATTACTGTTGGATTAAGAGTATATCACGTCTTTTAACGTCACAAGTAACAAATCATAAAGAATCGGTTTATTTCTGTCGAAGGTGTTTGAATCACTTTTCTAGACAAGACATTTTGACGAACACATGGAGTATTGCAATCAGAAGGAAGCAGTGAAAATTGTGATGCCAGAAGAAGGTACCTTTATAAGTTTTCAAAACTACGAACATAAAATGAGAGTTCCTTATGTAATTTATGCAGATTTCGAATGTTTTACGGAAAAAGATAGACACCTGTCAACCTGATTCATCGAAAGATTACACGAATGCCTCTCAACGACACACACCGTCCGGTTTTTATTATCATGTAAGGTATGCTCATGGTGACTACAAAGACGTAGAAGTGTACTGTGGGGAAGATGTGGCGAAAAAGTTTGTTGAATGTATGGAAGAAGAAGTGAAGGAGATTGCTGAAATTTACCAAGATGAAAAAGACATGGTCATGACCGAGGCAGATGAAAAACGTTTTGAAGAAAGTACACGCTGTCACATTTGCGATGATGAATTAGGTAAAGACAAAGTGCGCGATCACGATCACCTTACAGGTAAGTATCGCGGTGCAGCACACAAGATGTGTAACTTGGACTTTCAACTTCCTAGATTTGTTCCCGTCGTGTTTCACAATTTAACTGGATACGACGCTCATCTGTTCGTTAAGGAGTTGGGTTTTACCGACGGTAAGATTAACTGCATTCCCTAAACTAACGAAAAGTACATTTGTTTTTCTAAGAAAGTAGTTGACTTGGAAATGAGGTTCATTGATTCGTATAGGTTTATGTCGAATTCGCTGGACACCTTAGCAGAGAATCTAACGAATGATAAATTTAAGGCGGCTAAGACGTGTTGTAGAGACCGTTATGAACTGATGATCAGGAAGGGAATGTATCCTTATGATTACATGGACGGTTCCGCAAAGATGAGGGAAACAGAACTACCACCATCTCACGAGTTCTTCAGCAAACTTAACGATGAGCACATCAGTGATGACTACTATGCACATGCTCAACGTGTGTTTAAAGCATTTGAATGTAAATCGATGCAAGACTACCACGATCTGTACTTGAAAGGTGATGTGACACAATTATAGGACATCTTTGAGAACTTTAGGGATGTTTTCGTGGAACATTACAAGTTAGATCCCATGTGGTATTACACAGCTCCTGGACTAGCTTACGACGCTGCACTTAAAACCACCAAGGTCAGATTGGAACTTATTTCAGACCCTGACATGCTTCTGTTTGAAAAGGCAACTAGAGGAGGAGTTGCCATGATTTCACATCGACATGGTAAGGCCAACAATCCTTACATGAAAAACTACGACAACTCCCAACCTACCAAGTACCTTACCTATCTTGACGCTAACAATCTTTATGGTTAGGCGATGGCACAACCCTTACCTACGAGAGACTTTGAGTGGGTGGAGTCGGAAGAGATTGATGACATTTTAAACTACCCCGACGAACATGAGTATGGTGCTATGGTGGAATGCGATCTTGACTACCCACGGGAACTCCATGATGACCACAATGATTACCCGCTAGCGCCTGAGAACGTGGAGATTTACAAAGTGCACAAGCTCATTCCAAAACTACGCAACCGCGTTAAGATCGTACTTCATTACAGAAACCTGAAACAATACCTGTTAATGGGTATGAGGTTGAACAAGGTGCATCGAATTATTAGGTTTGAACAGTATTCCTGGCTAAAAAAGTACATTGACCTGAACACCAACCTTCGAGCCGTGGCCAAGACTGATTCTGAGAAGGAGTTCTTCAAGCTGATGAACAACTCAGTGTTTGGAAAGTCTATGGAAAACATTCGAAAACATGTTGACGTCAAGCTTGTCACCACAGAGAAGCAGTCACTGAAGCTTGTTGCCATAGCCAACTTCGATCGTCGAGTGGTCTTCACTGAAAACATGGCAGCGATTCACATCAAGAAGACCAAACTCAAGTTCGACAAGCCGGTTTACCTAGGAAGCTGCATGTTAGATCTCTCAAAGACCCTAATGTATGACTTCCACTACAACTTCGTGAAGTGGATGTACGGCAACAACGCCAAACTCCTGTTTACCGACATGGACAGCTTGGCTTATGAAATTCAAAACCAGGACATTACACCTCACGTCCAGGGTAAGTTTGACACTTCCAACTACTCAGCCGACCATTCTTCCGGAATTTCAACAGGTGTAAGCAAGAAGCTGATTGGTATGTTTAAGGACGAATGTGATGGCAAGACAATGACTGAGTTTGTAGGGCTCCGGGCAAAGATGTACGCCTACAAGGTGGAGGATCAGGTTAACAAGCGGGCGAAGTGTGTTAAGAAGAATGTGATTAAACGTGACATCACCTTCAAAGACTACAAACGATGCCTAGACACCCTACAGGAAATTCACAAGCCAATGAACATCATCCGCAGCCACATTCACAAAATGCACACCGAGGAAGTCAACAAGATTGCACTCTCAGCCAAGGATGACAAACGTTACATTTTACCCGATGGATTTAGCACCCTGTCTCATGGACATTACAAAATTGAAAAAAATACCTTAAAGACGTGTGGTGGTAGAAGTAACAATGCATGATATTAAATCTGCTATGAAAAAACCTCGTAAACAATCCATGTGTTTTGAACGACAACAATTGAACAGATGTAAACACAACATGGAAGACGCCCATAGACGATCGCAACTTCTCGCTCGTTTGGAAGCTAGAAGACGTAAATAAATGATACGACTACACAACATTCTACTTCCCAACACACCCCTGTCAAACGGAGAGTTGGAGAAAGCGGTAAAGACTCTTTGAGATATCTCATTTTAGAGGTGTATTCATGCGTGATACCCTACCTTCCCAACCACACGGTAAAGAGTGTGGTATTTTAAACCATGATACCTTAAGGGGTCCTGGAACCCACTGGACGTGTTGGTTTAAGACTACAACCACCAAAGTGTATTTCGACTCTTACGGACTCCCCCCTTACGAAATGGTAAATTACTTAAAACCTAACATTGACTACAACACCGATGAACTACAGATAAGAGGAACAGTGGTCTGTGGACACTTTTGATTATTTGTGTTGAAATTGTTGTTGATAGGTCAATATTTTGATGAAGTCGTGTTTTCCATTGGATGCTATAAATAAATGACAGACAAATTTGGATTTTATGGAAAGAGAGAAATAAATAGGAGTCAATTGCTCGAAGACTTAAACATGAACGACAATCGTATTACCAACTTGAAACATCCGAGTCACGGTGCGGATGCTGCAACGAAACGATGGGTCATGCAACAAGTGAAAGACGTTACAAGTAAAACCGAAGCATTACAATCCGAGTGTAAACGAATAGAGATAGGATATGATGCAGCAATCAAAGAACTCGAGAAAAAATGGTTAGAGTCTAATACCACCATTCAACAAGAACTCGATAAAAAAGGGGATAAGATTAAAACCTCCACACAACAAAAAATCGATGCATTTGTGGATCGCATGTTGGCAATGGAAGAGCAAACCAAAGAAGACTTGGATGGTATAAGGATGTTCATGTAATTGAAACATCCTGCTGGGGGATTAAACCATAGAACAGTTAGTGGTTCGGTATCTGGTAAAGACATAGCTCAGTTGTTTAAGCCTTCACCACCATGATATCAATCTTTGTCATGTTATAAATGAAAAAAGTAAAATCACAAAAATACTGAACTCCGAGGAAAATTCAATACGGAAAGTCCCTAATCAAATGGCAAAATCAAAAGCTCAAACACATCAAACGAATGAATAACAACTGTCATATTCCTGACTTGGTACAGGCATTTTCTTATGTTGAAAATGGTGGATTGAACCTGGTTTTATAGCTAGCGAAACCTCTCACTTGTATGACAGTCGCATCAAATTCCATTATATTGACAACGATGCGTGAACAAAACGAACAGACATAATAGATAATGAAATGACAGACACATTTGGAATGTATGGACATAAAGACATCAATAGAAATAGTTTTCTCGAAGATCTGAACATGAACGATATTCGTATCTCTAACTTAAAATCTCCGAGTCACGATACGGATGCTGCAACGAAACAATGGGTTATGCAGCAGGTGAAAGATGGTATGAGTAAAACCAAAGCATAACAGTCCGAGTGTGAGCAAAAATAAAAACGGATATCAAACAAATGAAAAAAGAATATGATGCAACCATAAAAAAACTTAAGAAGAAAATGGATACGTTTGAAACCAGACTGCAACAAGAATTCGAAGGAAAAGTAAATGAGTTTAAAACTATCCTACAACAAAAAACCGATACATTTGAAAAACGTTTGTTTCTCATGCAAAGTATTACCATGTCAAAAATCGATACATTGATGAAAGGTTCGTTGGCGATGGGAGAGAAAAACAAGAAAGATATAAACGATTTAAGGATATACCTTCGATTGGTGAAACGTGGTTAAGGGGAAGAGTTAACCTTTTTGTTCTTGATGAAACCTCAAGAATAAAAAGATTATACATTCTTATTGCATGTCTGATTGTTCGATCCAAGAATTAAATGACTTAGGGTGCCTTTTTCACTGAACGTAGACCTCTTTTATACCACCCTTGGTTCGTCTTCGCAAGATCTTTTCGATGCGGTACATGTCTTGATCCGTCTTTTGAAGTTCGGGCTCATAGAAGGAACCTTCTACTTCCTCGTCATTTAAATCCTTGATACGATACGTTTGAGGTTGAGTGTTTAACACGTGGGACACCGTTAAGACTTCTTCGGTCCACCTAGGGTGTAGTCCTTTTCAAAAATGCTTTTCATTTTAGTGATTCGAACTGTATCCCTTTCTTTAAATTTACCTTGTTTCAATGGAAGAAGGTAACCATACAAATTCCAATAGACTTGATTTTCATGTTCTTTTTGACTAGCAGCGATAGGGGTCATTTTAATAGATCTATGTTTAGACGTATTGTATTGACGCACAAGATCAGTCAACACATTGATGTAAGTTCGCGTAGAATTTGCTGAAAAATATTTAAACATTTTCTCTTTCATGGTACTGTTCCATCGTTCAACAATACTTGATTTTTCTTCATTCTTGGCAGAGTACAGTTCAATGTTGTGTTTCCGAAGTAACTCCTTAACCTATTTGTTGTAAAATTCAGTACCTTTATCTGTCCATAGCTTTTGAGGAAGTCGTGATGATGATGTGAAGACCGCTTTGAAGGCATCTTTGACAGTCATACCTTTCTTGTTTTCTAAGGTATGAGCCATCCGTATTTAGAAAATACATCGATGATACTTAAAATAAATTTAAATCCGTTTTTATCGCGAGAAAAAGAACTCATATCGACGAGATCGGCAGTCCAAATCTCATCCACACCTCCAGCGATCACACGTCTTTTCTTGAATTTACGTCGAACAGGATTATGTAATTCTTCTACTAATTGATCTGTCCAAAGAACTTTTTTTGTATGTCCCAAACCAAATCGTCTTTTAGTACCGATGAGAGGTTTAACGATACCACGATCCATTTTCTCTCTCATGGTTGGATTGTTGATGGAGTCTCATTGTAAGAGCATATTTTTATCACACACGGAATTACGTGTCGGTGTATCTTTATGTCGAGCATAACAGAGGTCATGACGATAGGCAGCTTCATCGACTCGATTGATAGGTTTAGACCAAGATTTAGGTGTTTTATCTGCATTGAGTCGTTGATGTAACTTTATTCCAGGTCCCGTAAACTGATGTCTCGGAAGATGCATTTCTACGGGTAGATGGTTAATGAGTTTGTTCATAAAACCCTTACCGGTAGACCTTACAAACTTGAATTTCTTTGATCCAGACACGGCGCAGGTTCCACCTTTTCGTCATCGTCCGTTGCTAGTCGTCTCTTCAAAGAGGCTTTTTGTTTCTGTAGTTCTTTTCCAATTAAAACAATAAAGTGTCATTTATTTTGAACCATTCACATATTCGACATGAACATGTCATATTCGGGAACGATTAAAAGGAACACACGACAAACAACCGCTTATATACTACATGTAGTTTGTCACAGGGATTCTTTTCCCTCTATTCCCGAACATGACCTTCATGAAAAACATCGCAGAAGATGAAAAAGAACTGACAGCTCTCCTTTCCAGTGCACAGAAGTTCGTTCACCTGAGTTTTTACGGGGTCCGTGTTCCTCGTAAGGGTTGATTAGGCCATTGTGTGCTATTTTCGTCCCCGGGCATGTTTTTGTCCCTTTATTTACCTTATTCTTGACTAGCACTTCGGTTTCCTGCCCTTTCCGCTGATCTAGGGACTTTTTGAGCAAAGTAATTCTGAATTTAACCATGATTTAAACCTGCCTTCTAACAGGTCTAAATTAAAACAAGATTAAACTGTTATTTAAACCAAGTCTATTCTAAACCACTTTTATGAATACGGTTTAATCTTACACTTAGTTTAAATCATTTTGAAACCTCGTTTAAATTTAAGCTGCCTTTATGAATACGGGCCATAGAGTTTACAAGTATTGTTACATGCTTAGACTCTTACTACGATGAAAAACAAACATTGCAAAAATCATCACACACAGCTTCGTTAAAAGGTCTGACAATGTCAGACTAATTTTCCAGCAAAACAAAAATTTAATAATAATTTCCCGCTAGAAAAAGGTCTAACAATGTTAGACTAATTTCCCACTAAAAAAAAAGTAATTTTCCCGCAAAAAAAAAAAAAAAAAAAATCCCGCTAAAAAAAAGGTCTAACAGCGTCAGACTAATTTCCCGCAAAAAAAGGTCTTTCAGCGTCAGACTAATTTCCCGCTAAAAAAGGTCTGAAAAGCGTCAAACTAATTTCTAGTAATGTTGTATACGACTCTTACCAAACTTACCATCCTCTAGTACTTCGTTATCTTCATTAATTTTATACCACACCCCAGTTGGAAGGTTATTTCCATTTTAACGTTTCTTCATTTTGTTCCTGTACCTTTTCTTCTAATGCACTAATACTCATAAAGTCATTCTCAAAAGAAGCCATCGTCATATAATTACTAATAACCCATGTCTTTATGGTGTTTTTTTTTCAATTTTGTAATGTGTTACATAATCCAACTTTCAAAATTCAACTCTTACTCCTATTTGAATTTTAACCCTAACCCAACTTTCAAAATTCATCTCTTACTCCTATCTAAATTTTAACCCTGACCCCTACCTCAACTTTTAAAATTCATCTCTTACTCCTATTTGAATTTTAAAAATTTGGAAGTGCGGCAGAATCCCCCTTTTGTAACTTCTACGGAATGAGTGTAAGATGTACATGTCCGACTGGCAGGTTTCATCTGACCTTGACTTTTATTTCATGGTTCATTGAGCAATGTTTAGCATTTGATTTTGTCTATTCCTCAGATACTATAAGCAATAGGGTCACTATATTTGGTGAATGGAATGATTGTAAGGTGTACATGTCTGTCTAGCAGGGTTCAGTTGACCTTTATCTTATTCTCATGGTTTGTTCATGGTTTTGTCAGTTTATCAGGTATGCAGTAAGCAATAGGCCAAATATATTTGGTGTATGGAATGATTGTAAAGTGAACATGTCTGTCTGGCAGCAGGGTTCGTTTGACCTTGACCTCATCATTATGGTACAATTATTAATAAAAAATAAGCATTAATTTTTGGAGGTAGGTCAAAACGAAGTTGACAACTTTGGTTGGTATTGATTGCCTGATATTTGTCCTAAAAATGGCTTTAGCACCACTGTTGAAAAATTTGTGCCTCTTTTTTTACAAATTCCCTTAGAGGAAAAAGATAGATTTTTGTTAGAAAATTTGGAACTTTTGTTACAAGTCTTTCCTAAGGCACCGGCATCCCAAACAAGAAGTACGCTTAAGTGACTGGTTATGCTTTGAGTCTGGGTTTATATCTAAGGTGCTATACATCACATCTTCACTTACATTTCACGCTTGAATGAAAGTGGATAACTTATATGTCGCATGATTCTTTAACAATGCATACATCTTAAACAGTAAAGAACGTTCAAGCATAGACAAGGTTCAGAGATAGTACATGTTGGTATAAAGTTGAAAGGAAAGGGGATTACCATTTGATTTTGGGGAGGAGGATTTTGAAAATGAAGATCCTAGAAATTCTCACTATAGTAGGACAATTCCCAGCTGAAGGGTCTGTAGAAGCTAAACTTATATTTGCTTGAGAGCAAAAAAAACAGGGGGCAGGAGGATTTGATCCGACGACAAGGTACAGAGGTAGTACATGTAGGTATAAAGTTGAAAAGGAAAGGGGATTAATTTACCATTTGATTTTGGGGAGGAGGATTTTGAAAATGAATATCCTATCCACTGACTAAAAAAGCATGCGTAGCAACAGATGAAAATGAATAGTCAATCCGCCAAAAATCCTCCTGGCCCCCAAAACTATCAAATAGTCATCTAATTATTTCTCAATTTGTTATACCATAGATATAATAGCCATAGATAAAGTACTAATCCCTCATCAAAAGCAGATGATATTTGCCGAATTTTTATCACCCACTTACTATTGACATGTCACGGTTGGTGTTAATTATCCATAACTGGTAGTTGCTGTCGATCAATGGGACATCAATATCAAAAGCAACATCTGCAGTTTATATAATTGTTGGAAAATTTGGAACTTTTGTTCCAAGTCTTTCCTAAGGCACCGGCCTCCCAAACAAGAAGAATTATCTCACCATTTACCATTTATCTTGTGTGTGCATCTTCTTCGTAACAAAAAAAAGATATCAACAAAATTCTTTTTCTCAATTGTTAGTTACATCCTCAGGAAGATTTGGCTGATTTGGATCGAAGCGATCCGGTGAAATCTTAAAGGAGTTATCTACCTTTACCAAAAAAATTTGTCGTTATGTTTTTGTAACTCATAAACCTAAGTCGTATAAACCTAAAGTCATTTTATTTGAGGTCCATGGGTTCTAACTTAGAAAATTAGGTCAAAGTCAAAGGTCAAGGTCAGGTTCTCTATTTTGAATTTTGCTTGTTTTTGCATTTTCTCTGATACTTTTAAAATTATATATAAAAAAACTAGTGCAAAATGTTTGCTTTATAGGGATGAAGATATGATCAGTTTGGTCTGAAACAATCCAATGACATCTTATAGGAGTTATTGTCCCTGAAATGATTCAATTTAAGGTTAATTTATTATTACTCCAACTTGGTACATAATAAAGCCAAAGGGTGTTTTGCAAACTCTTGGTTGACATATGACCTTGAGAAATTTCAACCGGAAGTGACCTTGAGTAAACCGGATGTAGCCTTTTTTGCACTTATTTCATGGAATAGTACCTAGAAACTATATATTTTTTAAATACGCATACATAAACCTATCATTTGAGACCGAAAGTGACCTTAAATAAACCGGAAGTACCTAATGTCTCCCTTATTACAGGCAAAAGTATAAAGAAACCATATATTTTAGAATCAGTTTGAATAAAGCTATCATATGAGACCGAAAGTGATATATTTTAAACCGGAAGTTGACAATTATCTCCCCTATTTCAGGCAAAAATATATAGAAACCATATATTTATTGAATCAAAATGAAGAAACCTATGCTTGGACGCCAATAGTTACTTTGAGTAAACCGGAAGTAGCTTCTCATCAATAATTTAGAAAATTTATGGTGAAAGACCTTCAATTGTTCTCTGAACAATTGGTTTTTAATTATAATTATTTTTATTGTTTTTTTTCCTCCGCCACTTTTATTTCTTGCGTGTAAATTTTGTTTCGCAAGATGTCGCTTAGATATGATATTGCACAGTTTAAGCGTCTTTGAAAATGACCCCCCTTAACTGAATACTTTTCTTTGTAAGAGTTTTCCTTGTGTTTGCATCTCCTCCGTAACTGTAAAAGAAATCGAAATTTATTTTACCAAATTGCTCGTTCTATTCTCAGGATGGTTTGTCTAAATTTTGACCAAAGCAATACGAAGACTCCATAGGAGAGTTATTTCCCCTTCTGTATTTGACACAAGTGATATATTTATGTATCACATGAATGAAAAGTGATAGAAACCCAAGGTATTTTGATTTGAGGTCCTTGGTTCACAAAAATGAATTTGAGGTCAAGGTCAAAGGTCAAGGTCATGTTCTAAATTTTGATTTTTCTTCTTTTATGATCTTCTCTGACACTGTTGAAGATATATATAAAAGAATAAGTGCAAAATGTTTGGTTTATTGTGATGAAGATAAGATACATTTAGTCTGAAACAATCCAATGACATCTTATGGGAGTTATTGCCCCTGAAATGTTTTAATTTAAGGTTAATTGATTATTACTTCAACTTTATAAAGCCATAGGGTCTTTAACAAAATGTTGGGTGACATATGACATTGAAAATGTCAACCGGATGTGACCCGGAGTAAACCGGAAATAGCCATTTTTGCACTTATTTCATTGAAAAGTACCTAGAAACTATATGTTTTTTAAATAGTCATATCAACCTATCATCTGAGACCGGAAGTGACCTTTAATAAACCGGAAGTGGCTAATTATATCCCTTATTACAGACAAAAGTATATAGAAACGATATTTTTGGAATTAGTGAAAATACAGGTATCATTTGAGGCCAGAAGTGACATTTTCTTAACCGGAAGTTGGCAATTATCTCCCTTATTTTAGACAAAAGTATATAGAAACCATATATTTTTGGAATCAGTGTGAATAAAGCTATCATATGAGACTGGAAATGACATTTTCTGAACCGGATGTAGCAAATTATCTCCCTTATTTCAGACAAAAGTATATAAAAACCATATATTGACTGAATCAGTATCAAGAAATCTATGATTGGATGCCAATAGTAACTTCGAGTAAACTGGAAGTATCTTCTTATCAATTATTTATAAAATTGATGTGGAAAGAAATTTGTTCATGCTTTTCTTATTTGTTTTAAAGCCTCGTGCTGAAATAGAGAGTCAAGACCTGTCCAAATGATCTTTGTTTGAGCTTTACGAAGTCAAGAATTCAAATGAGATTTAGGCATGTTTCCATCTGCTGTATTAGTTTGTGGTAAGGTCAGTTAAAAGGGAACCACTAGTCGTAGGTCAATTATATTTGGGATGCAGTGGTATTAGCTGAAGCAGCACATCTCATTTCAATGGAGATTTTTAGGTCCAGCCCCTTCGGTCATCGTCAATTGACTTTAAAGCTTTTGCATGTCTGAACCAAGTCAGGGACATGAATGAGTTATTTTCCGGTAGTTTCATTGGTTAATATAGCTAACATGTCTTCTATGTCATTTGGTCTCTGGTGGAGAGTTGGCAATCATACCACATCTTCTTATTTCTCATAAAGGTGAGACATTTCTGTATGTCAGCTGGGTGTTCTTATGGTGAGTTTTTACACAGGTAAGAGGGAGAATTTAGCATTTACAATATGTATAACCACATTTTGTGTGGCCCTGTCCTTAGTCAGTAGTGAGAAATTCAGTGGTTGCTGTTGGTTGCTATTGGTCACATTAATTTTTTTTTGGTTTTACATTTGCGTACAAGATCTGTTAGGGGGATCCTGACTTTTTGATTCCACCCTTTTCTGTTTATAAATCAAGCTTTTGGTTTTCCCATTTGCATTGTTTCACATACATGTATTGTTACACCAGTGCATTTTATAGCTCACTTTATGGTATGGGGTTTGCTAAATGTTAATGGTTGTATGGTGAAACTGCTCACGTAAGACTTCATTTGGTCTTTGGTTGATAGTTGTCTAATTGGCAATTATTCTTATCTTAACTGAAAAGAATTATCCTGATTATCTTTTAATGAATGCCCAGATAAAAATCAGTAGTTAAACAGGAATATTAATTTATAAGTACATCATTGGCTGTTCAGATGAAGAACAGCAATTAAATTGGAACATTTATGTCTCAGTTCATTATACATTGTACTACTATTATGACTAAATGATGCATAGAAAGAATAACAGGAATTGTCAAGATATTGGACAGTACAATAACCTACACCAACAAACAGAACTACATGAAAACACCAAAATGTACAATGTGGCAGGGATAAACCAGTTTTATCTGCACATAAACTTCATCATTTGCTTATCCGAGGACCATATGTCTTAAAAGTTAAACAAAAAAACAGAAAAAAATGCCAGCACCAGGTACATTTACCAATATGACGACCACCAACTTGAACAAGATTCTAAAAGATTGCAAATAATTTGGAAAGAAGGCTCAAAATATAGTAGCTGTTAGATGGAGCTTGGTAATATAGCCATTTAGGGACCGGTCAAAATTTCTTGATGCATGGGACCGGTGCAAAAAGAAAATTGTCTGAAATAATTCTCTTGATCCCATGGTTACTGGCAGAATAAAAATATGCTTGTCCCATGACTTTTACCTAGTAAAAAAGTGTGTGTCCCATGTTAAAGCACAAAAAACATGATCAAAGTTGTGGCTACATTTCATGCTACAATGTATTTGGATAGCTGAAAAATAATGCTACTATGTGTGAACTGTATCTATATTGCTGTTATAAAGTAAACAAAACAATACATAAGCATATTTTATTGCCAACACAGGAGCCCAAACAGATGACAATATGTTATTGACTATAATAAATGATACATGCAATATTAAACAATAAACATGTATGAAGTGTATGGTAGAATACATTTTTTCAAAAAAAAATTGCAGCTTAATTTAGAATCTGACTATTCTAAATTAACAGTAGGTAGGTAAATTCTGCTTTACGGGAGGACAGAATTATATTTGACAGTCATGCTTTTTTGCGCAGAAAACACTATCCATGAATTCGTTTTTTTTACATTTGTTAAACGGTTATACATGTAAAATATCTAATCAAATTTTTACATATTTTTTTTAATTTTATATCAAAGTATTTTTTCATGTTTATTCTGTTCCAAAGTTTTTTTTTTTGTTGCCTTCACTGTTCTTTAAGGGACTGGTCAATATTTATTGGGGGGTTGGGACCGGTGCAATTCATATTTCTCCCTTACAAAAAGCTATGTCCTACCCTCTGAATATACCAAAAAAAGTTTCTGTCCTATATGAAATATCTACTAAATAAGTATATGTCCTATCTAATCTATGAATAAATCAAACAGACTATAGTTGTTAAATTCTGTGTCATTTGGTCTCTTGTGGAGAGTTGTCTCATTGGCAATCATACCACATCTTCTTTTTTATATTTAACTTCATTTTTATCAGATTAACATAGATCATATATAGTAAGTCTTTGAATTTGTCTGGAATTTTAAATGATCTCCTCCTTGAAGAAGGCAAATAAGATTCCTTTTCAATTTCACTTTCACTTTCACTGCCACTACTACTACTATTACTACTGTATTCATCATTTAGTATTATTATCATCATTGTCATTATCACTGTCAGAACTGTCATAGGCTCTTATTACAAGGTCATCTTCTTCGTCACTTTGGATTTGTTCATTATCTACACTACAAACTGCTCAGAGTCTGAAAAGACCAGATTTTGTGCTCACATTTTACTTGACTAGTCTCGACATTATCTCGACATGTTGATATATATTATATGAATATATCAAAAAGGGATCAAACATTAAAGAAATTATTAAAATTGTCCTTCTGATTAAAGTGGTGAAGTATAAAGCAATACCTCCTGCTTGGGGCAAAAAGATCACACCTACCAGAGAGTATTAAATTCTAAATAACATTCATTCAAAATTGCAACATCCTGTTAAACTTAAATCGCAAGGCCTTTTGAATTCACTAGATAAGTAGGTAAACGGACAGAAAGTCACAGGACAAAAAGTCACAAATTTGATAGGACAAAAAGTCACAAATAATATGTATACACTTGTTTGAATATTTTAGAGAAAGATCTTTAAATATTTACTTTTTATTACATATATTTATTTTACAGTTGATGAAATTGTTCATGAGACTTGATAAATAAAGATTTATTAAATTTTAATCATGCAAAAGATATATTTCTTGGCACCATGAAGCCGTTTAAGTACCAACTCACTTTGACATTTTGTTTTCATAACAATTATTTGATCATTATAAATACGTTAATATTGATTCACTTATGGGGTCTTTGCATCGGCACTAAACACATTTATTTAAAAACCAGTTGTTGGCATGACACGGGTTATGTTCTTCTCATATATGTTATGATGGTATGATACTAATTCCCCTAACGGGAAGGATTGTGCCTGATATTCATATGATGAAGACATAATCTTTCAATCAGTTTAATTGAAGTCTGGAGCTGACATGTCAGTTAACTGCTAGTAGTCTGTTGTTATTTATGTATTATTGTCATTTTGTTTATTTTCTTTGGTTACATCTTCTGACATCAGACTCGGACTTCTCTTGAACTGAATTTTAATGTGCGTATTGTTATGCGTTTACTTTTCTACATTGGCTAGAGGTATAGGGGGAGGGTTGAGATCTCATAAACATGTTTAACCCCGCCGCATTTTTGCGCCTGTCCCAAGTCAGGAGCCTCTAGCCTTTGTTAGTCTTGTATTATTTTTAATTTTAGTTTCTTGTGTACAATTTGGAGTTTAGTATGGCGTTCATTATCACTGAACTAGTATATATATTTGTTTAGGGGCCAGCTGAAGGACGCCTCCGGGTGCGGGAATTTCTCGTGCATTGAAGACATGTTGGTGACCTTCTGCTGTTGTCTGTTCTATGGTCGGGTTGTTGTCTCTTTGACACATTCCCCATTTCCATTCTCAATTTTATTTTTTTATATAAATTTTGTTTACAAAGTTGCTTTATATACGAAAGTTCAAGAAAAGTACAAAAATGTTTTTTTTTAAATAAGTGTTTTCTTGTTAAAGAAAAATAATCTCAAAACTGAATTGTGACTTTTTGTCCTGTGGCTTTTTGTCTGTGACTTTTTGTCTGTGACTTCTGTCCTACATTCGATAAGTAATACACGAGTTTAAGAAAAGTAGGGCTTTCTTTTTACCTGTAAAACACACATGTACTGATGTAATTAAACCTTATTAAAGTGCCTCTTGTATGCCATGTCTTTAAATCTGACAAAAATTTATTTAAATTTGATTAAAATAAATTTTTACTGTAACTTTGGAACACATTTCCTTTTTTAAAAGGTTATCAAGGATTGTTATGAAAGTTCTATTATCATGATTATATTAAATTCTTGTTTTAACAAAACAAAGGTGTCATTTTTTAAATTTTATAACTTTTTCAAATCAGCTTGGATTTTCATCAATCTTTTCAGCTATCTTTATTATATATTTATCTTACAAAATACCAGGTTGTTTTGTGTTTTGGTGTATTGTGTCAAATTTAAGGACTTAGTTAATAGGTAAAAAAAGGCTAAAATTTTCAGTTTTGACAAAATTCAGATAGAAACCTATAATTTAAATATTTAAATTTGACAGCAATAAACCAAATTACCATATAACCTGTTTTTTTGTAAGATAAAAATATAATGAAGATAGCTGTAGATTTGGATGAAAATTCAAGTTGCTTTGAAGTAGTTATAAAATAAGTCAAAGTTAAGTATCCAAATTTAGTCTGAACTGCAAATTCTATCTTTTTTGAACTAGATTAATTTAATCCTTAAATTTGACAGCAATACCCCAAACTACATAACGACCTGGGATTCAGTAAGATCAGTATATAACTGAAAAAGCTGTATAGTTTGATGAAAATCCAAGTTGATTTGAAAAAGTTATAAAAGAAATTAAAGTGTACTATCTGAATTGAGTCCAAACTGCAAATTCAAGATTTTTTTTACCTAGATTAATTTAATCCTTAAATTTGACAGCAATACCCCAAACTACATAATGACCTGGGATTCAGTAAGACCAGTATATAACTGAGATAGCTGTATAGTTTGATGAAAATCTAAGTTGATTTGAAAAAGTTATAAAAACATCAAAGTGTACTATCTGAATTTAGTCCAAAATGCAAATTCTATCTTTTTTTACCTAGATTAATTTAATCCTTAAATTTGACAGCAATACACCAAACTACATAACGACCTGGGATTCAGTAAGATCAATATATAACTAAGATAGCTGTATAGTTTGATGAAAATCCAAGTTGATTTGAAAAAGTTATAAAAATAATTAAAGATGACTATCTGAATTTCATCAAATTTTTTTTACCTTTTAATTTAATTCTTTAATTTCACAGCAATGAACCAAACTACCAAAAAAACTGGAATTTTGATAGATCTATATTTAATTTAGTTAGATGGACTGATTTACACCATATGTTACTTTGTTTGTTCCTCAATTAATCTTGTTTATTTTGTTGTAATTAAATTTGTATAGACTACTTTCTACATTCATACATATGCCATAACAATATTGCTGTCCTATCAGTGCTGAAAACTAAAAAAGTAGAAGTCCTATCAAAAATTAAGTTAAAAAAATGTGTTTCCTACTGCGTTTTGCACCGGTCCCTAAATCTTGAAAATGAATTTGGTATGTTGTAACTGTTAAATTCACATTGCTAGATGTTCATGATGTTATTTTTGTTTGTTATAGATTTATCAAATTTTTTTTTTTCATATACAGACATTGTTTCAAAAAGTTCATGTCCCATGCTTGCCAATAATGAAAAAAACATTGAGTCCCATTCCTGTAAACACTGCAAAAAGTGCTTGTCCCATTACAGTTTGCACCGGTCCCATGCATCAAGAAATTTTGACCGGTCCCTTATAGCTATTTATTAAAAACTGTGGCTGGAAAAAAAGGTGTCTTTATTTGCACTTCTATTCCCTTTTCTCTTCTACATTGTATATTTCCTTTGTTGTTTTGTTAGTTATTGAAAATCTTTATAAAACACAATGTTTTTTTTTCCTTTTTTAAAACAAAATCTCTTCCAAAATCATCAATATGTTGATCCCAATTATAACCTTGATCTTCACCAGTTATCCATTCTATGGAATACATTTACTGACAAAAAAATCCAATATTAGGAATAAATACAAAATGCAAGTTCCCTGTAACCATGGTAAATTTTCAATTGCAACTACAGTTTCATTTGAATGAACATAGATACATTAAATACAATGAAATTTTGTAAAAAAAAAAAAAAATTGTGAAATTTACCTTTTGAAGTATGGAATTTTGAAATATATGTTAATTTTTTGTTTATGTCTATTGGCAATAAAACATCTCAATTATTGCAGATATCAAAG
This sequence comes from Mytilus californianus, assembly GCF_021869535.1. Taxonomy (NCBI): domain Eukaryota; kingdom Metazoa; phylum Mollusca; class Bivalvia; order Mytilida; family Mytilidae; genus Mytilus; species Mytilus californianus. The sequence continues at coordinate 38,223,210 of NW_026262581.1, forward strand.
TATTTGAAAAAAAACTTTACATTATGTATGCTTTATCATATTATATGTTTAAATTCTACCATAATATTTCAGTCCGGGATACGTTTCGATAAAATTGCTTCCCTTGTTTATTTCATGTCATTTCTCCGCCAGGTACGATTAAAGGAATAAGTTAGGAAATAGACGATCCCCATTTATATAGATGAGTGGTTTAATAGTTGTTGCTTTAGGATAAATGCATGGTGTAGATTAATTCATAATCAGGAATAGCAGTGAGGGAAAGAAATGTGTTGCTACGATGACCTCGAAACCCAAGGATTTGTATAGTACGACTATACAAATCCTTGGGAAACCGATGGTAGAATTTTTTTTTTAAATCTAGAGACGATCGTTCTGAGTATGCCACCTACACATTCAAACATGTACACAACCACAGTATCCCCAACCTATCTAATATGTTTTCATAATTATGTGATATAGGTAAAAAAAAAAAAAAAGGTAGTAGTTTTTTGGGCCTTGTTGTTGTAAAGCATTTTCAGGGGAGATAATGTTATTTTTACGGGTGGGTTTGATAGGTTTGTTATGTAATGGATGTGGTTTGGGTAGTCTCCCTTTAAAAGTTCCAAATAAGTACTTTCTTAATTAAGGTAGCACAATACAAAGATTTTATACCTCCAACTACCCAGTTTTAAAATGCTGTTACTTTCTTTATAATGCTTGAAAATTTATAAAAGTGGTATTTATGGATAGCTAACAGATTACTCTTTCAAATTAATGCAATGTTAGTATTATACAACAATTATGTAATTAATTATAATTTTAACTGTGTCTAAAAAAATTTACAAGAATTTTCCACTTTTAATTGAAATTAGCTTCTTCGTGGATACCCCGAGAGGGTTGATTTTATAATATGTTGTTCCTAGAGCCATTATCTACAAAAGGGTGTCTCAGATTTTTGATAGAATGTGTAGATCAAATTTTGCACCTAATCAAATAATCTCTACTTTTATGTGGTAAGGATGTTTGCACTAATTACAGATTTATGAGAAAATGGAATACGATAGCGATAATTTGAGACACCCTTTTGTAGCTCCTGCTGTGTTGATTTAGATAACGTTAAAATTTCTTGTGTAGTTATAGAGATGTCAGAGCTAAATTCATTCAAGTGAACTGACCAAGATTTTGCCATTTATTGCATAATAATTGATTACATAATGATTGCATAACAAAAATATTGCATTCATTTAAAAGATTAATCTTTTATCTATCTATATATACCTCTTTTATTAATTTGTATGCAGTCATAAGAAAGTAACATCATTTTAAAGGTTGGAGATTGGAAGTAAAAAAAATCTTTGTATTGTGCTACCTTAAATGTTTGTTTTCTGTTTAATTTGATCTAGACATGCTAAAATACAAAGTAGCTTTATTAATTAAAATATAAAAGTATTCAAATTTCATGTTACTTTATATATTTGATGAATACTAATTTATTCAATTTTTCTCCAATACCATATGTTTATTTATATCTTTGAAAGTTATTATCTGAGACTTGATCAGGAGTTGCTCCGGTGGGGTGAAGACCGCTCCCCACACGTATATATGAGCCGGCAGTGTATCAGTGCCACCCTTCTCTATATACCAGCTCGCCGGAATAAATTATTCCACGGAGTAATTCAACAGCAACTACATTGGCATTATTTTGATACGATTTTCTAAATTCTAAAACACAACGCAAAGTATACAGGTACTTTTTTATCTAAGTTTTTGATTTGAATAACTATTCTATTTTCACATTCATTTGACCTGAAATACTTTTCTTTTCCATTTCATTTTTGAACTTAACTTTTGAAATAGTATTCTTTTTCATTTCATTTGACTGTTCTAATTGAATGTTGTACATTTGTAAATAAATTGTTGAGTTCTATTTGATTTGTGTCTCTATTCTGCCAAAATCTGATATCAGGTATCCCGAGGATCTAATAGGGACGAAGTACTAGCCACTACACGTCCCGGGAGGTGTCGTCACCGACCCCCTCCTGTTACAGTTACACCAAGGATTTGTATCTTACTATGCAAATCCTTGGTTACACTGTAACATTATATAATACACACTCATAAAGTTGATAAAAAGCGCTTATCACACAAAATTAACTCAATGTTAATTATTCTATTTACCGGGTTATTGGTTCTTTATCTAAATTAATTATTTTGTGATGTATATTACAAAAAAGGGGGGGATGCTTTAAAAAAAACACATGAATACCTTAATATTCCCACAATACCTGCAACTATTTACAGAATGAGAGAGATATTTCGTATTTTAAACCTATTTTTTTCTCACATATTTGTTAGATATGTTGAAAATATAGCCAAATGTTAAGTATGTATATCCATCCCCCTTTTTTCAATTCATTAGTTGTACAGACAGCTCTAAAGAATATTCAATAACCTAACACTGATAATTAAGCTAACAATGAATCTAGTGCATTTTTCCAACAAGTAAAGACCAATGAAAACATTTGATTTGATTTGAAAACTTGGGCATTTAAGTAAGATCTTGTGGTTTCATAGACATTAAAATACTAATTCAACATTTTGGATTATGTAACTCAAACAGAATGTGATCTGCATGTACATGTATATCCACAAATGCAAGATGGTTTAAATGAAAAAGACCACAAACAGAGATAATGTAGATATTTTGTTTTAATTTTATGAAGTTCAAGAGTAAATTTTCAAAAAACCTTTATAAATCCTTCTTCAGTTCAGTTGAACATTTTTGATTATGTAACTCAAACAGAATCTGATATATGCATGTATATACACGAGAAGATTTAAATGAAAAAGGCCAAGAACATACAAAAATGCATATATATTTTTTTTGTAATTTTATGAAGTTCAAGTTGAAGAGTAAATCTTTACAAAATAATTTTATAAATCCTTCTTCAGTTCAGTTCTTGTAAATTTGGTATGGGTGAATCATTATAAGTCAGTCATATGAGCATTGTGTTTAGTATTACTTTTTATGTTTGTGCTTAATAGCACCAGAATATATACTGTTTCAATTACTTTCAATTGGTTCAATTATTTTACACCAGTGTTTCCTAAATACTGCCTGATTGACATTTGCACTACAAAAGTATTTTGGCAAGAAGAAGTTTTAACATCTTGTAGTTATATATATAATACATGTATAGGTCAGACAAACCCTAAAACATTTTCCTGCAGGCTGTTCCATTTGTTTTTTAGCTGTGCCAGGGAGAGCATTTCATAATATACTAGAAAATACCCGCGAAATATACTTTGGTTCATAATTTGAAGATATATAGCTTTGGTGTAAGGCGATATTAAGATCTTAAATCTTTTTGAAGCGTGTCACAGACGAAATACCACCACTCAATATGACACCCAAAAGAATAGTCTTCCCGACAGAAACTATTTTCGTTTAATTGTGATCTAATCATAGGATATGTCATTGTTATACCCTGGATGCATTGCACTGATCAAAATAATATGTGTTTATAAATACCTTTAATTGGTGACATATCAAACCTATAATGTTCTTATAAGAAATAGTAAAAAAAAAAACCTACAATTTTAAGTTTGGAGTATGAAATCTTGATTTTCCGAAAATTTAATCACAATTTTTATTCCACCTCCCTCCGATCGGCAAATTATCTCGTTTACACCCTTTTAAACTGAAATCTTAAATCATTTGTTGTTAATTTACCAATCTTGATCACATGTTTTTTTTTTTTGATGAAATAACTTGTTTGCACTATTCTATTAGAACCCTGGTTTAATTTTGGCATTTTTACCCAAAAGGATTTCGCACCACGCTCCTCTCGGTGGAACAATATTTTTTGTGCCCCCCCCCCCCCCCTCAAATCCTGGATCCGCACCTGATTTCAAGTGTTTCCGTGCTCAGAATCACCCCTATATATGAGTGGGCTGAAAATTTTATGCATTAATATGAATGGGGGGGGGGGGGGTCACTTTCCAGCCGCACTTCTGTACCCATTTTTAACCGAAAACCGAAGTAATCCCTCCACCCTTTTCATGTTGAATTGCTGCTGTTCCCCGGAAGGAAAAGCTCTTGACTTGTAAAAATCTGTTGTTAAATTGCGTCAAGGGAATGTGTATCACAAAGCGTTTCAGTGTAAGGTCAATCCGCATCTGATTTCAGGTGTTTTCGTGCTCAGAACCACCCCCATATACGAGTGGGCTGAACATTTTATGCATTAAAATATGAATGGGGCGTCACATTCCAGCCGCACTTCTGTACCCATTTTTAACCGAAAACCGAGGTAATCCCCCCACCATTTAGGGTATACTTTTTGCTGAGCAGACCATAATACTTGCAGACAAAGCGGAAATGATGACGGCACGTACATTTTTGCTAATTTACCCAAAAATATTTCGCAACATGCTCCGTTCCGCAGAACAATATTTTTTGCAGATCTTGAAATGAACACATAATAAACTACGCTGGTCATTAACCCTTTGTGGTATAAAACAATATTCGTGGATTTTATGCGAAAGAAGAAAACGCGACACCCAATTTCAACTCTATTCATTTAGTAATATAGATACTGAAAACATGCGACCAATATCTTAAAACTGACAATAATTGATAGAATATAGCATGTACATGATGTATAACAGCGTATTACCTGCAAACAGTTTTCTCGATTTACTTTCATCAGATAAGCTATAGAATCGTTTTCATAACAGCGTAGACAACCGTAAACCCTTTGTTGGTAAAAATACTGAATAATTTACCTTTAACTTGTTTGCCATCGGCTATCGATAACAATGATTTTATGCTCACTCAGTCTATCAGAGGCCTTCCAGTGGGGATTTAAATAACGATCACTTGTTAGACATTTCGATACATAAAATGAAAGTTTAAAAGATTTGCTTTAAATATTTTTTATACCATCGCATACAACAGTTTCATTTTAAAGAATAATAATGTTCAGAGCTGATATCATTAAATAATACAAAAATACGTTTAATTATTGTAAAAAAATTTAAGTTGATGGGGTTAATTCACAAAATATCTTATTGATTACGAGAATAAGTACTTCTAAGTTGTAATCATTTTAAAAGAGTGGCCTACTATTCATTCAATGCATACATGTAGGTTTGTTTGTGAAGAGTTCCGGATAATTAAAAAATCATTTTATTTTTTTGTATAATACCTTGGTTTTTTTTTACATAAATCGATTCATTCATTCAGATATTTATCAGTTTGCCTTGGCTATTCAAGTCCTACACAACATCTCAAGAATTTGGTCTTTTTCTTACAAAACTTATATTATTGTGATGTATTCTTTTGTTGAAGAATGAATGTTGCCCCTTTTTTTTATTTTTTTTCGTTTTTATTGTGTTTCATTGACGTATAAGACAACCGGACTACCCCTTTCTTCATATTTAAAAACATACGAGATGACAAGTTAAACTTACAACATAAGAAAGATAATGAACATCGCTTTTATGATCTACTTAATATCGAAGTCAGAATGTGGTCTTTGTAAAGATGTTGTAAATTAATAAAAAAAAAACAAAAAAAAATTATTTGAATGTTTATATTGGAAAAAGTAACGTTGTGTAAATCATTACAATTATTTTATTTCAAATGAATATCAAGCTGTTGCATTTTTCCGCTGCGAGCAAATTTTGACTTTTGACCGCATTTTTAAAATTAATTTTCTTGTTGTAATCCTGTTGGAAGCTGCGCTGTGTAGTTTATTTTTCTTGTATTGTTTAATGCCTAATATAGCGAGAAAATCCCGCACCCGAAGGCGCACTTCAGATGGCCCCTTAACAAAAATGTGTACTAGTTCAGTGAAAATGGGCGTCATACTAAACTCCTAAAAAAATAAATGAACTAAAATTAAAAAAAACATACAACTTGAAGACTAACAAAGGCCAGAGGCTCCTGACTTGGGACAGGAGCAAAAAATGCGGCGGGGTTAAACATGTTTAGTGAGATCTCAACCCTCCCCCTATACCTCTTGCCAATGTAGATTAAACAAGCACACAGCAATACACCGCTACATATTGTGCCAAAGTCGGGCTGGGGAGGGTGCATGTTATACTGATTTAACCAACTGGATTGTGTGCATGCACCAAGTCTGGCCAGGGAGGGATTGCATGTTAAACTGGATTAGCCCCACTAAATTTTGAGCCAAACGTCCGGCTATCCGGGTTTTGTGTTGTTCATTAATGATTAAACGTCTATTTTTACTATTTATGGACAGGACTCGATGGTCTTTGTTGTTGTGTTCTCTTTTAATTTTTCTACCTTTTATCTTTTTATGTACTATTGTCGTATAACAGATCTAAAGCCGTTTAATTACGAAACTATCTGCAATATATTTAATAGTCCTAAACATGCATGCTATAATGGTTTACTTTTATAAATTGTAACTTGGATGGAGAGTTGTCTCATAGGCACTCATACCACATCTTCCTATATCTATTTACTGCAGGGTTTGTTGCTCGTGCTGTGTGGATGCAGTAGAATGTGTTCCCGTGCTTGTGGTGTATGCCCTAATATTTTTCAATTATGGGTTGTTTGCTTGTGAGAGAGCTTTCACATGTTTATTTTATCTTTGTATTAAATCTTAATTGTTTATATATTACGGCGTTTGGATGTATAAATACTCATCCACGCCTGCTATTTTTATTATTGCCCCCTGCTATGGTTTTACTAAGATTTCTTACAATCTCTGTTTTTGCCCTGTGTTTGTTATACATGTCAGTTTTGTAATAAATTTAGTCTTTACGTCGGGCCTTTTATAACAGTTTTTGTAAGAGTTCTTTTACTGCTTTGCCTATTATTTCCTATTCCGTAAGTGTGACCCTTATTCAATGTTGCAACCTCCGGTCTTTTTTATTGTTCCTATACCCCTATTTAATAATCATGATTTTACGGAATGGAAAGATAGTTATTAACAACACAACTTCTAGATTATCCACGTGCTTAAATAAACGTATTTGTAATGCCACTACAGCCAGATTGTTTAACAAAAATGCACGTGGATATCCACAAATTTTCCCGTGCAATGCCAAAAAATGACTAACCTGTTTTAGATTAACTTCTCAAAATACTGTAAGGTCAACAGTGAACGAAGAACTTTTTCGCTCTCCTTTTCCTGTGATATTACCTGAAAAACTCAAAACCTGATAAATGTGGTAACTTGAACCCAACCTAAGTGTGGTATTCAATATGTGGGACAGACGGGACGACAGAATTACAAAAGAAATCAAGAACACCTTTACCGCTTTCGTAGACCCAAAAAATTCAAAAGTTTGGTATATCAACATTTAGATAAGCATAATCACAATCTTAAATTTATAAAATTCCAACCCCTCGAAACCGTTCAGAAACAACCAGGAGAATCACACAAGCAATTTGAAAAATCACGTGAAGTTCGCGAATTATTTTGGATAAAAAGACTTCAAACAGCTTATCCTCTCGGTCTCAATGACAAAATATAAGGACAGGGGAACATATCTAAAACTTCTATCGATGTCATTAATATTGTTGATAAACGACTTAGAAATACTAGTAATAGGTCTCATGGGAAACGCAAAAACCGTAATCAACGTATTAAAAATCGTATAAATTATACACTTGCTGATCTGCTATCTATAATAAAAAATAATGGCAGACATCAAGTATTATGCAAACTGGGTCAGATATCAATAAGTAAATTATATGCTATTTTTATGGTGTGTGATAAAATTTCTTTTGTTAGCCCGTTTTATGAATACACCCGTATTATTACAGCCTTTTGTCATCACAGGCTGTTTCCTAGTATCGATAAATCTGAAAATCATAAACGACATTTTCTTAAATTAAAATATATAAATAGAGGTATTGATTTTATTAACTTATCTAGCATATTCAATGACTCTTCCGTCTATAGCCAAATACCTCCATATTTTGATAATATAGAACCACCCATTATTTCGTATTCTTATAAAAAAACTGAGCAGAAGTTTGATTTTTAATTATACGTCAGTTACATCAGACGTCAATATAGAAAATAATGTTCCTTCCACTTGAGACTGTGAAACATCTAGTTTTAGATATGTTCCCTATGGTCATGTTATTACAGGAGACCTCAACATCGTCGAAGACCGTGAGGTCAAAACTTTTCTAAAGAAAGGACCGAAATACCGTCCTCCATCTATAGTAGATTGGAAACAGTGTCGTCAGGTCATTAAAGACGCTCTGTCTGCCTACTGTAAAAATTGGTGCAAACGTGAAAAATCTGATAAAAAATCCCTAGACAGTTATTTGAATAAAATTATGAATACTGTTAATATTCGAATATCTCATTTTGAAAACAATTCTGAAATTAATAATAGGGTCCATGATATTCCCATTTCTAGAATAAAAAATAAACTCCAAGTACTCGCAGAGCGGTTTGTGTTCGTACCGGCAGACAAGGCAGCCAATAATGTAGTGGTAGTATGACGCATATACTACACGGAAGTTCTTCAAAACGAAATTATCAATTCCTCCACATTCAGATCCGTACGCACCACTGAGAGTCAAATCGTTAACAAGCATATCACTGCCACTACCCAGCTTAAAGCCTCTTCCGAACATTTGAATGTCCCTACCATGTACTGGTTACCGAAATTACACAAAAAACCATTTAAATTCCGTTTCATCTCCGCATATAGTAAGTGTTCTACTACTAATGTATCAGTGCTTCTTACTACCTCCCTTACTACTATCAAAGAACTGGTTATTAACTTTTGTAATAAAGCTTATGAAAATAATAGTATTAATTATTTTTGGGGTGTAAAAAAATCTTTAGAGGTTTTAGATAAAATACATGCTTTTGATGGTCCTTTTGGTTCTGTTGACAGTTATGATTTTTCTACTCTCTACACTACACTTCCACACAATCTAATAAAGAAAAATTTTTCATATTTAATAAAATGGTCTTTCGAAAAATCTCATTGTAAATTTATTTGCTGTAACTCGTTTAAAGCCTTTTTCTGTGACGAAAAAGGAAAGTATGCTAGATACACTTACTGGACATGTGAGGATATGATTGAAGCTTTAAATTTTCTCCTAGATAACATATATGTACGTTTCGGCGATAAAGTGTATCGTCAGGTAGTAGGTATTCCTATGGGCACTAACTGCGCCCCTTTAATAGCAGATTTATTCCTGTATTGCTATGAATCTCAGTTTATGACCAAACTCAGTAGAGACACATCATTGTTACATTTGGTTGATACATTCAACAATACCTACCGTTATCTGGATGATATTTTTTCGTTAAATAATCCAGAGTTCTCTAAATATACTACCGAAATTTACCAAAAGAACTTACTTTAACTAAATCTAACATAAACAGCAGCAGTTGTCCTTTTCTAGATTTAGACATTTCAATTTCTAAAGGGAAACTCCATACTAAAATTTACGACAAAAGAGACGATTTTTCATTCCCTATTGTTAATTTTCCTTTTTTAGACGGCGATGTGCCTTTGGCTCCATCATACGGTGTTTATATATTAGCCTAGTCAATTTAGCTCTAAAATCGCTCAACCTGCAACTAATTGCAACACAAGGTTTTTTTAGTGCAAATTATAATATAGACTTGTACTAACAACATACTAAAACTATACATTGATATAATTTCCGGAAAAGGTTATTTTGGGGTGAAATATGTGGTTTTTATAGAAAAAATGCTGAAAACTGGAAAAGAAGAAAAATTGTTATTTATGGTTACATTTTTAGACCTAAAGCTTGTTGAAGACAGGAAACCTTATCTTAATAGAGTATTATGTAGTCCTCTAGTTATTATTATTCATATTGAAATAATTTTGAGGTGAAATGAGTGATTTTTAGTGAAAAAACGCTGAAAACTGGAAACGTAGAAAATCTCCGTTGTTAATGGTTAATATTTTTGAAATTTGATCTGTATAGAAAAAAGAACATACTATTTTATGTTTTATTTGGGAAGTCCTTTAGTTATCAATATTAATATTTGGGTAATTTTGGTTGAATTAGTGTTTTAAGACCGAAAACCCGGAAAACTGGAAATGAAAATATCTCGGTTATTAATGGTTAAAACTTTCAAATTGGGATCTTAACAGAAAATAGAGAATACTATCTGATGTTTATCTTAAGAAGTCCTATAGTTATTAGTATTTAAAAAATTGTAATTCTTGTGTAAAATGTGATTTTGTAGAGAAAAATTGTGAAAAATGGAAATAAAAAACTCGATTATTCATGGTTAAAACTTTTAACATAGGATCTTTATAGACAGACTATATTATCTTATGTTTATCGCATATGTATTCCTCTTGTTATCGATATCAATAATAATCAATTTGTTGTGTGAAATATTTTGTTTTACACACTAACTACAAAACAAGAATATATCCATAGTACACGGATGCCCCACCCGCACTATCATTTTCTATGTTCAGTGGACTCTGAAATTGGGTCAAAACTCTAATTTGGCATTTAAATTAGAAAGATCTTATCATAGGAAACATTTGTACTAAGTTTCAATATGATTGGACTTCAACTTCATCAAAAAATACCTTGACAAAAAACTTTATCAATAATTTTTAATCTGAAGCAGGACAGACGGACGAACGAACAGACGCACAGACAGAAAAACATAATGCCCCTAAGTGAGGGGCATATAAAATGAAAATGTTAAAATCTTGGTTATTTCTAGTTTGATTTTTAAATACGAAAAAATGGAGAATGGAAACAGGGAATGTGTCAAAGAGAAAACAAGGCCACTAATGGGTCTTTAACATAGCAAGTAAATCCGGCACACGGAGGTGGGCTTCAGCTGACCCCTTAATTATTTTGTACACTAGTTCAGCAAAATGGACACCACCCTAAACTCCAATACATACAAATGAACTAAAATTATCACCAAAAAAAACACACACAAGACAAACAAAGGCTAGAGGTTCCTGACTAGGGATAGGTGCAATAATGTGGCAGGGGTAAAACATGTTGTATGAGAACTCAACCCTCCCCTAGTTTCTCTAGACAATATAGAATAAACAAACACACAGTAAAACTCCGTTTTAAGTATGTGCATTTTGTGGAAAATTGAAATTTTATCTTATGTTTCGGTTATGTATTTAAAGTAATTATACGTGTAGGTATAATAAACAAAAAATGATTGTGTTTAAAAATAACTGTAAATCAGTTTAGTTACTGACATTGATTTTGTCATGTTAATTGCTGGAAAAGTCATTTTTCTAGTGTCCTTGCATCGTCATTGACTGTAGTCCTTTTTGTGTATTTTTTCATTAGCTACTTTTACAATATTTGAATTGGATAAAGTCACAGTTACACAGACGATGTGATTGTAGATTTCTCTTAATGTGTTGCTAATTTTATTTAGCAAGCTCTATCAATATCCACATTAATTTCAGATATATAAGCTTTTTAAATTTAGGAACATATACTAGTTCACTGAATTAGCATTAAAAGAGGGGCAAAAGATACCAGAGGGACAGTCAAACTCATAGATCGAAAATTAAATGTAGATCTGATATTGTTTAAGGCAATTTCAAGAGCAGCTTTGTCAATACGATTACAAGTTTACCTCAAGAGCTTGAATTTAAATAGTTATTGTACTAAAGTGGTCCAATTTTGGATGTTGAAAATGAGATAAGCACTGTTGAATGAATTAATGGGATCACTTCCTGGAGGAAGTGTTAATAGCAACAGCGCCTTATGTGTGTACCCTATAAACCTGCATGTATGTGGTGGTCTGACACATCAACCAAATGTTAATGACAAAGAACTAACATGGGTTGTCTGCTATATGAAAATATTATGGTCAAAGATATATATATATACTTACTAGTATATAAAGAAAAGCATTACCAAGTTCTTTATTTAATATATCTCATTAAATTAATTTCATAAAAGGTAATCCGATTTAGCCTAAAAGTAAGAACTGTAAAAAAAATGATCATGCAACATCTGTGTATGAATTAAAATTTGTAGTGTCTGTGGGCGACTTTGATGGCCAGAGATAGCGTTTAGATAGTCATGTCTAATCTGAAAGTATATATGTCTGTTGGTTTTTGTTAGTCGTTTGGGTTGCTTTCTCGTTGACTTTAAAAACCTCAAATCTCTCTTTATTCATAAATATACATACTCTATTACAGATATATCAATGTTAAAGACGCTGTTTTCTGCTTCCGGAATGCTGACCTATATTCAACTCATTTGAACGAAACTATAAAAATATTTTTAAAAAAACCACCTCATGCCAAAAGAATATAAATGTTTAGCTTTTAAGGTCCACTAAACTCTATCAGTGATATCTTGGTAGTTAGTTTGATCGCTTGCCAATGAAACCATCACTTATTATAAAATCTCCCCACTTTAAAAACATAAGAAGATGTTGTATGATTGCCAATGAGAAAACTTTCCACAAGAGATATCAATGATGTTGGTGTGGACGTAAACAACTATTATAGTTCATCGTCAAAATATAAAACAAGTCAAACGAGAAACTTAAAGGCCTGATTAATGTTAAAACAATAAACGGAAAAACAACTATGACAGACAGCAAACAATAACAACCAAGTAATAAAGGGCCACTGACTTGTGATAATCATATTCATAGTGTGCAGGGTTAATCCTGTTTGCGAGCACTCAACCCTCCAATAATCAGGAACAGTTTTTATATGGGGGCCGGCTAAGGACCACCTCCTGGTGCGGGATTTTCTCCTTGCGTTGTAGACCCATTGGTGGCCTTCGGCTGTTATTTGCTCTTGATCTGGTCGTGTTGTTGTCTCTTTGACATACAGTATTCCCCATTTCCATTCTCAATTTTATTTGAATAGCAAACAACGTAAGAACAAATTGTACAACCCAGTTGGAAAGGGCTCAACTCAAAAAGATCAGCACGGAGTATATAACCAATTAACAAAAACACACTGAGTTCTCATAGCTAGTTCAAAGCTTAGTAATTACAGTTGATGAATAAATACTGTTGGCACCGACTAAAATATAAATAAGTACACATCCGATTAGTAACCAAAGTGAAAAGTGGATTTAGTGTTACAGTCAAAGCTTTATTTATATGGTGTGTGAGTACTGAGATCGTCGCAAATTACATGAGTAACTATTTGCTTCGAGGAGCCTGAAATTTTCATTTGTGAAAAAATATTTAACATAAAATCATTTAACACTCATCATTCTTATTTTTTTATGAAACATTGTTGGATTCTAAATCTCAACATGTTTGTTCCAGAAGGTAAATGAAAAAAATATATTGTTTTCTTTCTCAAGTTGTGGAGAAAAAATACATTAAAGACTTTGAATCTTGCAATAACATTTTCTTATAAAAAACAAAACATGTGTTTGTGGAACCCCTTCCCCAACAAAAAATTAACTGTCTGTGCCTTTAACACAGGGGTAGAATTCTTTCAAATACCAAGTAAGAATGTGACTAAGTTGGTTACTCTAATTCAGTACAGTTTTCTATTTATAGGTTACTTACCAACACTATTTTGGAGAATTAGATTCTTGGAATGTAAAATAGCAGAACACAATCTCGGTCTATATCTTTATTCAAATATACAAATTTTGAGACAGGAAAGTGATTCGTTTCTAATATTATTCTCTTGAATTGAAATAATTATGTATTGTATTGTATTATTTCAACTGTTTAAAAAAATACAGAACATTTTTTGTATAATTTTATTTTTTTCAACTTTGGCAAATAAGGGGAAGCAACTCATATAACCTTACTTTTACTACAAAACATTTTTATAAATTACACCACTTTCCGCAAAATATATTTTTGTATAGTTTTAGTATGTTGTTCATAGATAGTAACAGACTTGTTTTTCAGAGAAAAACTTTGTGTTGCAATTAGTTGCAGGTTGTTCACTAAATTGACTAGACTATATCCCAACTCGTTCGGTATGCCCGTGTGTGTAGTGATGTCATAGATTTTAACGAACGTATTCAATGCATCACTGGTAAATTATTAAGTCAGGGATTTCGTTACCATAAATTACTTAAAACTTTTACTAAATTCTTTCATAGATACAAAGATTTGATTAGTAAATTTGGCTGTACCTGTAGAAAACTTATTAAAAATGGTATTTCACATCCTAAATTTTATGATAATATTGTACTTAAAGCGCGGAAATCATTATGTGATCCGTGTAAACTCATCGAACCTTTAAACAAACTTATTAGTAAGGGTTATCGTACCAATGTTGTAATTAGATCTCTGAATATAGTTTACATTGGCACTAATATCGATTTTGTCATAAGCAAATTAAAACATAACTAAATTTGTATTTTCTTTTCAAACGGGATGTATAGACACACACACACGTTCATTTTTATCTATAAAGAAGTCACTCCTAACTATCCTACTACCTGTCGATACATTTATTTTTGGCATTGCACAAGTCATGTCTTCTTTGACTGTTCATGACGTTAAAATACTAAATCCCTGGGATGTATTTTAGTTGATTTTAGTCTCTGATGCATGATTTTTTATTATTAATTGTTTTGGCTTTTAACTAGCTGTCAGTAACTGCGAGTACTCTCAAATCGTACTTTCTTTTTAATTTGACCTGTTGATACTATTTGTAATGTTTTTTTGTTATTTAATGTTAACATGGATCTTGTCTATATACCAGCTTTGATTATTTGGTATTTAATTTACTACTAATTTTCACTTCTTCGTACTATGAACATCAAAATTATTTCATTTTTCCTTAGATGCTGTTCTTGGACCTGTACAGGAAGTTTTATCTAGCACTAATTGTATATTTTTATTGTTGATATTCACCCCATATGTACCAAGTGTTAGATTAGTTTAATTGATATTAAAGAAATTTCTTGGTATTCCTAAACGGAAGATTTTATACACACAGAAGAAGAAGTATACTTAACAACAAAATTATTTTCATTTACCTGTGTATAATATGACGCAGGTTTCTTCAAAAGTGATGATTTTCTAAAAATTGTTTGAAATTTCACAGTGATATCATACTTTAACTTTGTTTAAACCTGTTTATTTACTTTTGACTTTAATTATTTATCCCTTATAATTTTTTATTAACTGTGTATTTGCATTCAGGTGTCACAGGTCAAATTTATTCGTTCATTGTGTGTTATTTTACGTTTTTTGATTGAGTTAAGCCTTCCAATTGATATTTTATAGTATGTTTTTCTATGTTGTGATGTTATTCTATTGTTTCAGAAAAGGGAGAAGGTTTGGTACCATTAAAACGTTTAACCCCGCTGCAAATGTTTGCACCTGTCCTAAGTCAGGAATCTGATAACAGTAGTTGTCGTCTGTTTATGTAGTTCATACGTGTTTCTCGTTTCTCGTTTTTATATAGATTAGACCGTTGGTTTTTCCGTTTGAATGGTTTTACACTAGTAATTTTTTGGGGCACTTTATAGCTTGCTGTTCGGTGTGAGCCAAATGCTCCGTGTTGAAGGCCGTACCTTGACCTATAATGGTTTACTTTTATAAATTGTAACTTGGATGGAGAGTTGTCTCATTGGCACTCATACCACATCTTCCTATATCTATGACAAATTTGACACTAGACGTAACGCAAACAAAAATCAATACACCAATGTATCTAAAGTCACAATTGATACAACTTTATATAAAAATAAGGAGATGTGGTATGATTGCTAATAAGACAACTATCCACCAAAGTTCAAATGAAGTGGATGTAAGGAAATATATAGGCAACCGTACGGCCTTCAACAATTAGAAAAACCCATACCGTATAGTCGGCTACAACAGTCCCCGACATGAAAAATATGAAACAATTCAATTGAGAAAACCAACGGCCTAATCTACAACAAAACAATTAACGAAAAACAAATTTTCTGCTCTTTGGTCGGGTTGTTGTCTCTTTGACACATTCCCCGTTTCAATTCTCAATTTTATTATAGATATTACTGCATATATAAATAAGAATATGTGGTGTGATAGACAGACAAATCCCTTCCAGTGACCAACAGACGTTAGCAATATAGGTCATCGTACGACCTTCAACAATAAGCAAAACACACACTGTATAGCATGAAAGCTTCAAATGACAAACACGAAAGTTGAGTGGATGCAGAATAGAGCGAGAAAAAAAACACGGATACCGCATGGAAACTGGCAAATGGTCCTCAATATTACTTTGGTCAACTCACTAACTTGAAATTAAAGACCTGACGAATTTAAGTCCTTATCTATGGCTGAGATGTATGTTTAAAAAAAAAAGGAAAATCAAGGTTTGTTTGGACATTTTTATAATGGAAGTCTTGGTTTTAAATTATTTGCGAGTAAGCTTAAGGAGTCAATAACAAATAATCACTCCCAGAAAGACGGGCAAATCCATTAACAAAAGAGCCTGTGTCGCTCACCTTGGTCTATGTGCATATTAAACAAAAGACACAGATGGATTCATGACAAAATTGTGTTTTGGTGATGGTGATGTGTTTGTAGATCTTACTTTACTGAACATTCTTGCTGCTTACAATTATCTCTATCTATAATGAACTTGGCCCAGTAGTTACAGTGGAAAATATTTTGTAAAAATTTACAAAAATTTACAAAATTTATGAAAATTGTAAAAAATTGACCATAAAGGGCAATAACTCCTTAAGGGGTCAATTGATAATTTTGGTCATGTTTGACTTATTTGTAGATCTTACTTTGCTGTACATTATTGCTGTAATACAGTTTATCTCTATCTATAATAATATTCAAGATAATAACCAAAAGCTGCAAAATTTTCTTAAAATTACCAATTCAGGGGCAGCAACCCAACAACGTGTTGCCTGATTGGTCTGAAAATTTCAGGACAGATAGATCTTGACCTAATGAACAATTTTATCCTCGTCAGATTTGCTCTAAATGCTTTGGTTTCAGAGATATGAGCCAAAAACTGCATTTTACCCTATGTACTATTTTTTAGCCATGTCGGCCATCTTGGTTCGCGGGCGGGGTCATCGGACACATTTTTTAAACTAGATACCCTAATGATGATTGTGGACAAGTTTGGTTAAATTTGTCTTAGTAGTTTCAGAGGAGAAGATTTTTGTAAAAGATTACAAAAATTTACGAAAAATGGTTAAAAATTGACTATTAAGGGCAATAACTCCTTAAGGGATCAACTGACTATTTTGGTCATTTTGACTTATTTGTAGATCCTACTTTGCTGTACATTATTGCTATTTACAGTTTATCTCTATCTATAATAATATTCAAGATAATAACCAAAAACAACAAAATTTCCTTAAAATTACCTATTCAGGGGAAGCAACCTAACAACGGGATATCCGATTCATCTGAAAATTTTAGGCCAGATAGATCTTGACCTGATTAACAATTTTATCCCGTCAGATTTGCTGTAAATGCTTTGGTTTTAGAGTTATAAGCCAAAATCGACATTTTTACCCAATGTTCTATTTTTAGCCATGGCGGCCATCTTTAAACTAGATACCCTAATAATGATTGTAGCCAAGTTTGGTCAAATTTGGCCCAGTAGTTTCAGAGGAGAAGATTTTTGTAAAAGTTTACGGACGCAGGACGCAGGACGACGGACGACGGACGCCAAGTGATGAGAAAAGCTCACTTGGCCCTTTGGGCCAGGTGAGCTAAAAATGAATATACGAACTACAGTGCACAGTATATTATACACATATTTTTTTTGCGATCATAAAATGTACGAAGTCGTTCATTACTATGTAAATTGGGTCGATTTAAAAAAAAAAGCTGAATACGTTTCTGCTGCCAAGGGTTTTTCACAAGTATAGTAGTTAGCAGAAAAGTTCACCAAACTATACATTTTACCTATTCAATAACGTAAATGCAAATTTCACAAGGCTTGATCCAAATAGCTTTTTTACTGTCTAATAACTTACAAGTACGAAGAAGACAGGACAGAAGTATATTTTGTCTATATGTTTTGTATTTGCACACTTTTTAAAGTTGATCATGCATTCGTTCTAAAATAAAATTTTGACCAGATAAAAGTTTAAAGATGACATAATTGGACAACCGCAATTGTTAAATCGCTTTGACGTCCGAAAAAAGATAATAATCAACACATGCATTGCAACTTTTAAAGCCAGTTAAATCCTTTTTTTTGCTGAAAGAACGTGCGATATCATAAAAATTGATTATCAAAACATAACAAAAACACAAGTAAAGAATATTCAATATAAATCAAAACACAAACGTTATTCCTGATTAGTTTTTCGAATTATTTTATTTAGGCGTTGAGACCCTTTGGTGACCCCACAGTTTAAATGTCTATAATAAATACGTCGTGAGCAGTGGGCGTTACAGACGAACGTTCACCTAATGGTCTCGTCTACACTGTTATGCACATGATTCTATTTTAAAGTTTGGAACTAGTAACACATATAATCCTTAATTTTTTGTCCCTCCTGGAGGCAAAATATTCATAAACATGTCACAAACACTGAAATAAGTCAAATTCTGAATTTATTTATATTAGGATTATTTATCTTTAATTCATATATATATAAGAGTATTTTATCATGTTTAGATACATTGTATTATAACATTAGATATATATATACCGTATTTGATTTGAAGTGACTAGGGTGGGATATATATTTAAAACACATACTCCAAAAAGTACACACATAATTAAGACCATACATTATTACATATATGTATATATCTCGTGATACATCTGATGTATAAATCCATTGGCAGATCCAGGGTAGAGTCCTGTGGTTAGTTCCTTTTGTATGGGGAACATGTGGCTGGAACCCCCGCCCCGTTTTATATGACTTGCATAGGTTGGAACTCTCCTTTTAAAAATGGCTAGATCCGTTCCTGAAATCTGGTTGAGATGTACATGTATATATAATATATCAAAATGTTGTTACAGGACCTACTTCAAAGGCTCAGCTAAAACATTTGATAAAATATATTAGTACCTGCATAATGCATGTACAAATCTAGTATATCCACTAATCCATAAAAGTCATTGGACTTACCACTATAAATGGAGTTATGGACCTTGAAAAGACTTTTTTATGCAACATTTATCATTCATTGTACATTTAAGTTATAAATAACTTGTTTGCATTTACTTTGGCAAAAGGAGACTTGGGCACCAATCATTCATCTATGGTGGGTGGCATAGTTTTGTTTCTCAAAACAAACGTTTTTGGTCAACTTTTTTCATAATGTCAAATATTTTTATGCCCCGATCACGCATGTGAAAGGGGCATACAGTTTTACCCTTGTCCATCCGTCCGTACGTCCCGATCTTGGTTAAGTTCTGCATTTAGGTCTGTTTCTCAGATACCAGACATGGTGTAGCATTGATACTTGGTCAGTTGATAGGTCTTGGGGAGTACTACAGGGTCCACTATTAATTATGTCACTTTGACATGTATTTTACGCATGAATGACTCTGGTTAAATTTTGCGTCTAGATCCATTTCTCAGATACCAGACATGGTGTAGCATTGATACTTGGTCAGTGGATAGGTCTAGGGAAGAACTACACGGTTCTTTATTAAAGGTCACTTTGACGTACATTTTACGCATGAATGACTCTGGTTAAATTTTGCGTTTAGGTCCCATTTCTCAGATACCAGACATGGTGTAGCATTGATTTTTGGTCAGTAGATAGGTCTTGGGTAGTACTACAGGGTTCACTATTAATTAGGTCACTTTGACCTGTATTTTACGCATGAATGACTGGTTTAATTTTGCGTTTAGGTCCATTTCTCATATGCCATACATGGTAAGGCATTTTTATTTGGTCAGTGGACAGTTCTTGTGTAGTACTAAATCGTTCACTGTTAATAAGGTCACTCTGACCTACATTTTACACATGAGCGACTCTTGTATGATTTTGCTTTTAAATCAATTTGATAAACGATCGGGGCATCTCGTGTCTCATAGAAACACTCTCTAGTTTCTTCTGATGTTTAGCAGAAATAAACTTATTTTTTTCATATCCATTTGATAAAAAACGCCCCGCACAAAAGATGAATGGTCAGTGCCTATTTTAAGATGAAATTTGTTTTGCTTCATACTGACTTCAGTGAAAGAATTGATTATTATTTAAAAAAAATTATTTACACTTTTTTTCAGACAATCTTGCAGGAGAAGATTTCTGTTTAGGGCAAAATGTCAAGGGCTCTGCTGGCCCTTAGTAGTTAGCTACATGTATATACATGAATATTTACAAATAAGTACAGAAATTATAAAATTGAGATAGAAGTATTTCAGCACACCTGGCATACAAATCTGTGTCAAAAGGCAGATTAGACAACTGAAGTGTTATTCAAACAGAAGGTCAATCAAAGGGCAAAAGACAAACCTGGGAAGAGATAAGACACAAAACAACAAACAATAGGCATTTAACACCGACAACCAAATACATACAAACTTTATGAGAAACACAAGACTCATAAAAAAACTAAATTGGGGGGTGGGGGGCATTTTCATGGGTGATGATTTAGTGTATATTGGCTATTTGACAAAAAACGTTTTGGCTTAAACTTGCTCGGAAATAATGTTTTTAATGTTCTGTATATATTTAAGGCTTATATTGCCCCCTCCTTTTTTCCAAGAAATTGTTACTGGGCTGCTTTACACAATTGTTTGTTATGATGGTCTAACATTCTGTATACTTCTTGGTGAACATTTAATTTTTAGTTTCAGACTTATGGGGCTTTATTTTCAAAAGGGGGAAGGTCAAGATTTGTCATTGAGAACGCCTTGTTCAATATACTTCAAACTTTACATAATTGTTTGTTTTGTTGGTCTAACGGTCTGTATACTTTTTGGAGAAAATTCCATTTTTATTTTCAGAGTAATGGGGCTTTATTAAAAAAAAGGGAGAGGGTCAAGATTTGTCATGTCGCGCCGTAACTTGATAACGCCTTGTCCAATATTCTTCAATTTTACACAATTGTTTTTTATGATGGTCTTACTGTCTGTTTATCTTGACTTAGTTTAGATGGAGAAAAAAAATCCCTTTTCTAACAAAGTGTTGTTGTCACTATTAAAATTTAATTGCTTGTTTAAATTTTTTTTGCAGGGATTCTCGAAAAGGAAGATAGACAGCAATTTTAATCAGAAGTTCTGGAGATGGTTTCCGAACAGATTCCTTAACATCACGGTTTTAAAAGACTCATGAGCCTGGTCTAGTGCAAGCTGCTGCCATGCTCTACCTGTTATGCTGGCAGAAAAGTCCCCATTTTGACAGCACTTTAAAATGTTGTGTGGAAGTTCTGCTTATCTGTCAGATGTCTTGGCATTATTCTCAAGTGCATATGCCGATCAAAGGCATGGAACAGAGGGGAGAGGCTTTTAAGTGATGCTAATCTGAGATTCCAATTTGAACTACGGAAAGCAATATATAAAGATATGTAGGAGAAACAATCTCTATGAAATAAATTATTCCAGAATATGAACGTATCGTCTGCCTTGTTTTTCTTCATGCAGAATTTGTCAAACTCATGATCATCCATAATAGAAGAGATGTTAATGTTTCCTTCATACATTTGTAATAATGATGGTAATTCAGATGCACGGTTGTTTTTGTTCTGCTTCACATATTTATTAATTTCTAACACAAGCTCTAAAGTTTTGTGATTTAATTGCTGAGATGATATAGCAGTGCCATTGGTTCCCCTCTTTGCTCCAAGAACTTGATCATCTGAACTCTGTAAAAGCTCTCCTAATTAAACATAAAGCAAGAATGAATTAGTTTTTTAAAATTGGAGCCCTGTTCAAGGACAGTTAAAAGACCATCTTCTTTGTGGTTAATTTTCGCTATCTCTTTAAGACCAGCATCAAAATAAATTTTAAATAAAACAGGTTGTACATTCTTCAAAAGATGCCAGTCCCCGGGAAAATGGTAATACTCAAGAAAGCTCTTCAGTATATGCATTTTTCAACTTACAAAATATGTCAAAGGTTTTAGCATCTTCAACAATTACCATGTGACTTTTTGATTTGTCAATATCAAACAAATTGTGGATATTTTCCAAAACATGTTTAATAGTTTCTTTGTTGTTGCATGGTTCATTTAGTACTCCAAGATAAACAACCTTAGCCTTTTCTGTTTGATATTTTTTCAAATTGAGATTTAGTTCTTTAGGTCAGGGATGCACATGTCTGAATTTTCAACACAGTTCTTTTGCAAGATGAATTCAATCATTTTTTCTGATGTCAGTAACTTCAAGCTTTTCAATGTCATTTTGGAGAAAAGAAAGCAGAGAGGCCTGATTAGCTGTTGTAAAATGTTCAGATGAATCAATATTGAGAGCATTTGGTTTAGGCTGTAGAGCCTGGTAAGATGTAGCATGTATACCTCTTTGTGGGTCATTAATTTTCGCTGATGTATGAGGCTGTCCTACGTCAATTTGTCAATTGAAACTACAGTGAAAGCAGCTTGGTCAAGATCCTCTAGAAACTTCGTACTTATTTTCTCTTCAACTATGGCTGATAAGTGTTGACGACATTTTATTTTGGAAGAAAGGATGCCAAACGAATTCAAAATTGTACTCAGTTTACCAGAGCCACTATACGAGTCTGCGGTGTCGCCTAAGAGAATATGAAGAGGGTTTGCACACTCACCCTTAGTCACTTTGAATAGATTGTGACATATTGTAAATACAGTTCTTTATACTCTGTTTCGTATATGAGGAGATTTATGGCAGTCAAGTAGTATAAGTGGAGTGTCAAAAAATGCAATGTGTTTGTTTGATTGCCATTCATGTTTTGTCTGTGACAAAAAGAAATGAAAGTTCCAAATAGTAAGGTCAATTGTTTTGGCAATATCAATGAAATCCAGATTACATAAATCAACACTTTTGAAGTCGTACTTGAATTTTGAACTCGAATCTTGGAATCTTGTGGACAAGTCTTGCAAGACGGTTGAATATTCACTATAGGGCCTAGTGTCGTTTAAATCTTGAGATCCTATTTCTTTATCAGGTAAACTTGTCCGCTCTTTGTATCTTAAGTTGTCTAGAAACATATCGTGCAGTATAGTGACTAGATTGGCGTTTTTTTCTCTCAAGATAATAGTTCCCTTTTTCTTGTTAACAACAAAGGACTTACTCTTGTATGAATGAAACTTTAACAGATTATCAAAGACGTCTCCAAGAACAATTTTAATCCAAGCCGCTGCTCTTTTAATCACCGTGTTAGTGACGGCTTGGTTGCTTGTGCTGTGTTCGGTGCAAAGACTGAAATATTTGTCTTTAAAATAATCAAAGACTTGAGACAATTACATGGGTTTATCAGATACCAACTGTTCCAGTACAAAGAGGTAAGTATGTGTAAGGGCAACGTTTTTAAGATTGGTTTGAACAGTGCGAAGGTCGTCTTGGAATGTAGAAAAAAGAGAATGAATGTCTATGTGCTGGTTATTTACATAATTGAGGGATTGTTCCTGGCGAGCTTTGATAGAGTATAGTTGCATGTTTTACAGATGTAGCTTTCTTTTGATAATGAAAGGTATTCTTCCTCTTGATTGGCAAGGAAATAATTAAGTATAACGTCAAAGTCGGGAATTTGACGTAAATCGCGCTGGCGGGCGATTTTCTCTGAGCAATGTGGCATACTACATGTTATTGACACGAAATATCTCGTGTCTCGCCCATAGGTGCTTGTGGACAGGACCCTATGTTGAGCCCCCATAGTCACTCCCCCTTTATTATTATAAATCCCCGATTTCTAATATATATCATTTATTTGTACTATATGTATACCAATTTACCATATTTTTACTCTAAATATGCCTGTTTACTATCAATGTGCCACTCGACTATAGAGGTCATTGTGTGAAGAGCTGTAATGCTATAGCGAGTCCTTAATGTTTAGAGTAAAAATATGGTAAATCTTGTCATGATGGAGAAAAATCTGTTTCTGAGTTGTGAAGAACTAACACACAACTAACATTAGGACGGTTATTTAAGTAAAGAATTATAATACAAGCGAGTCCTTATGCGAAGAACTATAATAAAATTAAGTCTAATGTAAAACTGTTAACTTAGTCAAGAACTCGTATGCACGACTCTAAATGTCTCACAACTTTTCGACTGTGGGTAAACTATTAAAAAAAAGAAAAAGATATAAATTAAAAACCAATTGTTAAGAGAACAATTGAAGGTCTTTCCACATCAATTTTCTAAATTATTGATGAGAAGCTACTTCCGGTTTACTCAAAGTAACTATTGGCGTCCATGCATAGGTTTCTTCATACTGATTCAATAAATAAATGTTTCTATATAATTTTGCCTGAAATAAGGGAGATAATTGTCAACTTCCGGTTTTAAAAATGTCACTTCCGGTCTCACATGGTAGCTTTATTTACACTGATTCCAAAAATATATGGTTTCAAATACTTTTCCCTGTAATAATGGAGATATTAGGTACTTCCTGTTTAGTTAAGGTCACTTCCGGTCTCGAATGATAGGTTTATGTATGCATTTTTAAAAAAAACATATAGTTACTAGGTACTTTTCCATGAAATAAGTGCAAAAATGGTTACTTCCGGTTTACTCGAGGTCACTTCCGGTTGATATTTTTCAAGGTCATATGTCAACCAAGAGTTTGCAAAAGACCCTATGGCTTCATCATGTACCAAGTTTGAGAAATAATCAATTAACCTTAAATTGAATCATTTCAAGGACAATAACTCCTATAAGATGTCATTGGATTGTTTCAGACCAAATGTATCATATCTTCATCACAATGAGGCAAACATTTTGCACTTGTTTTTTTTACATATATCTCTAAGATTGTTAGACGAGATCTCGGAACAATGAAAAGTCAAAATTTAAAACATGACCTTGACCTTTGACCTTGACCTCAAATTTATTTTTATGAACCCAGGACCTCAAATACACATAACTTAGGCATTGAGCGTTCCTGATGAAGGTAAATCCAGAAAAGCGCTTTGGACGCATGGAATTATTTAACGTGTTGTTTCCAATTTTTTAGGTCTGTATTACTTACAATTCATGTGATACATTGACATATCACTTATGTCAAATTCAAAAGGGGAAATAACTGTCATATGGAGTCTTCGAATTGATTCGGTTAAAATTGACAAATCATCCTTAGGATATAACGAGCAATTTAGTAAAATAAATTTGTTGCTTTCTTTTACGGTTACGGAGGAGATATCGGAACAATGAAAAGTCAAAATTTAGAACATGACCTTGACCTTTGACCTTGACCTCAAATTTATTTTTATGAACCCAGGACCTCAAATACACATACCTTAGGTTTGTATTACTTACCATTCATGTGATACATTGACATATCACTTATGTCAAATTCAAAAGGGGAAATAACTGTCATATAGAGTCTACGAATTGATTCGGTTAAATTTGACAAATCATCTTTAGGATATAACGAGCAATTTAGTAAAATAAATTTGTCGCTTTCTTTTAGGGTTACGGAGGAGATATCGGAACAATGAAAAGTCAAAATTTAGAACATGACCTTGACCTTTGACCTTGACCTCAAATTTATTTTTATGAACCCAGGACCTCAAATACACGTACCTTAGGTCTGTATTACTTACCATTCATGTGATACATTGACATATCACTTATGTCAAATTCAAAAATGGAAATAACTGTCATATGGAGTCTACTAATTGATTCGGTTAAAATTTGACAAATCATCCTGAGGATATAACGAGCAATTTAGTAAAATAAGTTTGTCGCTTTCTTTTACGGTTATGGAGGAGATCTCACCACAAAGAAAACAATGTTTGGGGACATAACTCTTACAATAAAAAGTCTTCGACTAAACAGGGTCAGTATCAAAAGCGCAATAACTGTTCGATATCATATGCAAAAAATCTAAGCGACATCTTGCGAAACCACAAAACAAGTTTTGAAATTTGGCGGAAGAAGAAAAAAAATAATCAGAACAAATTCAATAGGTCTTTCCACAAAATAGTGGAAAGACCTAATAATAAATCTTATGAATAATATCCACGATCAAAGAAAAAAATATCACATCATGTCGGCAGATGTTATAGGATCGAGAACAAAGATAAGGAAAATATAACACAAAAGAAATCAATGAAACAACCGCAATCCCAATTTAAGACGCAAACCCATCACAAGAAAAAACAAGATCACACCATGTCGGCGGGCACAACTTTCGACTTTAAAAACGTTGTACGATCGAAACATTTGGCACAAAATAAACAACTGCAATCTACAAATAAGACGCAAAAAGTCCGAAGAAATTACAAGATCACACCATGTCTGCGGGCAACTGTTGACTTTTAAAACGTTGTACGATCGAAACATATGATACAAAAGAAACAACTACAATCCACAAATAAGACACAAAGAGTCACAAGAAAAAACAAGATCACACCATGTTGGCGGGCAACTGTCGACTTGACTATATATATATACGTGACATAAAGAGTACCCTCAACTATATGGTGACAAACTGGTACGGATCTAGTGTATAAGTGCTATGGGCCATTTTATAATCCATGTTTACCTCTACCTCTGGTACAATGGCCACCGTGGAGAATCTTTTAGCCGGCAATAGTTTTTGGTTTAAGTAACATACCGTGGTACCCCCGACCGTATGCTGACAAAGTCGTACGGATCTAGGACATAAGTGTTCTATGCATTTTAAAGGCCATGTTTACCTCTATCTCTGGTACAAAGGCTCATGTGGATAATCTCTTAATTTGGCAAGCCCGCTAACAGCGGGATTTCAATTCCAAGAACCAAGAACTCAATGCAGAGAAATAAATAAAAAGGGGCAAAGTATAAAAACGAAAAAGGAACGCATAAGTAACAGTATCAGTCGAGGGAAGAAACTGGTACATATGCGCTTACATGGTTATTTCAACTCCACGAACCCAGAACTAACACCAGAGACATGAACAGAAATAAAAAGAAATCATTAAAAAGGGGCAACGTAAAATAAGCGAATAAGGAACGATTAAATAATAGGGTATCAGTCTAAAGTCGGACAGGTTACATATGCGCTAAAAGGGTAATTTAACCTCTACGAACCAATTACTAACACCAGAGACAAGAAAATATGAAAAATGAACGCATTTAAAAGGTGCAACGTATAAAAATTAAATAAGGAACAAAAAAGTTTGAAGAAGTAACAGGGAATCAGTCGAGCGCGGAGACAGGGACATACGCCGTAACAGGGTAATTTCACCTCAACGAACCCATAGCTTACACCAGTGACACGGTAATAAAATTTAAAAAAAAACATAAAAACGGTGTAATGTATAAAAGCCAATAAGGAACGAATAAGTAACAGGGTATCAGTAAATCGCGGAAACGGGTACATACGCGCTAACAGCCTAATTTAACCTCCTCGAACGCAAAACTAAAACCAGA
The DNA here is from genome assembly GCF_021869535.1 of Mytilus californianus. Taxonomy (NCBI): domain Eukaryota; kingdom Metazoa; phylum Mollusca; class Bivalvia; order Mytilida; family Mytilidae; genus Mytilus; species Mytilus californianus. The sequence goes on from NW_026262581.1 coordinate 38,250,618, forward strand.
GTCAAGAAAAGAAAAGAAAATTTATTTGAAGGAGGCAACATATAATAAGCGAATAAAGAACGAATTAGTAGCGAATACATATCAAATTAAAAAGATTACTGGGCTTTCGCAAATCACTTTACATATTGCTCCTCCTTGATATCTTCCTTTAATTTTTAATACAATTTTTTGCATTAGAAATTGTCTTCTTTCTTTCCAACCAAGATCCTTAGTTTCTAACCAGTGAGTAAGAAAAGTATTCCTGCTTTGACCTTTAAGCCAATTTTAAACAGTCATTTATCATGTATACGCATTTCGAGTCTGTATCCTTGTTACACATTGCTGACCTAATAAAGCCAAAACTTGCAATGTTCCCCAATTCGGTTTGTAATTGTCAAAACCTTGTCATCCTAAACTTACCTTTGGCCTCTTCCAATTCAAAATGTTATTAAAATATTCCAGGGGGGAGATCCTTACATTAAAATGCTAAACAACTTTATTCTTTGGCTTCCTCTCCCATCACATATTTCAAGTCCTCATCCTCCTCAAACATATTTATTTCTTATATTTTCATTTTGATGCCATTATTTCATTACGAAGATATCTTTTTTTTTATTTTGATGCCATATTTTAATTATATGTAGTTTAATTTATTTTTTTTCAGTTTTGGTTTCGTGTCCAAAACAAATTTTGATTTAAAAACAAATTAGAATTAAAAATAATTTCGTAAGTCATAAGCGACACTTGCCTACTACGTACTCTTGTACCATTCTTCATGTGGACAATCTCTTAGAATGGCTAGCTGGCAATTGTTACAAAAAACATATGATGGATTACGTCACATACCGGGTACACCCCACCCTATGTTAACACACTCGTACAGATCTAGGTTCTAATTGCTATGGGCCATTTAAGAGGCAATGCCTACCGCTACCTCTGGTTCCAAGTATCACGTGGATAATCTCTTCGTTTGTCCAGCCAGCAATAGTAGAACTGGACTGTATATATATATATATACGTGACATATAAGATACCCTCAACTATATGGTGACAAACTGGTACGGATCTAGTGTATAAGTGCTATTGGTCACTTTAAAGGCCATGTTTACCTCTACCTCTGGTACAATGGCTACCGTGGTAGAATCTCTTAATTTGGCTAACCCGCTAACAGGGTGATTTCAATTCCAAGAACCCAGAACTCAAAGATGAGACACGAAAAAAAGAAAAAAATTATTATAAAGGGGCAAAGTATAGAAAAAGTATCAGTCGAGCGACTCGTATATATATAGAAACTGGTGCATATGCGACATAGGCAACGTATATAAGCGAATACGGATTGAATAAATAACTGGGTATCAGTCGAGCGCCGGACCGGGTTCATACGCGCTAATAGGATAATTTCTCCTCTACGAACCAATAGCTAACACCAGAGACGAGAAAAAAAAAGAAAGCATTAAAACGGTGCAACGTATAAAAATTAAATTAGGAAGAAATGAGTAGCGAATAAGCAACAGTATCAGTCGAGCGCAGGGTCCGGGACATACGCCGTTACAGGGTAATTTCACCTCAAAGAACCAATAGCTAACACCAGAGACAAGGTAATAAAAGAAAAGAAAGCGTTAAAACGGTGCAATGTATAAAAAGTGTTACGAATAAGTAACAGAGTATCTGTCGAGCGCGGAAACGGGTACACACGCGCTAACAGGCTAATTTAACCTCCTCGAACTTAAAACTAAAACCATAGTCAAGAAAAGTAAAAAAGTATTTATAGGGGGCAACATGTAAAAAGCGAATAAGGAACGAATAAGTGGCAAATAAGTAACAGGGTATCAGTCGAGCGTGGAAACGGGACAAATGCGCTAACAGGGTTATTTTAACTTTACGAAATCAGAACTAACACCAGAGACATGAAAAAAAAAATCATTTAAAAGGGGCAACGTATAGTAAGCGAAAAAGGAACGAATAAGTAACAAGGTGTCAGTCGAGCGTGGAAACGGGACAAATGCGCTAACATGTTTATTTTAACTCAACGAAACCAGAACTAACAGCAGAGACACGAAAAGAAATAAAAAGAAATCATTGAAAAGGGACAACGTATTAAATGCGAATAAGGAACGAATAAGTAACAGGGTATCAGTCGAGTGCGGAAACGGGTACATACGCGCTAATAGGGTAATTTTGCCACCTCAAACCCAAAACTAAAATCGGAGTCAAGAAAAGAAAAGAAATGAAAGTATTAAAAGAAGGCAACATATTAAAAGTGAATAAGGAACTAATAAGTAGCGAATAAGTAACAGGGTATCAATGAAGCGCGGAGATGGGTACATTCGCGCAAACAGGGTAATTTTACCTGACCGAAGCCATAACTAACACCAGAGACAAGAAAAAAAAGCATTAAAAAGGGTGCAACGAGTAATCACCGAATAAGGAACGAATAAGTAGCGAATAAGTAACACGGTAGAGCGAAGAGACGGGGACATATTCGATAACGGGGTTATTTTAACTCCACGAAACCAGAATTAACACCAAAGAAATGAAAAAAAAAAGAAATCATTAAAATGGGCTAACGTATAATAAGCGAATAAGGAAAGAATAAGTAACAGGGTATCAGACGAGAGCGGAAACGGGTACATATGCGATAATAGGGAGATTTCACCTCTACAAACCAAGAACTGACACCAGAGGCAAGAAAATAAAAGAAAAGAAGGATTAAAAAGGTGCAATGTGTATACAAATCGAATTAGGAAGAAATAAGTAGCGAATTAGTAACAGGGTATCAGTCGAGCGAGGAGACGGTGACAAACGTGCAAACAGGGAAGTTTCAAATCACAAAACCCATGGCTAACACCAGAGACAAGAAAATAAATGAAAAGAAAGCATTAAAAAGGTGTAATGTATAAAAACTGAATAAGGAACGAATAAGTAACAGGGTATCTGTCGAGCGTGGAGACGGGTACATACGCGCTAATAGGGTTATTTCACCCTCTACGAACCAAGAACTAAAACCCGAGACAAGAAAATAAAAGAAATTAAAGCATTAAAAAGGTGCAACGTATAAATATCGAATAAGGAACAAATAAGTAGCGAATAAGTAACAGGGTATCAGTCGAGCGCCGAAAGTGTGACATATGCGCTAACAAGGTTATTCTTACTGCACGAAACCAGAACTAACAGCAGAAAAATGAATAGAAATAAAAACAAATCCTTAAAAACTGGCAACGTATTACAGACGATAAATGAACGAATAAGTCGAGCGCCCTGGTACCTACTCGCTAACAGAGTAATTTTACCCCCTCAAACAAAAAACTAACGCCAGCGTCAAGAAAAGAAAAGAAATGAAAGTATTAAAGGAAGGCAACATATTAAAAGCGAATAAGGAACGAATAAGTAGCGAATAAGTAACAGGGTATCAGTCGAGCGCCGGGATGGATACATTCTCGCCAACAGGGTTATTTTACCTCACCGAACCCATATCTAACACCAGAGACATGAAAAAAGCGTTGAAAAGATGCAACGTTTAAAAATCGAAAAAGGAACGAATAGGCGGCGAATAAATAACAGGGTATCAGTCGAGTGCGGAGACGGGGACATATGCATTAACGGGTTATTTTAACTCCACGTAACCAGAACTATCGCAAGAGACATGAATAGAAATACAAAGAAATTATTTAAAAGGGGCAACGTATAATAAGCGAATATGAATAAGGAACGAATAAGTAACAGGGTATCAGTTTAGCGTTGAAACGGGTACATACGCGCTAATAGAGTAATTTCACCTCTATGAACCAAGAACTAACACCAGAGACGAGAAAATATAAGACAATAAAGCATTTAAATTGTGCAACGTATAAAAAGCGAAAAAGGAACAAATAAGTAGCAGGGTATCAGTCTAACAATTAAACCACCCTCTTCTTTATGATAAACATAAACATCCATTATAGAAGAGCTGTTTCAGTCGGTGTCAATTTTCACTAGCATTACTCGTAAGCAACTAAAAGATCGCTTTTTGGTACAGCCACTTACAAATGAAGACAGCGTGTAAAATAATGCCATGCAGAACAACTTTAGTATGTGCATATGTTTATATTAGTAATATTCGATGGAACTTTTTAAATAACAAACAAAAAGGCTATATTCAAAATGCTCAATTAGAACATTTTATCAGTTTTATCTTTATAAGCGGTTTGTGATTATTATTATTAGTAGATTAATCACGATTTACGAGTTTTATTATTAACGTAGAGTATTTATATCGTTTACAATGTGTTGGGTCTGTTTTCTGTTGTTGAAACTCATATGCGATATCTTGCACTGTAATTGAGTTGGATCGGTTTTTGGTATCGTATATGCAGAACTTCTATTTAGAACCCTGCCAGGAAGTCCTGCACCAAATGCTGTACGATCGTGAGCAATATATTTATCGGTCAATTGTTTCTTAAGCATTTCTTTTTCATGTTTTTCACGATCAAGTTCATTTGCTACCCGATTAAGTTTATGTGCAGCGTTATCCATTCGACTCTCAAAAATTTTGGATTTAGTGTTGTCTGATATCTCCTGACTAGATTTCAAATCCTTGAGAGGTATTCCGGGATTAGCAAACATTTTTAAGCAATACGTAAGAACGGCCTTCGACATTCCTTTATCGGCAGCTTTAATACATTTTAGCAGTATTTCCGGTGTATTATCCCGTCTATTCCTTTGTTGTGGAGGGCCTTTCACATCGGTCAACTTCGTCTTTTTGAGCGCAGAAATCAACACCTTTTCACATCTTTCCTTTAACGCAAACATCTGATATTCATGTGATAAAGGTAATAACCGTAGAGCCATTTTCTCTGCAAGTAAACGAAAATGAAAAATTAATCATCGCATTGAACAATATCACAAATACACTCATAAATTGTAAATTGATTGTTTGTATTAAAATTTGACATTTAAATGTTTCCGAATGTTACATCCTTCACTATATCTTAGTATTATATTATATGATACTGTAAGAATCCAAAGTTGGATTTCTCAATAGTTGTGTGCAGCCCTGTTCAAAATATTTATTTGAAGATCAGCCGAAGTAAAGTGATTTATCTTCATGTCCGTTATAGGTCTATCGAGAAAAAATGTCGTTAATGAATATGTAACGGCGGCTAAGTATTGCGGTCGACTCGTTGCAGGACTGGTATCGGATTATTGAGAAGGCAACTAAAAACAATAAAGAATTATAATGTTTCTTGGTACTTGAAATCCTTTTTTTTTACATAGAGTTGAGATAAATTATTTTGGGGAAAACGTTCTATTGGCTTCTCAGTCACTTCGGAAACTGACCCGGTTTGACCCCATTTCTCAAAGCAAGAATTGAGATCATGTGACTACCATATTTTGGCATGTTTGGGGTGCAACTGCAACGGATCTAGTGAATTTACGATATCTAAGCAGTTTCGGTGCTATTTCTATTTATACATGTATAACCTTCAACTGTCAAGTGTATAAAGAGAAAACAAATCCACTCCAATCCACAGGGCCTCGGTTAGCAGATTCAAATGTATTACATAATTAACGTATTTAACGTTGGCATCAATATTTCTTTGTTTTCTAGCAATGTGCATTTGCTATCCATATCCGTATTCTGAAAAACACTAAAGGTATCTAAGTCGCCATTTTGAATAGCCTACCCACTTGAAATAAAAAATAATTAAAACATTTCTATGTGACTATATACATTACAAAGGCATTCCTGTCCTCAAATGAAAGAAAAATTTGAAAAAACATTGATTAACAAAATTTTAATCTACTATCCGAGTCACTATGCTCCAACCATGAGAGTCCCACTCGTATGCAAATAACGATGAATCGTCCACGTGTGCTATAATTGATCTTTCTCGTTGAAAATTTTTATACTTAAATGAGCCATACCATCACATAACTACAACTTTTTTTTTACATAGAGTTGAGATAAATTATTTTGGGGAAAACGTTCTGTTGGTTTCTCAGTCACTGTCGGAAACTGACCCGGTTTGACCTTACTTCTCAAAGCAAGAATTGAGGTCATATGACTACCATATTTTGGCATATTTGGGGTGCAACTGCAACGGATCTAGTGAATTTACGATATCTAAGCAGTTTCGGTGCTATTTCTATTTATATAACCTTTAACTGTCAAGTGTATATTAAAGAGAAAAGAAATCCACTCCAATCCACAGGGCCTCGGTTAGCAGATTCAAATGTATTATATTATTAACGTATTTAACGTTGGCATCAGTATTTTTTGTTTTCTAGCAATGTGCAGTTTGCTATCCATATCTGTATTCTGAAAAAACACTAAAGGTATCTAAGTTGCCATTTTGAATAGCCTACCCACTTGAAATAAAAAATAATTAAAACATTTCTATGTGACTATAAACCTTACAAAGGCACTCATGTCATCAAATGAAAGAAAAATTAACAAAATTGTAATCTACTATCCGAGTCACTGTGCTCCAACCACGAGACGTCCCACTCGTATGCAAATAACGACGAATCGTCCACGTGTGCTATAATTGATCTTACTCGTTGAAAATTTTTATACTTAAATGATCCAAACCATCACATAACTACAACATTTTATAGTTGAGTTGGATTATGTATAAATTGGATAACATCAGTTCTCGATAATAAAAAGGGAAAGTAATTTGTAAATGTTTTGATTTGTACGCGTTTTTGCTTTAGGTTTGTTTCGCTCCTTGCCAACGACTATAAATTATAGAGCATTCTACGAACGTAAAATAATATATTGCAAATGAAGTAAGTACCTCGGTAGGTTACTTGCGTCGAATGTAGTAGGTCGTGTGTTTGATCCCTGACTTGTTCAAGCAAAAGAAATAAAAACTTAGTCACGTATTGACGGGGATAAATATAGAAGGCAGAACACAACCATACTGTTTAATATTCACTTCATATATATTTCTGATTTCTAAAGCTACGTCCAGCACTGACTCGAATCCTAGATACAATTGGTAAAACGCGATATTCTCAACATTCTTTGGGCCACGAAAAGTGAGTATAAAAAATGAATGAAAATCAATGTTTCTCAAAATTAAAACTTAAAACTTTAAAACATTCGCACAGTCACTAACTTCCAGTTCAGATTAAATCTATGAAATGAATTACAATGTGTCTATTTCGTACACAAAAATCACAGTGAGTCTATATTTCTGCACACCTGTTCACATAGGCAATTAAATAGTATTATATATAAAAATATGGAGATATGGTATGGTTGCAATAAGACAACTATCCAAAGAGTTCAAATGTTGAGGAGAAATCCGATGCGCCAAAAATGTGGCTTTTTACGCCACAACACATTTGGACCAATGCTATGTTTGCGACACAATTTTTCAAAATACATAATGTTATTTGCACCAAAAATAAAGGATAGGATTGCGCCAATTAAAAAAAACAAAGATTTCCCTCATCCTTAGTATATTTAATATAAGTGGTGGCACTTTGGACAACACTAGAATGTTCCATCTGCAAATACATCTTCTACATCCAAGCAAAGGAATTAAACTTTAACTTCACAACCAAGAATTCCAAAGCCACTTTCAATATCATTCACTAAAACAAAGTCTTCATCTTTATTTGTTACGATTTCAGTTTCATGTTCAATTTCCTGAAACTCTTATTGACTTTTGGTCTGAGCTGGGTATAGTTTCCTTCTTTCTATGAAAATGGATTGTCTGATACATTGAAAAATTAGTTCGTTTCATGTGATTTCTTCAATATGAAACAATTTCGAACATATATTATACTTGTTTTGTTCAGAAATGTCTTATTAGAAATGTCAATTTCATGACTATCCATGTACGGTAATATATTTATCCGACGACCATAATTAAGATGAGCCGGAGTAAATGGTTCAAGATCCACTGTGTTTGAAGAAACGTATGTAAACGGTCGATTGTTTAACACTGATTCTATCTCTGTAACGATTGTCAGTACAGTCTCTAAATCCACATGCGATCTTCCGAGGACCTTTTTCAAATTTGTTTTTGTCATTCCAATAAGAAGACCCCCAGCCCCTCCCCCCAAACACACCCCAAAAAACCATGGAGCTCGTTATGGTCTATTCCTTATGCTGCTAATGTCTCATTTAACTTTTTTGAATTACAAAGTTGTTTAATGTCTTATTAGGCGGATGCAAAAGTACAAGCATTGTCTGTCATAACCACTTTCGGTAACGATTTTCTGCTTGAAAAGCCCATAAAGCATGTAAAATTGTTTCTTCCGTAAATTTGTAAAAGCTTCAAGATATATCGCTCTCGTGAAGGCGCAATTGAATAAACATATGTTTGCTTTCTTCTTGGCATTAAAATAATCCTTCATTTGTAAGGCGCCTGAGACATTTATTTCCGTAGCTGTAAAGGGGTCGGCTACTTGAAGTCGAATCTTAGGTAAAGGCGGTGTATCCGGTGCTGCATATGGTTGTCTAATAACCTTTTGAAAAGTAACACATTTCTTAAGTTTTTTCCGTACAAAATGTCGGATTGCGGGTATCTACAAACTTTATCTCACGTATACAATTGTGGCAATTACTTCGGAATGACACAATCTTTCATGGGCATCTAATACTATAATATTCGAAATTGGATGATTTCGAATTTAGGTAAAATATACTGAAATGAGGAGGACTCCGATAAGGGCGCATTTTGAAATCTTCCTCCACACCTGATGATTCTCCTGGCATCAAGAAATAATCGTAATTGTCTGAATCTCTGTATAATATTCCGTGTTTTACTATTGTACTTCAATGCGTGATATTCCGTTGCAAAAGCCGTATCCTGTCAATTTCGGATCCATACCTGAGCAGATTTTGATAGTTCACTTGGTTTCAAATTTTCTATTGTCCTCAAACTTTTTTCAATTCTACAGTTGTCTATAAATCGTAGTACATGTACATACGACGTTAACTTAAGATGATTCATGCTTGAATAAATACCAAAGAGATATAAATGAATTATTATTTTAATTGGCAAAATAAAGGCCACGGCTCACAAATTTATCAAACATTATCATCAATAAAGATGAAACATTAGCATGATCATGAATCACAAATGATCAAAATTAACACATTAGCGTGGATCACTGTTGATCAGTTATAATATTAGCATGGATCACGATTGATCAATTAAAACCTTAGCATGGATCACGATTGATCAATTATAACATTAGCATGGATCAAGAATGATCAATTAGAACCATCTGTACAAAAAGAGCACTTTATCATTACTGTCCATTTATGAATACTGACATTGACTTTAAAAATACTGGCCCTGGGAACAGAAGCTCAATAACGGATATTATAGTCCATTATGTGAACATGGTGCAAGATTGTTGGTGTTGTGTCGCTTTCCCGCCAATCTTCTTCAGATAATCCTTCAAAAAAATTAGTTGATTTTTAAGAGAATGAAAATGTTCATTGATCCAACGCTTCTGTGTCAAAATACTTCAACATTTGTCCATTAGTTAATGTGTAGAAAGTTCAATTATAGAATAACGATCAAAATTTGAACGGAATATAGCTAATTAAATCTCTTCTTGAGTCATCTTGGAATTTCTACACTTGGTGAGCCATGACGAATCATCATACACCATTGGGTACACGGAAATAATATATGTCCATAAAACCTGAAAAATAAATCAAAACAGCAGCAGTATATCGCCAAAATACACATTTTAAAATCAAGAGGTGGGAGGGTGGGTTTTTCTTACATTACATAGAAATATATTAATACAAAACCCAGAATTTACTCTGACGAAAAATGTCTGCCTGTTCTTCTTTAAATCTCTGAACGCCAATGCAGGCGATACACTGACGTCACAAACGATATTGGTCCGCTAGGCCACATGACCCTTTTTCGAGAAGCGTAGTTTGATTTTCAGAAAATCGCAAACCTACATTATAAAGAAACTGTATAAAGAAAGATAACTCGAATAACTGAAAAGTCAACTTCACAAAGTTAACGCAATCTATCTCCTATTAGGATAGATTGAATTATGCGTAACAGTTTCTGGTACCACGAATAACGTTCAATATCTATAATATATTTAACTCCAATTTGACAAATTAAATCGTCCCTCGGTTGGCTTATAATCTCATTTTCTGTTACCAGAACTGACAAAGTCTAATGATTTTGATTTTGGATAAGTTGAACTGTCTGTTAAGCAATATTTCCTCTAATCCGTAATGCACTGTTTGTGTATTGTTCGGTCGTGATCCATCGTGTTACTAGATCAGCTAGGTTATCGCTTGTAGAACAATTCTTTCATTCGCATCGGACCAAAAAGTGATGTTTTCGCACTCCATGCAACGTTGATCGAAGGTGTTTAGCTAAGCGTGCTCCGATTACGGCTGCCATTAACTCAAGTTGTGGTAGTGTTAGTTCCATTAAGGGTGTTACTCATGACTTGGCCATTACAATTGCTGTCTCTGTTTTAATTCCAAGAGCTCAAATTAACACCTGCCTTACTCGTCGTTTTCCTTGCTTGTTCAAAGAAGTTTAAAGCTTCATTCTCTCTGTCAATGCTACTCAAAATGTTATCCACATATAAATCCCGTTTCAGCATAATTGCTGTATTCTGTTGGTTTTCTAAAAAAATGTTTCAATAAGGTAGCGCTCAAGATAAATAGTGAGCAATTTGCTCCTAATAGAATCTATGAGACTTTAACGGACTAGTCGGTAAAATTTCTTAGTCATTCGATGTCAAATTATCATATGATTAAAGTGTGTTGTTCAACTTGTCATAACAGGTACGTAAATGGATCATCTCACGGAATTTTATGAAATTTTGCACATAACTTGAGCATGAGTAACTGCACATGAACATCGAAATTTTTTACTATCGGAAATATAGCCAAAAAAATATCCGGAAAATAGTAGTACAAATGTATAGAATACACGTAAATATCGTAAAAAAGTACAGCAATTTTGACTTAAAATTAACATTTCTCAAAATCCTGTCCTACGAATTTTCTTTAAAAATGACATGTTATTATCACTGAAAATTCTATTTTATTGATATAAAATTTACATGGGGTCACCGAATTCGTTTTTTAGAGTATGAATCTTCTGTACAGCGTGGAAAAAGCGCCGAAAAGGCAAAAATAGTCGTGACGTCGTGACTAGAAATCTTATTTTTCGACGTTTTTAGATATTATAGAGACACTTAAATGATGTTTACAGCAAAAACGAATTCGGTGACCCCCTATAACTTCAATATCAATAAAACGGAAATTTTAGTGGCAATAACATATCAATTTTTAAGAAAATTCGTAGGACACGTTTTTGAGAAAAGGCAATTTTAAGTCAATTTTTCGAATTTTTGTTTTCGATATTTACGTGCAATCCTATACATTAGTACTTCTTTCTATAGAATATTCAATTTTCTATATATCCAAAGGTATAACTATTACTTATTTATTTTTTCGATATTCGTATGCAGTTTAACAGGCTCTGCACGAGTCTTACCTTGGTAAAGGCGTGGTTTGATTGTAATTTTATGAGTTGTGTAAACACACATGGGATTAAATAAGATTGTGCTGCGCATGAGCGAATTTTAGTCTTTAAAGTAAAGTTTTAATCCATATGATGAAACAACGAAATATATGCATACATTTGTAAATAAAATACTCAAACTTCACATTGATCCCTTGAAACGAGGGAGGAAGGGTGTGGCTTTAATCCCATTCATGAAATTACAATTAAATCACGCCTTTACCGAGGTAAGACTTGTTTAATTGTTTAATTGTTAACTTTTATTTCATTGTAACACTTCCGGGATGAAATGAGACTAAAGATATATAATAAATGGGTACATGTATCAGTTAAAATGTATAATTCTCTTACCTCAACACATTAAAGCTGAAAGAATTCTCATCTTTTTAAATCTCTCTATTGTAATATTTTGCAAAGATTTTTGCATCTTTGTAATATATATGAAATTGCCGGGGAATTCATCCTTGCTGAAGAAGTTGATGCAGATCTTTGGAAATTGTTGTGTCAATGTTTGATTTTGTCATTACTACTTTTATCCATCTATAGAATGTATCTCTTAATACAGGGTCATATGGTTTCACATAACTGAGAAGTAATTGTTCTTTTTTCCTCTAAACCATTTCGCAATGCAGATTTTTTGTACATAGTATATACACAAAGTCTCCTATCTTGGGGGAAAGTTTTATATAAACAGCTGGATCCTATGAACATTATTGATATTCCTTAATTAAAGTTAATTGATTGAGCTCCAGCTGCATTTGTCAAAGCTATTAACATTATAAATTTTAATGTTAAATCTTTTAATTTTAAGCATGTCACTGGTGAAAAGCTACGCAAAAATTGTAGTATTTTACTAACATCCCATGTAGATTCATATCTAGGTCGCGGTGTACAAAGATTAATCAAAGTACTGAAGTACTGAACATCGGATGACCGCAAGTTCTTGTGGATTGTCAAAAGCACTTGTCACAGAAAAAAATCACATCTCTATACCTGAAGCTGAGGTTAATGTACAGAGATATTTTTTTTTCTGAGACAAGTTCGTGCATGGATGATGAATAAATGACAGGAAATTCAACATCACCGTAATAACTATTATATTGTAGTGATACAAATCAGTATACACTGGTTTGTTGTTATATATTATATCAATATAACAGTTACATGTATATATAATTTTCATCCATTTGTATATCATTCTATTCTACTATTCTAATAAGAGTGCAGTGCAAGTGCATGGTGGACACTCTTCTGTAAAAATTCGATTTTTCTAAAAGATTGGATATCAGTAGGCATTCATATTTTCCCGCAAAAAAATCTTTCATACAGAGTTACCGGTCCTTGCCGGGATTGTCGCAAAATATTCTTGAGATATTCTTCCGCATGCTTTACCATATCAATGATTTTTTTACTTATATATGTATATCTAACGACAAAACATTTTCATATTATTAATTTATGTTCTAAACAAAAATATTGTTATCAGTATTCATTGAAGAGATGTATTTATAACAAATGATAAGGAATGTTATTTTGCACTCGTTAATATCCGCGTATTTATCATGTTTATAGATCGGTTACAAACCCAAAACGAAAGTTACGTAATGGAAATCTAGGCGATAGCAATTCATAGGAATGCCCTCACGGTAATCGCGATGTAAAAATCCCCTTCAAGTATCTTACATGTATCATCATTAAACGACGTCCTTCTGCAATGCCATCAATTATGAATAGTTAAACTGGCCTTACGACGAAAGTGCTCCTCGAGCTAAATTTAACCATGATTCCTTTCCTTATATAAGGTTGTAAAAAACCCGAGAACTTTTCCTATAGAAGTTTGAAAGCAATGAATTTGATTTTTGTTCAATATTTAAACTATTTTCGGATATTAACCTTATACTGCCTCTTTGTACCTGGTTTCCAAGACGACACGGGTATAGTGGTTGTTTCTTTAGAAAAATCCTCGTTCTCTGAAGATAGTCATGACAACTCGACATGCAATTAGTTTTATGTTCTTGTATAATGGGTGGACAGACTGAGGATTGTGTGGAAGACTCGAAATGTTATTAGTCTTTTAAAAAATGACCGACTTGTCTGTCAATAACGGCATAAGTCTTTGGAAACAGGTCTGTGTCTGCCATAGAGGAGCTATTTTATTACTTTGGCACGGTCATCTAGCTCAGGCTGATTTTGAAAACACTGCGACGCAATAAACTGAAAGGAGGAAACACATAGACAAACTAAAAATTTATCCAAGTTATACCAAAAAGCATTAATAAATGAAGATAATGGAAATGGCTTCCATGGACAATATTTTCTCAATTGAAAATTTTATCTGGATGCAAACAAATCAATAACTGGCATTTGCCACAACATACACAATTGGTCAAAAACATAACTTTTTTTCATTTTCCAATCTAATTGGCCTTTTTAACGTTTTTGATTCGGGTGTCACTGATAAGTCTTTTGTAGGCGAAACACGTGTCTTGTGTACAAAATTTTAATCCTGGTATCTACGAGGAGTTCATTCAGTGGACACATTTGCAGTCTATCATTCTAATTCTCTTTTCATCCGATTGAAAATATGCATGCTTTGTTCAAATCTCCTTTTGATTTTTTCAATGCAAAAATTTTCTGAATTTCTAGGCATCGATAAACAACTTGCCAAATTCAAAAGTAGAAAAAGAAGATACTTTAAGTAAGCCCAATGACTCTTGCTACATCTCTTATGTTAACAAAATTTTTCTGCAGTAACCATTTACATAATTTTATTTTGTTTTATTTTCATCTGTAAGAGGGATAATCATAAGCTCTGAATCAATAATGTTACCCAAGAATATGTTTTTATTTTTTATGACTGACATACAGATTTGTATTTATGTAAGGCAAATCAAAATTTTCACATAAATTCATTTGTGTCATTTACATTTTTATTGCATTCTTTTATAGTTTCCCCTAATAGAAGACTATTATCTATGTTACCAACATTAACATGGCCTAAAGCCCTGAGACCAGAGTATACAGGTTTTAATAATTAAGTACATATTCTAGGTGCTGGCAAGTAGGTGTATTGAAAACATTTTCCATGCTATTGCAACCTTAAAAACTCTTGATGCTCCTCAGCAATTGAAACTATATAGAAGGCATGTCGCAAATCAATCGAAGTCATAAATGGTTTGTTAGTAATCAGTTTAATGGAAATCTTTCTATATTCTCCATACGATTTTGGCCTTAAAAAGATAGGCGACAAAAATTGGCCTTTAATTGGTTGATCTTCCTTTATTACACCAACTGCTGATAATTTTCTTATTCTATTTGTATGACAATTGTATGACAATAAATTAAATTATCTTAATTACACCAAATTGAATTGCAAATAACATTCTTATTTCATTTGAATTACATGTGTATGACAATTAAAACAATTTCATTTTCTGTTGTTTAAAACACAGACTTTACAGTAGAATTAAAAAACCACGACATTCGAAATGAGAATCAATCTCAACATTATTTATATGGTCCTAGAAAGTTGAATATAATCTAAACCCAATTTAGATGTTCGGCATCCTTCTTTAATTGTGACTTGTTTACAGCTAACATTATATCTGATCCAACATGTAAATGTGGTTTGGATATTGAGGACATGCGCCATTATTTCTTTAATTGTCCTTTCTATCTAAATGAAAGGGCTATTCTGTTTAATAGTCTCAGCTGGATTCCAGAAGGCTGCGATTTGGACTTAAAACTATTGTTTTTTTGAAAAAAGAAACTCCTTCCTATGATCAAAATGTGCAAATTGTTAAACAAGTATTCAATTTTATAAGGAGATCAAAACGATTCTTCGTAGCATAGTATCAACATAGGTAAAACGCACATCATCATCATTATCATCATCATCCTAATCTCTGTTGTTTTTTCTTCATTCCCTTTCCTTTTTTCAGTATAGTTTAGTTATGTTTATGTTGTTTATATTATATAATGCATGCTCACATTCAATTTGTATTGTTTTATATATATATATTGTATTGTGGAGAAGACTTTATACGTATGTTTTACTTGTGTCTGATCCTTTTTGCTTTGAGCAAATAAAATATGTTTAAACTAAACAGACTTTACATTGAAATTGTCTTGGTTTGGTTCAGAATTATCTATGAATTCTATATGACAATGGCTCACTACTAGTATATCTAAAATACACTTGTCAGATATAATTTTCCCCCATTCATTTGGAAATTTTTAAAATTTGACTTAGTTCATTTGATGTAACTAAAACTTGTTCTGTTGATTCCCTCGTCAGGAGGAGTTTTTTGCAAATTGGCCTTAACCGCGTCCACGTCTTCCACCTAGGAAGCCACCTCTTCCTCCTCGAAAGCCTCCTCTGTAGCTACCTATATGGCTTCCTCTATCAACTCTAAAGAAACAACGGCCTCGGCAAAATTACAGTGTATTTCCCCACCTTTGAACAATCTTCAACGTCCTTAGTAACTTTCGAGACATCATCTCCAAATAAGTTACTTGTGTAAGGTACTGAGTGAGAGCAAAGAGGTACATTTTCTGCCATCATCTATGGCTTCAAAAAATCTCTACTTGTCATATTTACTTGTCTGTTTGCATGTCCCAATAACGCCATGACGTCACAACAATTTTCAATGTGCAATCCTGTACCTGAGTTACCATTTTCACGATCATTGTTTTCATTCAGAGCTTTCTTGTTGACCGTTTTAGTCAATTTAGTTGCATCCTTCACAGTAGTTCTTTCAAAGAATTGCATTTTCTTATCAGCAGTCTTATCAGTGTTATCTTGCCCTACATCTTTTAGACATTGATGAAAATCTATTATCATCATATCTTTTCTGCTTTTTTTGCAAGGGTTCAGACTCATTGTCTTGTCTTTCTTCATCATCATGAAGGTTTTCATCATCTTGTTCATAATTATCACCTTATTTTGAAAGACCTCATGTCGTCGCCTGTTTTTCTGACCGTCCTGAATTGCTTTGAGCATATATGTGATTACATCATGATTATCAGTGTTATTTGAGAATGAGGGTCTGGAGCATGTATTTCTATGCTGCCATCAATACTTTCCGCTTTTACCTTTCCCACTCTCACTTTGAGTGCTACCTCCTCTATTTGTTGTAGTTTATGACTTCCCATAGTCATATTTTCCTTTCCCAACTGCGCTGGGAATCGCATCTTTTTTCAGATAGACGTTCATATTCTGTTTCACATTCAATGTTTTCTACATGTTTTCATAATCATCCGGAACAAATCGCACTGGACCGATTTCTTACATCACCGTACGTATTGACTGCCTTTAATTTCTGTGACACCGTCTGCTTCAATATTTCAACACATGTAACATGGACGACATTTAATTTTCTGAGGAAATCGAGACATATCACTGTCAAGTACGTTTTATTCATTTATAAACTGTGATAATTTAATCTGTTTAAGTCCGTTAATTTGGATAAGTGATTTATTAAATGCATACGAACTGTAAGTTATTTATAACCGAGATTGGAACTGTAAATTCTACTTTCGTTTTCATTTCATTGTTTTAAATATTTGCATATGAACTTTAATATGTTCTTTCATACACATTGTAAGTATTTCTTTTTGTTTTATTGCAGTTTACCACAAACAATCTACTGACTACTTGTAAACCTTTCTGGTGGAATACTATAATTACAATTTTCAAAACAAGTTGTGTTCGTTATATATTTGCCGAGATTGCGATTTCAGTCACCTGGTTAAACTAGTTGAGTCCGGCTCAGCATAGTAAATTGACAACAACTTGTCTACACATCTCCTGATCAGGAAATACAACGGAGCATCGTTCGTAGCTGTTACCTTGACACTACGCAACACAGCTTGTGTTTTGGCAGCAAACAAACAACGTTGAGCCATCATGGATCCCAGTCAAGCGGAACAGCAAGAAGAGGTTCAGCCCCCAGAGGGAGATGTCCCTGAAGAACTTATAGAGAATCCGTCTAATACCACACATTTAGATGAAAATCCCGAGACGAGGCGAGTACGAGACCTCACGGAAAAAGGTAAAGGAGCTTTCACAGAAAAACGTGACAAGTTCTGTCAGGAACTAGAGGCCCTCTGGTCAGATGTAGAGTCCCAGTTATCGGAAGTCACCACGCCTCCTAACAAGATACAGCAAATCTTGACAGCCCAGGATAACCTTGTTAAAGCCTGCACAAATTATCGTAGGCTCACAGATGAGTACCTGGACTTTCTGAAAAGGACCAGAACATTGGACAGTCAAAAAGACATAGACGCATGCAATCTCACATTGGATATTCGTCTGTCCAAAGTGGACCATGCCCTAGAAACATTGCACGAACATCGGCTCGACCTGACAAAGGCTAAATCTACTAAAACAAAGACCTCAAAAAGTAAGAAAACCTCACATAGTGGTAGCTCTAACGTGTCTGACATGTCAAGCCTAGCACGGAGGAAGCGTGCCAAAGCAGAGGCCGCTAAATCAAAAATAGCCTTTGTCGAACAACATGCACTTATCCTACAACAGGAGGCGATGTTAGAGGAACAAGCCCTGTTCAGACAAACTGAAATGGAACAGGGAGCAGCACGCAAAAAGGCTGAAATGGAACAGGAAGCCACACGCAAAAAGGCTGAAATGGAGCATGAAGCAGAGCAAGAGGCCATACGCAGGAAAGCACAAATTAAACAGGAGGCCGCACGTGTCAGCCGGGAAAAAACCGAGCTGAAAGCCAAGTTAAACCTTCTAGAAGCACAGAAAGAAGCTGCAGCCGCAGAAGCCGAGGCTCGTATCCTAGAGTATGATGACAGCCAAGCGCTAGACGATCTCCCTAAAGAGACGGAAGACCCGCTCCAACGTGTGCAAGACTTTGTTAATAAACATCCTGAACCAACCGCCATACAGGAAGCGACAGCCCCTCAACAGAAAAAACAAACGTCTGTTAAGTATGAGCTTAGTCATGAAGCGCCAGACTTCGTGCCCTCCGTGGCATTGAACCTGCCATCACAGACACCTGCGGTGTCGCCTACACATGCTAAGTCACCGGAAGTTAATGTATTCCCAGATCTGGGAACAATAACTGGGATAGGAAAACAGGGCGTTTCAGAACAGATCCCTGTTGCATACCAAAAACTAGGCGTCTCAGAGGAGATCCTTGCTGAACACCAAAAACAGGGTGTTGCAGAAGAAATCCCTGTTGCACACCAGCAACAAATCAACCCTACGTCGGAGATAACCAGATTTCTCCTACGCAAGGACCTGCTGTTCTCCCGGCTAACAAGCTTTAATGACCGGGCAGAATCTTTCCATACATGGAAAGCCAGCTTTAAAAACGTGACAGACGAGTTACAAGTTTCTGACTCGGAACAGATTGATCTTCTGATCAAGTGGCTCGGTCCAGAGTCTGCTAAACATGCCATTAGCATAAGAGCGTCGAACGCCAATAACCCTACAAAAGGCATACAGAGACTATGGAAGAGGCTTGACGAGCGGTATGGTGCTCCAGAAATGTTGGAGGCCTCACTCACGAGTAAACTTGCCAAATTCCCAACCTTGACGAATAAGGACAACGCACGTCTCTATGAACTGTCTGACATTCTATCAGAAATAGAATATCACAAGGAAAATCCCAAGCTGGGATGTCTGCTAGCTTATTTTGATTCACCGTCCGGAATAAACCCTGTCATTGAAAAACTACCATATGGACTTCAGGAAAAGTGGATTACAAGGGCGTCGAGATACAAATCTAACCACGGCGTTGCCTTTCCTCCTTTTACAGAGTTATCTGCATTCATCAGTGAAATCAGCAGAATTAAAAACGATCCTGGATTCATCTTTGGGTCAAAAGTCACACCAAATACAAAAGGTGCTGCGCCAAGGTTCACGTCTTACCCCAAGACTAAAGTTGGTACTCATAAGACAGCGGTTGAGCAGCAATCTGGAGACGCCAGCAAACAAGGTCTTTGTATTCTGCACAATACAAAGCATTCCTTAAATGAATGTCGAGCGTTCCGAGCCAAGTCAATTGAGGAACGCAAAGGTCTTTTGAAACAAAACAATGTCTGTTACAAGTGTTGTGATTCCACCACACACAGAAGCCGGGAATGCAATGCACGCATAAGTTGTAAAGAATGTGGAAGTAAACAACACACTACTGCACTTCACATCACTAAACCACAGCAACCTGCAAGTTCTCATTCTAGCCCGCCCAAGCAAGCCTACGGCGGGGAGCCAACAGAATCGGCTGAAACTAAGTCAACCTCAGTTAATTCTACCTGTACCGAGATCTGCAAGGATATATATAGCGGGAAATCTTGTGCTAAAATACTACCTGTGAATGTTTATTACAAGGATAACCAGGACAAAGTTATCCGGATGTACGCCATCATTGACGACCAAAGCAACCGGTCACTAGCATCGCCTGAATTCTTCAACCTTTTCGACGTAAGAGACAAACCGGAGAACTATACCTTATCAACATGCTCCGGCAGAGTAGTCACTTCCGGGAAAAGAGGAAGAGGTTTCGTCATGGAATCAATAAATGGCAATGACAAATTTGACCTGCCTGTACTGATAGAATGTGACCATATTCCTAATAATAGGGACGAAATACCGACTCCTGAAGTCGCAATGCATCACCCTCATTTAAAAGAACTCAGAGGTAGCATTCCACCAATAGAGGAAAATTGCCAAATTCTTCTCTTAATTGGCAGAGACCTTATAGAGGCACACCACGTCCTGGATCAGCGCATAGGACCACCCAGAACTCCATATGCACAACAGTTGAAACTGGGTTGGGTAGTGATAGGAGAAACTTGCATTAACAAGCAGCATGTGCCTCTTGAATTAAATGTCAAAATAACCAACATTTTACCTACAGGACAACCGTCAACGTTTCAACCATGTACAAGCAAATTCGACATTCGGGAAAACTACACAGACCCCGTTAAGAAAGATTTACAATCGCCTCTCTTTGAAAAAACTAGGGACGATGATAAACCCGGAATGTCATTTGAAGACAAAATGTTCATGAAACAGATGGACAACGAATTTGTCAGAGACTCGGAAGGAAGTTGGGTAGCACCGTTACCGTTCCGAGTGCCAAGACAGTCTTTGCCTAGCAACAGACAACAAGCTCTTCATCGTGCTAATATGTTAGACGCAAGTCTGAATAGAAACCTAGTAAAGCGGGAACACTTCCTCACATTTATGAGTAAGATCCTAGACAATAATCATGCAGAGCTCGCTCCACCGTTGGACGAACATGAAGAGTGCTGGTATTTACCATTGTTTGGTGTTTATCACCCAAAGAAACCCGATCAGATTAGGGGTGTGTTTGATTCATCCGCCAAATGTAACGGAGTTTCACTCAACAGCGTCCTGCTAACAGGTCCAGACTTGACCAATGATCTCTTGGGAGTACTGCTGCGTTTCAGGAAAGAAATGGTCGCAGTAACTGCAGACGTTCAACACATGTTTCACTGCTTTGTAGTAAGAAAAGACCACCGAAATTATCTGAGATTTTTATGGCATAAAAACAACGACTTACAAGAGAACCTTGTCGAATTCCGCATGAGAGTTCATGTTTTTGGAAATAGTCCGTCACCTGCCGTTGCTACGCTTGGACTCAGAAAAGCAGCTCAGGCATCAGAACAAGAGTTCGGCAGTCACGTGACTAGCTTTGTTACAAGAGACTTCTATGTCGACGACGGTCTTACATCATGTCCTACAAAAGAGGAAGCTGTTAAGCTCATGAAGGATACACAGCAAGCATTGGCAAAGTATGGAAACTTACGGCTTCACAAGTTCGCCTCTAATTGTGCGGAAGTTATATCTGCGTTTCATGCCAATGATTTGGCTTCAAATCTGAAGGATCTAGACTTAGAATCCGACAGCAAACCCCTACAACGTAGTCTTGGGCTCAGCTGGGACGTAAACACTGACAACTTCTTATTTCAATTATCATCAGAAAACAAACCGATCACTCGCAGAGGAATTTTATCAACGATAAACAGTCTCTACGATCCTCTGGGATTTTTGGCTCCGGTGATTATACAAGGGAAACTCCTATTAAGGAAAATAGTATCAGAAACCGTCGATTGGGACCAACCTCTCTCTGATGAGAGAGCAGCTGAGTGGAAATCTTGGAGAGATACTCTAATTGCTATCGAAACATTGCGCATTCCACGTACCTACGTGCCGTATCTCAGCAAAACCGCCACAAAGGAGTTACATGTCTTCTCTGATGCATCAGAAAAAGCCATAGCAGCTGTTGCGTATCTACGCACGACCGACAGTAGTGATGAACCAAACATAGGTTTCATTCTTGGGAAAGCTAAAGTTGCACCAACAAGTGGTCATACGATTCCTCGACTTGAACTATCAGCTGCTGTATTAGCAGTTGAGATCACCCAAACTGTCATGGATAATTTAGATTTACATATAGACACCGTAAAATTCTACACAGACAGTAAAGTGGTTTTAGGTTACATCAGTAACGAGACAAGAAGGTTCTTTATCTACGTCGCCAATAGAGTAGAGAAAATAAGGAAATTTAGCTCTCCAAGTCAATGGAATTATGTACCAACTAACCGTAATCCCGCAGACTCGGGAACAAGGTCCGTACCAGCCCATGAAATTCATAGCAGTGAATGGTTATTGGGACCAAAACAACTTCTTTCCTCAGAACAGAAGAATTCTGAGGACATATATCAGCTAATAGATCCAGAAGAAGATGGAGAAATCCGTGCAACTGTGAATGTTGCAAAAACATTTGCCACATCTGAGCATAAAGGTATCGGAACTGATAGATTCAACCGATTCTCCAACTGGACATCACTTGTGCGAGCGATAGCCTTTTTGGAACGTTTCTCCCGTTTACACGGGTCAAAACAGGCTTCATCAGTGACTTCTTTGGATAGTTTTTCGAATGCCGAAAATTTCATCTTAATATCTGCACAACATGAAGTTTATGGAGATGAAATAGATTGTATAAAACGTCAGGAACAAATTAATAAGCGGAGCCCGATAGCTAACCTCAATCCGTTTTTGGACGAAAGAGGACTATTACGAGTAGGAGGCCGTATTGTCAAATCTGACTTAAACTTCCATGAAAAGAAACCATTGATCGTCCCTGGACGCCATCATATAGCGACATTATTAGTTCGACACTACCACGACAAGATAAAACATCAAGGTCGTCATTTCACAGATGGAGCGATTCGATCCGCAGGATTTTGGATCGTTGGAGCAAAACGCTTGATCTCTTCTATTATTCACAAATGTGTAACATGCCGCAAACTCAGAGGAAAAACCGAGTATCAAATCATGTCTGATTTGCCAGAGGACCGTCTTGAACCGTCACCTCCGTTTACTAACGTTGGAATAGACACCTTTGGACCCTGGACAATTGTTTCACGTAAAACACGTGGTGGATACGCCAACTCTAAACGTTGGGCAATTTTATTCACATGCTTAGTGACAAGAGCTATTCACATCGAATTAATCGAGGAAATGAGCTCTTCAGCCTTCATAAACGCCGTCAGAAGATTCGCCGCTATAAGAGGTCAAGTAAAGATTTTCCGATCTGACCGTGGAACAAACTTTATTGGCGCAATCGACGATTTAAAGATTGACTCAATCAACGTCGAAGATGGACCCTTCAAGAACTTTCTGTACAATTCTGGTACAACTTGGATCTTCAATCCGCCACATTCGTCCCACATGGGTGGAGCCTGGGAAAGAATGATTGGTATCGCAAGGAGAATACTCGACTCTATGCTTATCGACGCCGCTGGAAGGAGTCTAACGCATGACGTGCTAAATACATTCATGGCAGAAGTTTCAGCAATAATCAATTCTAGACCTCTGGTACCAGTATCGACAGATCCAGAGAATCCGCTAATCTTAACACCAGCTATGTTGTTGACACAAAAGACCGATTACATCTTCACTTCAGATCAGCTTGGAGAATTCGACAAACGGGATCTATGTCTAGCCGAGTGGAGACGTGTACAGGCTCTGTCCAGTGTTTTCTGGTCCCGTTGGAGGAAAGAGTACCTGCCGTTACTACAACCACGACAAAAATGGACCGAAGATCGCCGTGATCTCATCAAAGGAGACGTCATTCTCCTAAAGGACAAAAACCTTTGCCGTACTCAATGGCCCATAGGCGTTATAGTAAATTCATTTAAGAGTTCCGACGAACATGTCCGGAAAGCAGAAGTACGAATCATCGTAAATGGAAAAGCCACCATCTACACACGCCCAATCGTGGACATGATTCTTCTCATAGAGAACGATTGTATATAGTTTTTGGAATAGTGATATCAGTTAGACATCAGACGGGGAGTATTCTGTTTCACATTCAATGTTTTCTACATGTTTTCATAATCATCCGGAACAAATCGCACTGGACCGATTTCTTACATCACCGTACGTATTGACTGCCTTTAATTTCTGTGACACCGTCTGCTTCAATATTTCAACACATGTAACATGGACGACATTTAATTTTCTGAGGAAATCGAGACATATCACTGTCAAGTACGTTTTATTCATTTATAAACTGTGATAATTTAATCTGTTTAAGTCCGTTAATTTGGATAAGTGATTTATTAAATGCATACGAACTGTAAGTTATTTATAACCGAGATTGGAACTGTAAATTCTACTTTCGTTTTCATTTCATTGTTTTAAATATTTGCATATGAACTTTAATATGTTCTTTCATACACATTGTAAGTATTTCTTTTTGTTTTATTGCAGTTTACCACAAACAATCTACTGACTACTTGTAAACCTTTCTGGTGGAATACTATAATTACAATTTTCAAAACAAGTTGTGTTCGTTATATATTTGCCGAGATTGCGATTTCAGTCACCTGGTTAAACTAGTTGAGTCCGGCTCAGCATAGTTCATCTTCATTAATGTCTTCCTGCGAAGACTTTTTTCGCCGGCAGAACCTTTCTCGATCATTCTTTCCGCCAGATTAGAATGAATTTCATAACAGTGTGGACATAGACACCTGATATTTAAATGATATCGTGTCGGTCACTGGCAGTCGACAACAAAGACTTCACGCAATTACAGTGTCAGGGGCCTCTCAAAGTGGATATACATAATTTCTATTTTACACATGTCCATTCATAAAATAAAATTTTTGGCATGAAAGCTTATAGGAATTTGTTTTGAATATATTTATATACTCACAGCAAAAAGTTTCTTTAAGTATACTCAGAGGTGATATCACCAAGTAATCGAGAGAAAAAAGTAAGAAAAATTCTTTCCTGGCAATAAGTGAAAAATTAAGTAGTGTGTCAGTTATAGACAAGTAGTTATTGCAAATCATTCAGTGGATAGGTCAATCGCCAAAATAAAAAAAAAATGCTATATTTGTAAACAAGCACTAATACATGCATTGACGGGGCATAAGTATGCTAAATAATATATGTCCGTATAAGGAAATGTGCCCGACCTGTTAAATGCAGCTGTTCTGTTGATTTGAAAAACGAATGGACGGATTACAGCGATCCAATTTAGAATTGTACTTATTCTTTCTAATTTGTGTTTCAGTATCTATCCATGAATTAAATATGTTCACAATATCTTTTATACTAGAATATTAAACGAGTGCACCCAGATTAAAGGTTATTATTACACTGTTACTGTTATGTTGACATAATAACCTGTACATTATCTCGTGTTACAGTTGACCAGTTTAGTCTTGTGTACATGATTTATTATTCCAAAACAGATGTATTGTGAACATATCATTGAATTCATGGATATATATTGAAACACAGAAACCGAAAAAGAAGTCATTACTGTCAAGTTTCATAAAGATTGGACCAAATCTAGATTTTTCGCATTTTTGTTGTTTCCATGGCAACGGCGGCCATTTTGGAAATTCCAAAGTCAAATTCCAAATTTACATACACTCATTAACATCTCTGTAAAATTTCATTAAATTTGAAGCATTTTAAAAAAAAATCACATTTTTGCAGTTTCCATGGTAACGGCTCCCATTTTAAAAATTCCAAAGTCGAATTACAGCTACATATGGTGCTACCTGTAATAATCTATCATTATATAACATAAAAAGTACATAGGAATAATTCAATACTATCACATGACTAATCACATGACTATTGTTCTAGAATGTTCCATGAAAATTGACTCCTAAAATAATGCCAAGATGACCCCGGGCTGAAATAAAAAAATGTGGAATGGACACCTGGACATCAGTCTCTTGTATTACACACAACTTAAAGGTTCTACCAGTAGCGAATCAATAGTCGAAAAATGACCCCTACCATGTTCCGGCGCCCAAATAGTGCCAAGTTGACCCCATTTGAAATAAAAAATAGCGAATTCACCCCTAGGGATACTACCCCAACATCATACCAAATATAAAGTTTCCATCATTTAAGGCTTGGAAGAAATTGGTCGGACAAATTAGGGTTAATAATAATAATAATAATTAAAATGTCAATTGTTCTTGAACAATTGAGAGGTCTTTCCTTTTGTAATGTAAAATACATGTTCCAATAGACGTAGAATGTATTGAAAAGTTCTAAAACACACAAAAAACTGTTAAAATATGATAAAAATCAACAAATTCGCTTTTTAGGAGATGACCTTGACTTTTGACCTTGTGACCTTTGTGAAGGTCATCGGTCCACAATGTCACTGTAAAAGACCCCATGGGTCTAGGAACTTTGGTTCAAGAGTTAAAACTAATTTTACCTTTTCAGAAACCGTTAATGGGGGTTATGCCCCTTAAAAATATGTCAAATCTCTTCGGTCAAAATATAAAAAAGTTGTGCCTCAGTCATCTAAACATTTTTCACTGTTTAATATTTCTGTAAGATTAACCGTTTTTGAGATATCGACTAAAAAGTTGAAAGGTCAAAGGTCAAGATCAACCTTAGAAACCTTTAAAACACACTAAAAATCCTTTAAATAAGGTCAGAAACACATAATTCGCTATCTAGGACATGACCTTGACCTTTGACCTTGTGACCTTTGTCAAGGTCATTAGTCACCAATGTCATTGCTGAAACCCCATGGGTCTAGGACCTTTGGTTATATAGTAAAAGCTGATTTTGTCTTTTCAGAAACCTAAAACAGGGGTTATGCCCCTTACAGAAAGGTCAAATCTCTTCGGTCAAAATGTAACGAAGTTGCGCATTCATGACCCAAACATTTTCCACTATTCATCACTACTGTAAGTATTAAGGTTTCTTAGATTATCCCATAACAAGGTGTTAGGTCAAAGGTCAAGGTCAACATACAAATTTGACCTTGAGGAATTTTTCAAAGTCACATGAATTGATGATGATTGGTGAAGATCCTAGGTGTCTACGACTTACGGTTTCTGAGTTTTGGTGGCCAACCGACTGCGGTTAATTTTCATAGGGGCATAACCCTACCAATGAGTCGTTGAATCTTTTCGATCCAAATGTAACGAAGAACCGGGGTCTGGTCCTGAACAAATTTCACCATTGGTTTTTTTTCTACCTATTACGGTTACGGTGTTGGAACGATAACAAGGTTTTTTGGTTTCGGAGGGATTACTCCGAACCGACAAAATTTTTCGACTCAAAGGGTGAGTTCCGGATAGGTATTCATGACACCGATACAAAGTGTGAACATGAAAACGACACGTCTTACGGTTAAGGCTGCTAACTTCGTCAAAGTTTGGCGGAAAAAGAATAATAATAATAATTAAAATGTCAACTGTTCTTGAACAATTGAGAGGTCTTTCATTTTCATTATATAAAATATATGTTTCAATAGGCGTAGAATGCATTGAAAAGCTCTAAAACACACAAAACCCTTAAAGTATGGTCAAAAACACATAATTCGGAATTTGGGACATGACCTTGACTTTTGACCTTATGACCTTTGTCAAGGTCATTGGTCTACGATGTCATAACAAAAGACCCCATGGGTCAAAGACCTTTGGTTCATGAGTTAAAGCTTATTTTGTCTTTTCTAAAACAGTTAACAGTGGTTATGCCCCTTACAGATAGGTCAAATCTCTTCGGTCAAAATGTAAAAATGTTGCGCCTTTATGTCCCAATTATTTTTCACTATTTACTGTTTCTGTAAGTATTATCGTTTTTGAGATATCCAATAAATAAGTTTTAAGGTCAAAGGTCAAGGTCAACCTTAAAAAAGCTTTAAAACACACTAAAAATCCTTTAGATAAGGTCAAAAACACTTAATTCGCTATCTGGGACATGACCTTGACCTTTGACCTTGTGACCTTTGTCAAGCTCATTGGTCTCTTATGTCATTGCTGAAGACCCTAGGGGTCTAGGACCTTTGGTTCAATAGTAAAAGCTGATTTTGTCTTATCATAAACAGTTAACGGGGGTTATGCCCCTTACGGATAGGTCAAATCTCTTTGGTCATTATGTAAATAAGTTGCGCCTTAATGTCCAAAATATTTTTCACTATTTACTATTTCTGTAAGTATAATCGTTCTTGAGATATCGAATAAAAAGTTGTAAGGTCAAAGGTCAAGGTCAACCTTAAAAACCTTTAAAACACACTTTAAATCCTTTAAATGAGGTCAAAAACACATAATTCGCTATCTGGGACATGACCTTGACCTTTGACCTTGTGACCTTTGTCAAGGTCATTGGTCCCAAATGTCATTGTTGAAGACCCCATGGATCTAGGACCTTTGGTTATATAGTAAAAGCTGATTTTGTCTTTTCAGAAACCTAAAACAGGGGTTATGCCCCTTACAGAAAGGTCAAATCTCTTCGGTCAAATGTAACAAAGTTGCGCCTTCATGACCCAAACATTTTCCACTATTCAAAACTTCTGTAAGTATAATGGTTTCTGAGATTATCCCATAACAAGGTGTAAGGTCAAAGGTCAAGGTCAACATAAAAATTTGACCTTGAGGCATTTTGAAAGTCACATGAATTGATTATCATTGGTGAAGATCCTAGGTGTCTACGACTTACGGTTTCTGAGTTTTGGTGGCC
The DNA here is from genome assembly GCF_021869535.1 of Mytilus californianus. NCBI lineage: Eukaryota > Metazoa > Mollusca > Bivalvia > Mytilida > Mytilidae > Mytilus > Mytilus californianus. The sequence continues at coordinate 38,279,133 of NW_026262581.1, forward strand.
AACCGACACCGGTTAATTTTCATAGGGGCATAACCCTACCAATGAGTCGTTGAATCTTTTCGATCCAAATGTAACGAAGAACCGGGGTCTGGTCCTGAACAAATTTCACCATTGGGTTTTTTTCTACCCATTACGGTTACGGTGTTGGAACGATAACAAGGTTTTTTGGTTTCGGAGGGATTACTCCGAACCGACAAAATTTTTCGACTCAAAGGGTGAGTTCCGGATAGGTATTCATGACACCGATACAAAGTGTGAACATGAAAGCGACACGTCTTACGGTTAAGGCTGCTAACTTCTTCAAAGTTTGGCGGAAAAAGAATAATAATAATAATTAAAATGTCAATTGTTCTTGAACAATTGAGAGGTCTTTCCTTTTCATATTGTAAAATATATGTTTCAATAGTCTCTTTAACACACTTAAAACCCTTAAAATATGACAAAAGACACAAAATTCGCTATTTGGGACATGACCTTGACTTTGACCTTATGCTCTTTGTCAAGGTCATTGGTCCAGGATGTCATTTCAAAAGACCCCATGGGTCTAGGACCTTTGGTTCAAGAGTAAAAGCTAATTCAGTCTTTTCAGAAACAGTCAATTGGGGTTATGCCCCTTACAGATAGGTCAAATCTCTTTGGTCATAATGTAAAAAAGTTTGGCCACTATGACCCAAACATTTTTCACTATTGACGATTTCTGTAAGTACAATCGTTTTTGAGATATACAATAAAAAGAGGTTATGTCAAAGGTCAAGGTCAACCTTTAAAAGCTTTAAAACACACTGAAATTACTTTAAATAAGGTCAAAAACACATAATTCGTTATCTGGGACTAACCTTGACCTTTGACCTTGTGACCTTTGTCAAGGTCATTGGTCCCAGATGTCATTGCTGAAGACCCCATGGGTCTAGGACCTTTGGTTATATAGTAAAAGCTGATTTTGTCTTTTCAGAAACCTAAAACAGGGGTTATGCCCCTTAAAAAATGCCAAATCTCTTCGGTCAAAATGTAACAAAGTTGCGCCTTATTGACCCAAACATTTTCCACTATTCAAAACTTCTGTAAGTATAATGGTTTCTGAGATTATCCCATAACAAGGTGTAAGGTCAAAAGTCAAGGTCAACATACAAATTTGACCTTGAGGTATTTTTTAAAGTTACATGAATTGACGATCATTGGTGAAGATTCTAGGTGTCTACGACTTACGGTTTTTGAGTTTTGGTGGCCAACCGACTGCGGTTAATTTTCATAGGGGCATAACCCTACCAATGAGTCGTTGAATCTTTTCGATCCAAATCTAACGAAAAACCGGGGTCTGATCCTGAACAAATTTCACTCTTCGGTTTTTTTCTACCTATTACGGTTACGGTGTTTGAATGATAACAAGGTTTTTTGGTTTCGGAGGGATTACTCCGAACCGACAAAATTTTTTGACTCACAGGGTGAGTTCCGGATAGGTATTTATGACACCGATACAAAGTGTGAACCTGAAAGTGACATGGCTTACGGTTACGGAGGGAAATTTTGTCAAAGTTTGGCGGAACAAAAAGAATAATAATAATAATCAGAAGAAATACGGTAAGGTCTTTCCCTTTCCGTCTTTCCTTTTCGTAATGTAAAATACATGTTCTAATAGGCTTAGAATGCATTGAAAAGCTCTCAAAGACACATAAAACCGTTAAAACATGACAAAAACAACAAATTCGCTATTTAGGACATGACCTTGACTTTTGACCTTATGACCTTTGTCAAGGTCATTGGTCCAAGATGTCATTATAGAAGACCTAATGGGTCTAGGACCTTTGTTTCAAGCGTTAAAGCTAATTTTGTCTTTTCAGAAACCGTTAACGAGGGTTAAGCCCCTTAAGGATATGTCAAATCTCTTCGGTCAAAATATAAAAAAGTTGCGCCATAGTCACCTTAAGAGTTTTCACTATTTACTATTTCTGTAAGTATAATAATTTTTGAGATATCCAATCAATAAATTTTAAGGTCAAAGGTCATGGTCAACCCCAAAAAGCTTTAAAACACACTAAAAATCCTTTAAATAAGGTCAAAAACCCATAATTCGCTATCTGGGACATGACCTTGACTTTTGACCTTTTGACCTTTGTCAAGGTCATAAGTCCTTAATGTCATTGCTTAACCCCATAGGTCTAGGACTTTTGGTTAAATTGTAAAAGCTGATTTTGTCTTTTCGGAAACCTAAAACAGGGGTTATGCCCCTTACAGGAAGGTCAAATCTCTTCGGTCGAAATGTAAAAAAAGTTGCGCCTTTATGTCCCAATTATTTTTCACTATTTACTATTTCTGTAAGTATTATCGTTTTTGAGATATCTAATAAATAAGTTGTAAGGTCAAAGGTCAAGGTCAACCTAAAAAAACTTTAAAAGACACTAAAAATCCCTTAAATAAGGTCATAAACACATAATTCGCTATCTGGGACATGACCTTGACCTTTGACCTTGTGACCTTTGTCAAGGTCATTGATCCCAAATGTCATTGTTGAAGACCGCATGGATATAGGACCTTTGGTTATATAGTAAAAGCTGATTTTGTCTTTTCATAACCCTAAAACAGGGGTTATGCCCCTTACAGAAAGGTCAAATATCTTCGGTCAAAATGTAACAAAGTTGCGCCTTAATGACCCAAACATTTTCCACTTTCAAAACTTCTGTAAGTATAATGGTTTCTGAGATTATCCCATAACAAGGTTTAAGGTCAAAGGTCAAGGTCAAGGTCAACATTGACCTTGAGGCATTTTCAAAGTCACATGAATTGATGATCATTGGTGAAGATCCTAGGTGGCTACGACTTACGGTTTCTGAGTTTTGGGGGCCAACCGACTGCGGTTAATTTTTATAGGGGCATAACCCTACCAATGAGTCGTTGAATCTTTTTGATCCAAATGTAATGAAGAACCGGGGTCTGGTCCTGAACAAATTTCACCCTTCGGTTTTTTTTCTACCTATTACGGTTACGGTGTTTAAATGATAACAAGGTTTTTAGGTTGCGAAGGGATTACTCCGAACCGACAAAATTTTTCGACTCACAGGGTGAGTTCCGGATAGGTATTCATGACACCGATACAAAGTTTGAATATGAAAGCGACATGGCTTACGGTTACAGAGGGAATTTTTTTCAAAGTTTGGCGGAACAAAAAGAATAATAAATATAAATCAATTGCTTTAAAAAGCAATTGTAAACGGTCTTTCCCCCTTCTGAAACATGATTGATTGATATATGTGTTTGTTTGTTTGTTTGTTTGTTTGTTTGTTTGTTTCTTTGAAAGGTCCATATTAGTGTGTTGGTTAAGTTTCTATATTTAGTTTGGAAAGTTTTTATTCTATTTTAGGTCCAGCGCGCGTCTTTGTCTCGCGCCAGATTGTGGCGTCACGTGACGAAGCTTTATAATAGCGAAAACTTAGTATTTTTATTTCTTTTTAGGTGGGGACGTTGGACAGACAACATGTATAGCGACGGAATACACACAATGTATTTCTTTTGTCATTGTAGGTAATTGACGTTTCGATCACAGTTCACGAGCAGTGCATGCTTTGGATTTAATTGATCCTGTGTAATTTGAAAACACGTTTGTTGATTATTTTCATATAATGTACATTTTTCAGTAGCAGTTTGTAACACAGATTTGTATTTCAATCTAGGAGCGGACATTTTATTGTAGGATTTCACTGAGATTTACGGAACTAACAAGCGATTTTTACGGCATTGCAATTTCTTTTCTCTAGAAAATTCTTGAAAGATATCTGCACCACGTTGTTTTATGAAGATGTAATACATGTATACCCTGCTGACTGCAAATTTTGGGGTCAATTGGACATGTAGTTTCAGAGAACATCTGATAACAAGCATGTGGATTTTTTTTTTTCAGAACAGATGTAAGAACAATATTAAAATGTCAATTGTTCTTGAACAATTGAGAGGTCTTTCCTTTTCATTATGTAAAATATATGTTTAAATAAGCGTATAATGCATTGAAAAGCTCTAAAACACACACAAAACCCTTAAAATATGGTCAAAAACACATAATTCGGAATTTGGGACATGACCTTGACTTTTGACCTTATGACCTTTGTCAAGGTCATTGGTCCACAATGTCATAACAAAAGACCCCATAAGTCTAGGACCTTTGGTTCATGAGTAAAAGCTTATTTTGCCTTTTCTAAAATAGTTAACAGGGGTTATGCCCCTTACGGATAGGTCAAATCTCTTCGGTCAAAATATAAAAAAGTTGCGCCTTTATGTCCCAATTATTTTTCACTATTTACTATTTCTGTAAGTATTATCGTTTTGGAGATATCGAATAAATAAGTTTTTAGGGTCAAAGGTAAAGGTCAACCACAAAAAGCTTTAAAACACACTAAAAATCCTTTAAATAAGGTCGAAAACACATATTTCGCTATCTGGGACATGACCTTGACCTTTGACCTTTTGACCTTTGTCAAGGTCATTAGTCCCCAATGTCATTGCTGAAGACCCCATGGGTCTATGACCTTTGGTTTAACAGTAAAACCTGATTTTGTCTTTTTAGAAACCTAAACTAGGGGTTATGCCCCTTATAGAAAGGTCAAATCTTTTCGGTCAAAATGTAACGAAGTTGCGCCTTAATGACCCAAACATTTCCCACTATTCAAAACTTCTGTAAGTATAATGGTTTCTGAGATTATCCCATAACAAGGTGTTAGGTCAAAGGTCAAGGTCAACATACAAATTTGACCTTGAGATATTTTTCAGAGTCACATCAATGGATGATGATTGTTGAAGATCCTAGGTGTCTACGACTTACGGTTTCTGAGTTTTGGGGGCCAACCGACTGCGGTTAATTTTCATAGGGGCATAACCCTACCAATGAGTCGTTGAATCTTTTCAATCCAAATGTAACGAAGAACCGGGGTCTGGTCCTGAACAAATTTCACCCTTCGGTTTTTTTCTACCTATTACGGTTACGGTGTTTAAATGATAACAAGGTTTTTCGATTTCGGAGGGATTACTCCGAACCGACAAAATATTTTGACTCACAGGGTGAGTTCCGGATAGGTATTCATGACACCGATACAAAGTATGAACATGAAAGCGACACGTCTTACGGTTAAGGCTGCTAACTTCGTCAAAGTTTGGCGGAAAAAGAATAATAATAATAATAAACAGAAGAAATACAGTAAGGTCTTTCCCTTTTGAAAAAGGAAAGACCTTAATAATAATAATAATAATAATAATAATAATAAACAGAAGAAATACAGTAAGGTCTTTCCCTTTTGAAAAAGGAAAGACCTTAATAATAATAATAAGAAGAAACGGGACAAAAACATAAAGTCCCCAAAACTCTGTTTTGGCGACTTAATAATAAGAACTGAGCAAAAACAATAAGTCTTCCCAAACTTCGCCGCGGTTAACAATGTTTTCTCGGGGGAACAATCTGCTCTATCACCCTCTCAGCTATGTGTTATTTATATAATGTACTGTAAGTGGGTAAAACTTGCATAATCACAAGTCAGCATTAAGAGATTTTATTTTAGATTGCTAAATTAAAAATATAAGAAAATACTATGAAATCTGAAAACAAGAGATGTATAAAAACTGGAATTCGAATTTTCTTCAATGCCACATAAATGTATGCATTATTTTTTAAATATTGCAACATTTACTTATAAAATTATATATGTGCTGTTTCTTTCATGAAAATGTATAAACTAGTGAATCAATGGTTTAAAACTACCAGGATGTAATGAGAGATGTCAAGTAATGAACAAAAGAAGTAACATGAAGTTAGTCAATACAACTTGAGATGCTAGATTTTGTGCTATTGTTATTTGCAGATATTTTGATGGATTTTGTCAAAATGTGAACTGTAACCACACAGGGATCAAATGTTTTATTTTGTAGAAAAGATCCAGCTGTGTTCCATAATTTCCCAAAAATGGTGAATCTAATAATTAAATTTTATATCTATTTACTGAGTTTATTGCTGCCCAAAAAGGGTTTTGTGCTTCTTTACAACATATTTTGTCATAAATTGATTTTATATCTTTTTGTGACAGTTAATGTTGATTACTAGGGCCCAGTTGTTGACATGTGCCCTATATAGTAATCTCTCTGTTCGTCTGTTTGTCAACACTTCTATGTTATACGATAGGTCAAAATTGCCTCAACCGATTCAAAAAATTAATATGCAACGTGGAAATAAATATAAAAGGAACTTCCCTTGTGTATTGTAAAATTTGATAAAAAATGTGATAGAAAACATGGTATTTGTAAAAAAATCACAAATTTTGAGTAAACATTTTTTGGGCTAAAATTTCTGCAAAAAATTGATATCTAAGTTATGCTATGCTTTTCAAAATTGATTCCCAATGTTAATTATTAAGTCTCCCAAACGAAGTTTGGGAAGACTTATTGTTTTTGCTCAGTTCTTATTATTAAGTCGCCAAAACAGAGTTTTGGGGACTTTATGTTTTTGTCCCGTTTCTTCTTCTTATTATTATTAAGGTCTTTCCTTTTTCAAAAGGGAAAGACCTTACTGTATTTCTTCTGTTTATTATTATTAAGGTCTTTCCTTTTTCAAAAGGGAAAGACCTTACTGTATTTCTTCTGTTTATTATTATTAAGGTCTTTCCTTTTTCAAAAGGGAAAGACCTTACTGTATTTCTTCTGTTTATTATTATTATTATTCTTTTTCCGCCAAACTTTGACGAAGTTAGCAGCCTTAACCGTAAGACGTGTCGCTTTCATGTTCATACTTTGTATCGGTGTCATGAATACCTATCCGGAACTCACCCTGTGAGTCAAAATATTTTGTCGGTTCGGAGTAATCCCTCCGAAATCGAAAAACCTTGTTATCATTTAAACACCGTAACCGTAATAGGTAGAAAAAAACCGAAGGGTGAAATTTGTTCAGGACCAGACCCCGGTTCTTCGTTACATTTGGATTGAAAAGATTCAACGACTCATTGGTAGGGTTATGCCCCTATGAAAATTAACCGCAGTCGGTTGGCCCCCAAAACTCAGAAACCGTAAGTCGTAGACACCTAGGATCTTCAACAATCATCATCCATTGATGTGACTCTGAAAAATATCTCAAGGTCAAATTTGTATGTTGACCTTGACCTTTGACCTAACACCTTGTTATGGGATAATCTCAGAAACCATTATACTTACAGAAGTTTTGAATAGTGGGAAATGTTTGGGTCATTAAGGCGCAACTTCGTTACATTTTGACCGAAAAGATTTGACCTTTCTATAAGGGGCATAACCCCTAGTTTAGGTTTCTAAAAAGACAAAATCAGGTTTTACTGTTAAACCAAAGGTCATAGACCCATGGGGTCTTCAGCAATGACATTGGGGACTAATGACCTTGACAAAGGTCAAAAGGTCAAAGGTCAAGGTCATGTCCCAGATAGCGAAATATGTGTTTTCGACCTTATTTAAAGGATTTTTAGTGTGTTTTAAAGCTTTTTGTGGTTGACCTTTACCTTTGACCCTAAAAACTTATTTATTCGATATCTCCAAAACGATAATACTTACAGAAATAGTAAATAGTGAAAAATAATTGGGACATAAAGGCGCAACTTTTTTATATTTTGACCGAAGAGATTTGACCTATGCGTAAGGGGCATAACCCCTGTTAACTATTTTAGAAAAGACAAAATAAGCTTTTACTCATGAACCAAAGGTCCTAGACTTATGGGGTCTTTTGTTATGACATTGTGGACCAATGACCTTGACAAAGGTCATAAGGTCAAAAGTCAAGGTCATGTCCCAAATTCCGAATTATGTGTTTTTGACCATATTTTAAGGGTTTTGTGTGTGTTTTAGAGCTTTTCAATGCATTATACGCTTATTTAAACATATATTTTACATAATGAAAAGGAAAGACCTCTCAATTGTTCAAGAACAATTGACATTTTAATATTGTTCTTACATCTGTTCTGAAAAAAAAAAATCCACATGCTTGTTATCAGATGTTCTCTGAAACTACATGTCCAATTGACCCCAAAATTTGCAGTCAGCAGGGTATACATGTATTACATCTTCATAAAACAACGTGGTGCAGATATCTTTCAAGAATTTTCTAGAGAAAAGAAATTGCAATGCCGTAAAAATCGCTTGTTAGTTCCGTAAATCTCAGTGAAATCCTACAATAAAATGTCCGCTCCTAGATTGAAATACAAATCTGTGTTACAAACTGCTACTGAAAAATGTACATTATATGAAAATAATCAACAAACGTGTTTTCAAATTACACAGGATCAATTAAATCCAAAGCATGCACTGCTCGTGAACTGTGATCGAAACGTCAATTACCTACAATGACAAAAGAAATACATTGTGTGTATTCCGTCGCTATACATGTTGTCTGTCCAACGTCCCCACCTAAAAAGAAATAAAAATACTAAGTTTTCGCTATTATAAAGCTTCGTCACGTGACGCCACAATCTGGCGCGAGACAAAGACGCGCGCTGGACCTAAAATAGAATAAAAACTTTCCAAACTAAATATAGAAACTTAACCAACACACTAATATGGACCTTTCAAAGAAACAAACAAACAAACAAACAAACAAACAAACAAACACATATATCAATCAATCATGTTTCAGAAGGGGGAAAGACCGTTTACAATTGCTTTTTAAAGCAATTGATTTATATTTATTATTCTTTTTGTTCCGCCAAACTTTGAAAAAAATTCCCTCTGTAACCGTAAGCCATGTCGCTTTCATATTCAAACTTTGTACCGGTGTCATGAATACCTATCCGGAACTCACCCTGTGAGTCGAAAAATTTTGTCGGTTCGGAGTAATCCCTTCGCAACCTAAAAACCTTGTTATCATTTAAACACCGTAACCGTAATAGGTAGAAAAAAACCGAAGGGTGAAATTTGTTCAGGACCAGACCCCGGTTCTTCATTACATTTGGATCAAAAAGATTCAACGACTCATTGGTAGGGTTATGCCCCTATGAAAATTAACCGCAGTCGGTTGGCCCCCAAAACTCAGAAACCGTAAGTCGTAGCCACCTAGGATCTTCACCAATGATCATCAATTCATGTGACTTTGAAAATGCCTCAAGGTCAATGTTGACCTTGACCTTGACCTTTGACCTTAAACCTTGTTATGGGATAATCTCAGAAACCATTATACTTACAGAAGTTTTGAAAGTGGAAAATGTTTGGGTCATTAAGGCGCAACTTTGTTACATTTTGACCGAAGATATTTGACCTTTCTGTAAGGGGCATAACCCCTGTTTTAGGGTTATGAAAAGACAAAATCAGCTTTTACTATATAACCAAAGGTCCTATATCCATGCGGTCTTCAACAATGACATTTGGGATCAATGACCTTGACAAAGGTCACAAGGTCAAAGGTCAAGGTCATGTCCCAGATAGCGAATTATGTGTTTATGACCTTATTTAAGGGATTTTTAGTGTCTTTTAAAGCTTTTTAAGGTTGACCTTGACCTTTGACCTTACAACTTATTTATTAGATATCTCAAAAACGATAATACTTACAGAAATAGTAAATAGTGAAAAATAATTGGGACATAAAGGCGCAACTTTTTTACATTTCGACCGAAGAGATTTGACCTTCCTGTAAGGGGCATAACCCCTGTTTTAGGTTTCCGAAAAGACAAAATCAGCTTTTACAATTTAACCAAAAGTCCTAGACCTATGGGGTTAAGCAATGACATTAAGGACTTATGACCTTGACAAAGGTCAAAAGGTCAAAAGTCAAGGTCATGTCCCAGATAGCGAATTATGGGTTTTTGACCTTATTTAAAGGATTTTTAGTGTGTTTTAAAGCTTTTTGGGGTTGACCATGACCTTTGACCTTAAAATTTATTGATTGGATATCTCAAAAATTATTATACTTACAGAAATAGTAAATAGTGAAAACTGTTAAGGTGACTATGGCGCAACTTTTTTATATTTTGACCGAAGAGATTTGACATATCCTTAAGGGGCTTAACCCTCGTTAACGGTTTCTGAAAAGACAAAATTAGCTTTAACGCTTGAAACAAAGGTCCTAGACCCATTAGGTCTTCTATAATGACATCTTGGACCAATGACCTTGACAAAGGTCATAAGGTCAAAAGTCAAGGTCATGTCCTAAATAGCGAATTTGTTGTTTTTGTCATGTTTTAACGGTTTTATGTGTCTTTGAGAGCTTTTCAATGCATTCTAAGCCTATTAGAACATGTATTTTACATTACGAAAAGGAAAGACCTCTCAATTGTTCAAGAACAATTGACATTTTAATTAAGGTCTTTCCTTTTCCAAAAGGGAAAGACCTTACTGTATTTCTTCTGATTATTATTATTATTCTTTTTGTTCCGCCAAACTTTGACAAAATTTCCCTCCGTAACCGTAAGCCATGTCACTTTCAGGTTCACACTTTGTATCGGTGTCATAAATACCTATCCGGAACTCACCCTGTGAGTCAAAAAATTTTGTCGGTTCGGAGTAATCCCTCCGAAACCAAAAAACCTTGTTATCATTCAAACACCGTAACCGTAATAGGTAGAAAAAACCCGAAGAGTGAAATTTGTTCAGGATCAGACCCCGGTTCTTCGTTAGATTTGGATCGAAAAGATTCAACGACTCATTGGTAGGGTTATGCCCCTATGAAAATTAACCGCAGTCGGTTGGCCACCAAAACTCAAAAACCGTAAGTCGGAGACACCTAGAATCTTCACCAATGATCGTCAATTCATGTAACTTTAAAAAATACCTCAAGGTCAAATTTGTATGTTGACCTTGACTTTTGACCTTACACCTTGTTATGGAATAATCTCAGAAACCATTATACTTACAGAAGTTTTGAATAGTGGAAAATGTTTGGGTCAATAAGGCGCAACTTTGTTACATTTTGACCGAAGAGATTTGGCATTTTTTTAAGGGGCATAACCCCTGTTTTAGGTTTCTGAAAAGACAAAATCAGCTTTTACTATATAACCAAAGGTCCTAGACCCATGGGGTCTTCAGCAATGACATCTGGGACCAATGACCTTGACAAAGGTCACAAGGTCAAAGGTCAAGGTTAGTCCCAGATAACGAATTATGTGTTTTTGACCTTATTTAAAGTAATTTCAGTGTGTTTTAAAGCTTTTAAAGGTTGACCTTGACCTTTGACCTAACCTCTTTTTATTGTATATCTCAAAAACGATTGTACTTACAGAAATCGTCAATAGTGAAAAATGTTTGGGTCATAGTGGCCAAACTTTTTTACATTATGACCAAAGAGATTTGACCTATCTGTAAGGGGCATAACCCCAATTGACTGTTTCTGAAAAGACTGAATTAGCTTTTACTCTTGAACCAAAGGTCCTAGACCCATGGGGTCTTTTGAAATGACATCCTGGACCAATGACCTTGACAAAGAGCATAAGGTCAAAGTCAAGGTCATGTCCCAAATAGCGAATTTTGTGTCTTTTGTCATATTTTAAGGGTTTTAAGTGTGTTAAAGAGACTATTGAAACATATATTTTACAATATGAAAAGGAAAGACCTCTCAATTGTTCAAGAACAATTGACATTTTAATTATTATTATTATTCTTTTTCCGCCAAACTTTGAAGAAGTTAGCAGCCTTAACCGTAAGACGTGTCGCTTTCATGTTCACACTTTGTATCGGTGTCATGAATACCTATCCGGAACTCACCCTTTGAGTCGAAAAATTTTGTCGGTTCGGAATAATCCCTCCGAAACCAAAAAACCTTGTTATCGTTCCAACACCGTAACCGTAATAGGTAGAAAAAAACCCAATGGTGAAATTTGTTCAGGACCAGACCCCGGTTCTTCGTTACATTTGGATCGAAAAGATTCAACGACTCATTGGTAGGGTTATGCCCCTATGAAAATTAACCGGTGTCGGTTGGCCACCAAAACTCAGAAACCGTAAGTCGTAGACACCTAGGATCTTCACCAATGATCATCAATTCATGTGACTTTCAAAATGCCTCAAGGTCAAATTTTTATGTTGACCTTGACCTTTGACCTTACACCTTGTTATGGGATAATCTCAGAAACCATTATACTTACAGAAGTTTTGAATAGTGGAAAATGTTTGGGTCATTAAGGCGCAACTTTGTTACATTTGACCGAAGAGATTTGACCTTTCTGTAAGGGGCATAACCCCTGTTTTAGGTTTCTGAAAAGACAAAATCAGCTTTTACTATATAACCAAAGGTCCTAGATCCATTGGGTCTTCAACAATGACATTTGGGACCAATGACCTTGACAAAGGTCACAAGGTCAAAGGTCAAGGTCATGTCCCAGATAGCGAATTATGTGTTTTTGACCTCATTTAAAGGATTTAAAGTGTGTTTTAAAGGTTTTTAAGGTTGATCTTGACCTTTGACCTTACAACTTTTTATTCGATATCTCAAGAACGATTATACTTACAGAAATAGTAAATAGTGAAAAATCTTTGGGACATTAAGGCGCAACTTATTTACATAATGACCAAAGAGATTTGACCTATCCGTAAGGGGCATAACCCCCGTTAACTGTTTCTGATAAGACAAAATCAGCTTTTACTATTGAACCAAAGGTCCTAGACCCCTAGGGTCTTCAGCAATGACATAAGAGACCAATGAGCTTGACAAAGGTCACAAGGTCAAAGGTCAAGGTCATGTCCCAGATAGCGAATTAAGTGTTTTTGACCTTATCTAAAGGATTTTTAGTGTGTTTTAAAGCTTTTTGAGGTTGACCTTGACCTTTGACCTTAAAACTTATTTATGAGATATCTCAAAAACGTTAATACTTACAGAAACAGTAAATAGTGAAAAATAATTGGGACATAAAGGCGCAACATTTTTACATTTTGACCGAAGAGATTTGACCTATCTGTAAGGGGCATAACCCCTGTTAACTGTTTTAGAAAAGACAAAATAAGCTTTAACTCATGAACCAAAGGTCCTTGACCCATGGGGTCTTTTGTTATGACATCGTAGACCAATGACCTTGACAAAGGTCATAAGGTCAAAAGTCAAGGTCATGTCCCAAATTCCGAATTATGTGTTTTTGACCATACTTTAAGGGTTTTGTGTGTTTTAGAGCTTTTCAATGCATTCTACGCCTATTGAAACATATATTTTATATAATGAAAATGAAAGACCTCTCAATTGTTCAAGAACAGTTGACATTTTAATTATTATTATTATTCTTTTTCCGCCAAACTTTGACGATGTTAGCAGCCTTAACCGTAAGACGTGTCGCTTTCATGTTCACATTTTGTATCGGTGTCATGAATACCTATCCGGAACTCACCCTTTGAGTCGAAAAATTTTGTCGGTTCGGAGTAATCCCTCCGAAACCAAAAAACCTTGTTATCGTTCCAACACCGTAACCGTAATAGGTAGAAAAAAAACCAATGGTGAAATTTGTTCAAGACCAGACCCCGGTTCTTCGTTACATTTGGATCGAAAAGATTCAACGACTCATTGGTAGGGTTATGCCCCTATGAAAATTAACCGCAGTCGGTTGGCCACCAAAACTCAGAAACCGTAAGTCGTAGACACCTAGGATCTTCACCAATCATCATCAATTCATGTGACTTTGAAAAATTCCTCAAGGTCAAATTTGTATGTTGACCTTGACCTTTGACCTAACACCTTGTTATGGGATAATCTAAGAAACCTTAATACTTACAGTAGTGATGAATAGTGGAAAATGTTTGGGTCATAAATGCGCAACTTCGTTACATTTTGACCGAAGAGATTTGACCTTTCTGTAAGGGGCATAACCCCTGTTTTAGGTTTCTGAAAAGACAAAATCAGCTTTTACTATATAACCAAAGGTCCTAGACCCATGGGGTTTCAGCAATGACATTGGTGACTAAAGACCTTGACAAAGGTCACAAGGTCAAAGGTCAAGGTCATGTCCCAGATAGCGAATTATGTGTTTCTGACCTTATTTAAAGGATTTTTAGTGTGTTTTAAAGGTTTTAAGGTTGATCTTGACCTTTGACCTTTCAACTTTTTAGTCGATATCTCAAAAACGGTTAATCTTACAGAAATATTAAACAGTGAAAAATGTTTAGATGACTGAGGCACAACTTTTTTATATTTTGACCGAAGAGATTTGACATATTTTTAAGGGGCATAACCCCCATTAACGGTTTCTGAAAAGGTAAAATTAGTTTTAACTCTTGAACCAAAGTTCCTAGACCCATGGGGTCTTTTACAATGACATTGTGGACCGATGACCTTCACAAAGGTCACAAGGTCAAAAGTCAAGGTCATCTCCTAAAAAGCGAATTTGTTGATTTTTATCATATTTTAACAGTTTTTTGTGTGTTTTAGAACTTTTCAATACATTCTACGTCTATTGGAACATGTATTTTACATTACAAAAGGAAAGACCTCTCAATTGTTCAAGAACAATTGACATTTTAATTATTATTATTATTGTTAACCCTAATTTGTCCGACCAATTTCTTCCAAGCCTTAAATGATGGAAACTTTATATTTGGTATGATGTTGGGGTAGTATCCCTAGGGGTGCATTCGCTATTTTTTATTTCAAATGGGGTCAACTTGGCACTATTTGGGCGCCGGAACATGGTAGGGGTCATTTTTCGACTATTGATTCGCTACTGGTAGAACCTTTAAGTTGTGTGTAATACAAGAGACTGATGTCCAGGTGTCCATTCCACATTTTTTTATTTCAGCCCGGGGTCATCTTGGCATTATTTTAGGGGTCAATTTTCATGGAACATTCTAGAACAATAGTCATGTGATTAGTCATGTGATCGTGTTGAATTATTCCTATGTACTTTTTATGTTATATAATGATAGATTATTACAGGTAGCACCATATGTAGCTGTAATTCGACTTTGGAATTTTTAAAATGGGAGCCGTTACCATGGAAACTGCAAAAATGTGATTTTTTTTTAAAATGCTTCAAATTTAATGAAATTTTACAGAGATGTTAATGAGTGTATGTAAATTTGGAATTTGACTTGGAATTTCCAAAATGGCCGCCGTTGCCATGGCAACAACAAAAATGCGAAAAATCTAGATTTGGTCCAATCTTTATGAAACTTGACAGTAATGTGACCTGTCATGTGTAGATGTGCCATCCGACTTTGGAATTTTCAAAATGGCTGCCGTTACCATGCAACTGCAAAAATGTCAAAAAATTCAAAATGCTTTAAACTTAATGGAACTTTACACAAATGTTGTCTGTCTTATGTAGATGTGGCATTTGACTTTGGAATTTCTAAAATGGCCACCGTAACCATGGAAACACGAATGCCTAAATTTGAAAATTGGTCAAATTTTTATGAAACTTGTAAGTAATGTGACCTTTCACGTGTAGATGAGATATCCGACTTTGAAATTTCAAAATGGCTGCCGTTACCATGGAAACAGTAGAACAATGGTTGGGGGCCGTTTTGGCGACTTTTGTGTTAGCATCCTAACACAGGATTACTTGTTATTATTATTCTTCTTCTTCTTCCTCTTCCGCCGCTTTTAAATTTGAACTTGTCCGCACCCGTTCTCCAAAACCGCTTGTCAAATTAACTTAGGGTTTCACAATATGTTAGACTAACATGTCTAGTGGTGCAATCAGGGTTTTGTGTGTGCAATGGGGTTTATAAAGGGGTACTTTGAGGGGCAAAAAGAAAAGAGGGTTTTACTATAGAACCCTATGGGATTTTATTTTCTAAAATTTTCAAATGATTATAAATTGAAAACCGTTTGTGATAGACACAATCTTTTTAATTGAAAATGTTCTAAATAATAAAACCCATTAAATGAAATACAGGGTTAGTCCCCAGGGGTCATCCCCACCCCCTGCCATTTAAGAAAGTTCTAATACCTTGTAAGTGGTCAAGATCCCCACCCCTAAACCATATATATTCTGGTTTGTCATGCTAAGATGGTTTGAATGATATACAGGGTTAGTCCCCAGGGGTCATCCCGACCCCCTGCCATTTGAGAAAGTTCTAATATCTTGTAAATGGTCGAGATCCCCACCCCTGAACCATATATATTCTTGTTTGTCATGCTAAGATGGTTTGAATGATATACAGGGTTAGTCCCCAGGGGTCATCCCGACCCCCTGCCATTTGAGAAAGTTCTAATATCTTGTAAATGGTCGAGATCCCCACCCCTAAACCATATATATTCTGGTTTGTCATGCTAAGATGGTTTGAATGATATACAGGGTTAGTCCCCAGGGGTCATCCCGACCCCCTGCCATTTGAGAAAGTTCTAATATCTTGTAAATGGTCGAGATCCCCACCCCTAAACCATATATATTCTGGTTTGTCATGCCAAGATGATTTGAATGATATACAGGGTTAGTCCCCAGGCATCACTAATGCATATAACTTTACTGGACCAAACCAATTTTCACTGGACTTTGCCCAATGTCGGGCGACCCTGGGAATTACGAATTATGGGAGCTTCGTTTGGGAGACTTCGTAACAGCATCCTGTTACAATCATTTCTTGTTGATTTGTGTTATAATTTTGGGACTTACTTTTTTTGCTGGCAAATGCGAGTCATAGGGATTACAATCCAGTGACAGTGTAAACTATTTGCATACAGCTATATATTTCCGCGAGTAGAAGACGTTGATGCTTCATACAGTATACAAACACTTTATGTTACGAAGTTTCTCTCTGTCATATGTCCATTGCCCTTGACGTTATTTTTATAGTTCAGAGACTTTTCGATTTTTTTTAATAGTTTTTATACGCCTGCGAAATCTTTGTGGTCGTACAATGGTATGACTTTGTCGTCGTCCGAAGCTAGACATTTGGTTTCCAGACATTAACTTGAGTATAAGTGTATGTATCTCCCACATAAGGAAGGTTGGGATTGATTTTTTGGGTTATTGTCCTAACTGTTTAGGAATTATGGGCCAAAGACAAGCAAGCATTTTTCTTGCTTAAGGACAATAACTTGTGTATAAATGTGTGGATCTCTATGAAATTGTACCACAAGGTTCCATACCTCACAAGGAAGGTTGGGATTGATTTTGGGGGTTATGGTCTAAACCGTTGAGGAATTAAGGGGCCAAAAAGGGACCAAAACTAGGATTTTGTGGTTTCCGGACAATAACTTGAGTATAAGTCTACGGATCTCTATGAAAATCTACCACAAGGTTCCATTCCAAAAAAGGAAGGTTTGGATTAATTTTGGGCGTTATGGACCTTACTATTTAGGAAATTAAAGTAATGGAAATCACTCATGGCATGATTGGAAGAGTAGTTTGAATAATTTCAAATCATATTTAGGTATGGTGTGGACAAAAAAGAATTTACACTGATAAGTTTACTAACCTTAATTATAGATTAATTACAAATGATTATTCCATAGATTTATCAAGTAAAATATAGACCTTTAAGTTACTTCAATAACCTTTTTATATTTATATTTCATATTTTGTCTGTTCTTTTGGAAAAAAATCTTGTTAATCCTTAATTAATTATTTATCTTTCAGACATAATTTACAGAATCACTTTATGTAGTGCAGATCAAAAGTTATAGGCAATCAATAAATCTATCATTTCTATATATCAAACATCTAATATATACATTAGTGTATTCAATTATGAGGTCAAGTATTTGTGTATTAGATGTATAATGAAGGGTTTGTTTAATTATGTGAGACTGAGGTCGTAAACAGTTTTTGAGAAAAAGATATAGAAATCAACCAAATTCATTGAAATTTAATGAACTGATGAATAGTAAAAATCTTTCTGATCTCAACAACTTGTGCAAATTTATAAGACTAATAAATATGCATTTAGGCTCTCCTGGGTAATTCATGTACTTGATATCATTTAGTTTAATATGTATACCGTAATATATGATATGTGTCTCCCTCTTGCTTCCGTATAATTTTTGTATGTCTGTACATATACATTATGTAATATTTATTGTGTGTATCTCTATACCAATGTAATTTGGTTTGTTGAGAAATAAAGATATATATAAGGTTGATTAGTAATGTGGTCAATATGATTGGCATTTAAGGAGGTGGGGCATTGTAATTAAGGCCCCACCTTGTCTCTGATTGTTTTGTGATAATGACAGTTGTCAATCATACTGGTATTGTATCATTACTCTTAACGAATCAAAATGACAAAAATAGCCTGCATATTGACAAACTTTAAAGACATACATACTTGAATGAACTGCTCCAAAAATATAACCCAATTTTTTCACAGTTCATATAGGTGCATACGTTCTGTCTGTGTTTTTGTTTGATGTTTTTGTTTGTATCGATCTTATGAGTTAAACCTTTTTCAACTGATTTGTATAGGTTGTTCTTATGTTGTGTTGTTACATTTGTACACCACTGTCCTAGGTAAGGGGGCGGGGGTGTTGAGCGCTCACAAACATGTTTAAACCCGCCACATTCTTTATGTGCCTGTCCCAAGTCAGGAGCCTGTAGTTCAGTGGTTGTCGTTGGTTCATGTCTGTCATATTTGTTTTTCATAAATTATTTTTTTATAAATCAGGCCGTTCGCTTTCTCAATTGAATTGTTTCATATTTTTCATGTCGGGGCCTTTCATAGCAGACTATACGGTATGGCTTTTTCTCATTGTTGAAAGCCGTAAGGTTGCCTATAATTGCTTACATCCACTTCATTTGAACTCTGGTGGATAGTTGTCTCATTGGCAATCATACCACATCTGATTATTTTTATATCTACACAGACATGAGAATTATAGGGAACTATATTTCAGTGTGTATACATTTTCTAGATTTAGTAGCTAACCTACTTCTTGTTAGGGAGGCCGGTGCCTTAGGAAAGACTTGGAACAATAGTTCCGATCTTTCCAAAAAGGGACCAAAAACAATACTTATCTAATACTTTGTATAAATTGCTTATTTCTTGACCAATTATACTGGTGTTTAATACAACAAAGTTTTGTATTCTTCGGGTTCTTAAATATGCTGAATCTAACAGTATATTTAGATTTTGGGTTTTGGGCCTCATTTTTAAATTGGTCCACATTGAGGTCCAAAGGGTCCACATTGAACTTTATTTCATCAAAAATTGAATTATTGATATTCCTTGATATGCCGAATCTAACAGATTTTTTTATTTTAGGGCCCCGTTTTCAGATTGGTCCAAATATCTGTCCAAATGGTCCAAAATTAAACTTATTTTGAGGTTAACCAAAATTGAATTCTTTTGGTTCTTTGATATGATGAATATAAACATGTATTCAGATTATTGATTTTGGGCCCAGTTTTCAAGTTGGTCTCAATCGGGTTCCAAAATTTAACTTTGTTTGATTTCAACAAAAAATGAATATTTGGGGTTCTTTGATATGCTGAATCTATACATGTATTTAGATTTTGTATTTTGGGACCCGTTATCAAATTGGTCCACATTGAGGTCCAAAGGGTCCAAAATTAAACTTTGATTGATTTGATCAAAAAATGAATTATTGGAGTTCTTTGATATGCTGAATCTAACCGTGTATTTATATTTTTGGATATTGGACCATAATAGGTAAATGTCCAAAAGACCAGGTGATAAAAAACCTATAAATGAACATACATAGTAGATCAACGCTTTTAAATAAACCTTTTTTCCAAATAACTTGCATAGTACACAAATCTATATCATGTATATTGAGTACTAAAATATGCAGAAGACTTAAACATTTAGCTCATAAAGTATAGAAATATGGTTGCCTGCACAACTCCAGCTCATTAGAAAATACGAATTATTGCAGGAGGGGGCCTGCTATCCTCACAAAATACACTATCATTAGAATAGAATGTGGGCTTTCAATGAATAAACATTTTCCTATCAGGTTATAAAGATGATCTGCTACACCACTGTTATACATATATTGATATGATAAAAAGCAGCAATCCAGATTATGATTATAGTAATATGACCGGACAATTTGGACTGTGCAATGAAATTAGTTTTTAAACAACATTTTATGAATTCAATTGTTTAATGTATATTCTTGTTTTGTATTTATTTTATTATTATGAACTTTGTCGTAAATTTAGGCATAAGTGTTTTACACGGATTATGTGTCATAATCTTGGACAAAGGACTTAAATTCATTTACTCTATTCATTTAATTATTTATTCTCTGTAACAGTTTAGACAATAATTTACTTATACGTGTCGGACATTAATTACTCTTCTAATCTATTGTTATTTCTATTTGGCATATGTTAATCTTCTTAATCCTTTAATTGCTTGTGCTTATATATATTGTTATTGTTTGTATGTTACTTTACATTTGGTATGGAGTTTGTTGTTCGGTCTTGCCGGACTGCTAAAATAAAAGTTTAAGGAGCGAAATATTCCTTCTTGATTTCCATTTAGCCGGAACGCCATTTTACCCGGCTATATCTGGTGTTAGAACATCCGGGCAACGCATCTTTCGGATACCTTACTCTACCTGTGAAGCTGACCCCCCAGCAAACAGAAAAATGGATACGCGGAGAACCAGAAATTTTGGCCGAAACTGCAGATACCAGATGTCTGATCATGGAACTACCTTTCAGACAAGAAATTTTCAACATATGGACAACTACCTATGCAAGTTTTGTGGAAAGACTGTGAACAATCAATTTCATTTTAGACAATGTATAGCAAAAACGTCATTTTGCTATAAGTGCAGAAGTTTTGGACATTACGCCAGAATGTGTAATTTTCACAGACAACCGGACGTGAAAGTTGTTAAGGTTAAATCGAAATCCAAGTTACGTCGTGACGCAGAAAGAATGAGAAAATTTAAAGAACAGAAAGCTATGTCAATTTTTCCTTGTGCGGAACTCAATACTATTGAACTGATGGACTTCTTTCCAACCTTAGATTATAATAGGGAATTTATAGATAACGTTAGACTCAGGCACGACCGAGTGAATTCAGAGAGAGTAAAATTTAAAATCAAAAGTGTACACTATGAGAAGAAGTTTAAAGAGCTAAATCAAAAGCATACCAGTGTTGTTAGCAATTTGGAAAAACTTCAAAAACAAAACGCAGATGATAAAAAAGATATGGAAAAATTACGGGAACGCATTACTAATCTTGAAGAAGCTAATTTTCGGATTTACGATCAAAGATGTGAAGCAATCGACCAGCAATACCAATTACAACGCGATAAAGAACATATGCGGGATCGAATCACTAAACTAGAAGACGAATTGGACAATTTTAGGAAAAATACAAGAGAAGATAATTATTCAAACCAAAACTATCGTTACAGAGGACGCCACAACCACAGAAGAAACTTTCGGAACAATTTCAGATGAACAGTAAGACCCGGGTCGTGTCTTCAAGGGCCGCGGGAATATATGACCGGACAATTTGGACTGTGCAATGAAATTAGTTTTTAAACAACATTTTATGAATTCAATTGTTTAATGTATATTCTTGTTTTGCATTTATTTTATTATTATGAACTTTGTCGTAAATTTAGGCATAAGTGTTTTACACGGATTATGTGTCATAATCTTGGACAAAGGACTTAAATTCATTTACTCTATTCATTTAATTATTTATTCTCTGTAACAGTTTAGACAATAATTTACTTATACGTGTCGGACATTAATTACTCTTCTAAGCTATTGTTATTTCTATTTGGCATATGTTAATCTTCTTAATCCTTTAATTGCTTGTGCTTATATATATTGTTATTGTTTGTATGTTACTTTACATTTGGTATGGAGTTTGTTGTTCGGTCTTGCCGGACTGCTAAAATAAAAGTTTAAGGAGCGAAATATTCCTTCTTGATTTCCATTTAGCCGGAACGCCATTTTACCCGGCTATAGTAAGATGATGCATATAAGTGAATTATCACAACAGTACAGTCAGTATTACAGCAAGATTAAAATCCCTAACATTTATTCCTTAACAAACAGATAATAAGGTCATCCGAGTATACAGTACTTCAGTACTTTGATTATTCTTTATTAAATATTTTTTAATTGAGGCCGGATCGACTTTAAGTATGGGCTGGATCGACATGGAAGCTTACATGTACATTTTAAGGTTAAAGTTTTCAGACATCAAAAACTTGTAGGCATCAATACGTGTGTCAACACTTTTATGCAATACTAGTATATGAAACTTGGACAGCTACTTCTTCCTAATCAAGAAATAGCATCTAAAGTAAAAAGTTTAATTTTTGTTTGATTTTTGTCCAGTTTGGAGGAAATCAAAAACCGGCTTATAGTATGATGATGTCAGGCGGATGGGCGGGCGAGCGGGGAAAAGTGGTACCTAATTTGTGTAACAACTCGTCCTACAGTTTTCAATCCAGATCCTTGACACTTCACAGGAAGATAGAAGTTGTGTGCACCTGCTATTATGGAATGGTTCGAGGATTTTTTTCCCTCTTTTTTGCTGACTTTGTCACTTAGTCTTTTTACAGCAAAATTTATGAAAGAGGGTACAATTTTTCAACTTCTCCTACAGTTTTCAACCAAGATCCCTATGACTTCACAGAAAAAATGTACGCATGTTGGAGTTGTGTACCTGCTATCATGGAATTGTTTTAGTATTTTAATCATTTTTCCAGACTTGGGAACTTAGTTTATTTCAAGCAAAATTTACAACCTTCGTGTAATTGTTACTACATAGTAAACATTCTACATTGATTAATCACAAATATTGCAAACCAGCCATTTTGAGACTATGGCCCTTATTTCCCTATTCGACTATTTTTTGGCAGTCAACAACAATCAGCAATCGCAGAAATAACAGCTGGAACCCTTAACAATTTTATTTTATATTTAATCGTTCAATAATTAAACTGATTGTCTTAAAAATTTATTTTCAATCATCAGATGATTGAGTTTTTGTGACCTTCAGTTATTCCAACATATAAAAAAAATATCTTGGAGGTTATCTATTTTTTTACCAAAAAGTGACTCAATAATTTTAACAAAAAAATTTGTGGAACAGAAAAGCTCATATGTTCATCATCAAAGTTAAGGATACGTTTTATTGATCCCTGTCACATGGACCTCTTGGGCATACATGTAGTCTATTATAGTCTATAGTCTAATTTCTTAATTTTTGGAGGAGTTTCCTGGACTTGGACCATTTACGTTAAAGCAGTCTTGTAACATTTTTGGTCATATTCCTCTAAAGCCAAAGTAAGAATAGATTGACTAGTGGTGTTATCCTTGTAGAAATATATGCTAAGCCAAAGACATTGATTACAATGTATGTGGGATTGATAAGAACATTCACAAGGAAAACATTTAAAATGATTGCATTGTATTTACCGCGCTGAAGTACGTCCATTATTCATTTTTCATTATTCAAAATTTAATAATAAATAATGAAATAGTTCATTATTCATTATGCATTATTCAACGTTAAGTAATGAATAATGAAATAGTTTATGTGTCAGTATTCAAGTTGAAAAGAGAATAATGAAATAGATCAGTTATTAATTGACTGGCACGATCCCGTATTTCTGAATTTGCCATTTTTTATGTCAATTTACATATTTTCAAATTAATATAAGAACAAAAATTTCAAAACACTCTTTGAATTGTTTACCTTTTATTTATTTATTTAGTTTCGGAAGTTAAACTAGTGGGTTTAACCAACTATTCTTACCGAAAATTCCGTGTTTTAATGTTATGGAGGACCTAAATACCAAAATATATACGAAAATTAAAATACTATACATTGGATATTTGGATTTTAAGATCGACCTCTGCGATCCTTCATCCCCTGATTACAGATATAACTTGTCAATATGTGCCGCAATGCCGATTAGAAGGGTTACGGAGGACCTAAATGCCAAAATAGGCATGAAAATTTTGAAATAGCTTATTTTGAATAATGGAATGGACTGCTGCGACCCTTTATCCCCTTATTACAGAGAAACCTTTTACACCAGTCGAAAGTTTACCGAAAGAGGAACAAAAGGTATATAATCAATATGTGCCGCAATACCGATTAGAGGTGTTATGGAGGACCTAAATGCCAAAATAGGCGTGAAAATTTTGAAATAGCTAATTTTGAATAATGAAATGGACTGCTTCGACCTTTCATCCCCTAATTACAGAGAAACCTTATACACCATTCGAAAGCTTATCGATAAAGGAACAAAAGCTATAAAGTCAAAGACTTGTTTTTTTTCTTCGAAAAATGGTTGTAGGATTATTGTAACTTGATTTTTTTCTTGCATGATTTGTATAAAACATTTACATATGGGAGATATTGAATTGGGAAGGGAAGTGATATAAGAATAAGGAGATGTGCTATGTTTGCCAATGAGACAACCACCCAACAAAGTTCAAAAGAAGTGGAGGATAGCAATTATAGGCAACCGTCCGGCCTTCAACAATGAGAAAAACCCATACCGTATAGTCTGCTATAAAAGGCCCCGACATGAAAAATGTTAAAAAACAAATCAATTGGGAAATCTAACGGCCTAATTTATAACAAAACAATTCACGAAAAACAAATATGACAGACGACACGAACCAACGACAACCAGTGAACTACAGGCTCCTGACTTGGGACAGGCACATACAGAATGTGGCGGGGTTAAACTAGTTTGCTGGCGCCAAACTCTCCCCCTAACCTGGGAAAGTGGTGTAACAGTATAACATTAGAAAAAAACTATAACAAATTAGCTGAAAAGGCTTAACTCATCAGATCGATACACAGCAGAAAACATCTAACGAAAACACAGACCGGACGTGGCAGAGTATCTATAAATGCCACCACAAAAAAGACATTAAGTAAAGATCTGAGAGTACTCGCAGTTACTGACAGTTAGTTCAAAGCTAATATTAACTAATAAAAAAATCATGCATATAAGACTTAAATATCAAGCAGTACACATCCAACATCCAATGGATGTATCGACAGATAGTTGTCGGTCGGTACGAACACAAAACGCTTTGCGAGTACTTAAATTTTGCTTTATTCCTAGAAATGGGTGTATAATAAAATTGAGAATGAAAATGGGGAATATGTCAAAGAGACAACAACCCGACCAAAGAGCAGACAACATAACTTTCTTTTATTTGTTTCTAAATTATTTTCAAAATGTGATGTGCGGATATCAACAATATTCAGACATTTTGATATTGAAATAGGAATCAAGTGACTTTTTGTCAGAATTCTCTTAAGTACACCAATTTTTACAATAGTATGAAAGAGTATCTTTAATGACCTGACGACACACTTTCCAATTTATTTTTGACGGTGGACGATATTTTGGTCCTTTTTTTTTGAAAGTTTATAACCTCACAGTCATAATGATGATATCTAAACTTCGATGTTTTACAGTCTCATGTTGAAGGAGCATTAGAATCATGTGCAAAACAGTGTAGCCGAGACCATTGATTGGCGCGCTAAAATATCCCATTGACTGGGTCAGATTAGGTGAACGTTCGTCTGTAACGCCCACAACTTACGACGTATTTATTATAGACTTTTAAACTGTGGGGTCACCAAAGGGTCTCAACGCCTAAATAAAATAATTCGAAAAACTAATCAGGAATAACCTTTGTGTTTTGATTCATATTGAATACTTAAACGTTCTTTACTTGTGTTTTCGTTATGTTTTGATAATTAATTTTTATGATATCGCACGTTCTTTCAGCAAAAAAAAAAGGATTTAACTGGCTTTAAAAGTTACAATGCATGTGTTGATTATTATCTTTTTTTTTTCGGACGTCAAAGCGATTTAACAATTGCGGTTGTCCAATTATGTCATCTTTTAACTTTTATCTGGTCAAAATTTTAATTTAGAACGAATGCATGATCAACTTTAAAAAGTGTGCGTACACAAAACATATAGACAAAATATACTTCTGTCCTGTCTTTTTCGTACTTGCAAGTTATTAGACAATAAAAAGGCTATTTGGATCAAGCCTTGTGGAATTTGCATTTACGTTTTTGAATAGGTAAAATGTATAGTTTGGTGAACTTTTCTGCTAACTACTATACTTGTGAAAAACCCTTGGCAACGGAAACATATTCAGCTTTTTTTTAATCGACCCAATTTACATAGTAATGGACGACTTCGTACTTTTATGATCGCAAATAAAATATGTATATAATATACTGTGCACTGTAGTTCGTATATATACTGAGACCCTTTGGCAACCCCACAGTTTAAATGTTTTATTACATTGGTAGCAATGAATTACATTGATTTCCCAGTCAAATAAAAACCGATAATTTCACATGTGAAATAAACGTGGTTATTTCACTCTCTGACGTCATAAAACAATAGGCGTTGTCAAGACGTCGATAACGTCGGATCAAAACAAATTGTGAATGCGTAGAAAAAAGATATAGTTCCTTACATTTTCTACATTAATTTCATTTAAAAAAGCTCTTTGCCAATGTAATAAAAAGAATAACTAATCAAAGAATTCAAATATCGAAAAATATTCAACTCGTGACCGAACAACACTGATAATTAACTCATGCGCTACGCGCATTCGTGAATTAATGTGTTGTTCGGTCACTCGTTGAATATTTTTCTCTATTTGAATTCTTCGATTAGTTATTCTATAAATAATAAATACGTCGTGAGTTGTGGGCGTTACAGACGAACGTTCACCTAATCTGACCCAGTCAATGGGATATTTTAGCGCGCCAATCAATGGTCTCGGCTACACTGTAGGTCACATGATTCTATTTTCTATACTGACGTATAATTTTAAAAAAAATACTGGTTTTCTGGTATACGTATAAGAAATTAAAGGTGGTTCTATGTTATCAAAATATGACGGTTTTGAACGGTAGAGTCATTAAAAATACAAATCAATTTTAATGTATTTTATTTTTAGAAAATATCTTATATGGTCTTCAGGTTTGTCAATTCGAGGGAACAGTCTATGGTGACAGAAAGCTGTAATGATACTTGTACACTCATATTGTGGACTGAAAAACTATGTTGTATCACACTCGTTATAAATATTGTGTAATTTACCAATTGGCATTTGACACAGTTTGCGTAATATTTGATGTCTACTATTGTTTTTTTTTAATATAGATAAGGGATAGCTAATTGTAAAATTAGAACGATGTTTATTTCGTTGATTGCGGTTAATGCGATCGCCATGAGACCATTGATTGCGTTGTCTTTTATCAACAATAGTCATGATATCAATACATGAAGTTTAAAATATGTTCCCTTGGCTAATGATACTGTCATTAACACCTAGGGGATACGCTGTCTGTAGTCGTTTAATCGAAGACAGTTCGCAAATTTTAGGGGAATCTTCAATTTGTTAATGTGATTGTCTTGGTTGTTTCTGGACGGTTTGAATTGGTTGGAATTTTAATAATTTAATTTGATGTTTGTGTTTTTCTAAATGCTGGTAAATTAAACTTTTAAATTTCTTAGGTGTGCGGAAGCGCTATAGATGTTTTTTGTGTTCGTTTAAAAAAATCAATTCCAGTTTGCCCTACATATTGAATACCACATTTGGTTTTGTTCATATTACCAATATATGAGGCTTGGGTCTTCAAGGAATTTCATGTGAAAAGGAGAGAGAACAATTTTTCCGTTCACTGATGAACGAAAAGTATTATCTGAAGATATTTTAGCGCAGGTTTGTCATTTTCAGGCATTGCACGGGAATATTTGTGGATGTCCACGTGCCTTTTTGTTGAGTAATCTTGCTATAGAGGCATTGCCTCTTTAAAAACAACTGTGACAATTGTGTAATCCTGTTGATTTTGGGGTTAATAGAATAAAGGTATGGTCACCGTGTAATGTTACTCGAAGAGGAATATCATT
Source organism: Mytilus californianus (assembly GCF_021869535.1). NCBI lineage: Eukaryota > Metazoa > Mollusca > Bivalvia > Mytilida > Mytilidae > Mytilus > Mytilus californianus. The sequence continues at coordinate 38,306,884 of NW_026262581.1, forward strand.
TAATCAAATGCTCTGCGGAACGCAGCTTGATACGACCGCAGAGGTCGAACCCTGAACAGTTGGGGCAAGTATAGATATTAAGTACTACATTCAAGCTTGATACAGCTCTGCATTTGGATTGTGATTAAATATTTGACACAGCATAGGTTTTTAACACAGATATAGAGTGAATGTGGTCAAAGAACTTAATTTTTTAAAATTTTACCTATTATGGTAATATCCAAAATCTAAATACACGGTTAGATTCAGCATATCAAAGAACCCCAAGATTTCAACTTTTGATCAAATCAAACAAAGTTCAATTTTGAACCCTTTGGACCTCAATGTGGACCAATTTAATAACGGGGCCCAAAATTCAAAATCTAAATGCACAGTTTGGTTTAGCATATAAAATAACCCCATAAATTTAATCTGTTGCTTGAATCAAACAAAGTTTAATTTTGGACCCGATTGGGATTAACTTGAAAACTGGGCCCAAAATAAAAAAAAATAAATACATGTATAGATTCAGTATATGGAAAAAAACCTTGAATTCAATTTTTGTTAAGATCAAACTAAGTTGAATTTTGGACCCTTTGGACTTTAATGTGGACCAATTTGAAAACCCTGCCCAAAATCAAAAAATCTAAATAACACAGTTAGATTCAGTATATCAAAGAATCCAAAGAATTCAATTGTTGTTGAAATCAAACAAAGTTTAATTTTGGAGCCTTTGGACCTCAATGTGGACCAATGTGATAACGGGGCCCAAAAACTAAAATATATATACGTGGTTAGATTCAGCATTTCAAAAAAACACCAAGAAATCAATGTTTTATGAAATCAAAGAAAGTTTAGTTTTTTACCCTTTGGACCTCAATGTGGACCAATTTGATAACGGGGCCCAAAATCTGTATACACAGTTAGATTCAGCATATCAAAGTACCCCATAAATTCAATTTTTTGTTGAAATCAAAGTTTAATTTTGGACCCCGATTTGGACCAACTTGAAAACTGGGCCCAAAATCAAAAATTTGAATACATGTATACATTCAGCACATCAAAAGAAAACCTTGAATACAATTTTTGTTAAAATCAAACTAAGTTTAATTTTGGACCCTTTGAACCTTAATGTGGACCAATTTGAAAACACGGCCGAAAATAAAAAATCTAAATTACACGGTTAGATTCAGCTTATCAAAGAACCCCAAGAATTCAATTTTTTATGAGGTCATACAAAGTTTTATTTTGGACCTTTTGGACCTCAATGTGGACCAATTTGAAAACGGGGCCCAAAATCCAAAATCTGAAAACACGGTTAGATTCAACATATTAAAGAAGTCCAACAATTCAAGACTTTGAATTAAACCTATTGAAATTGGTCAAGAAATAAGCAGTTTATACAAAGTATTAGAAAAGTATTGTTTTTAGCCCCTTTTCCCTAAATTACATTAGGACAATAACCCCCAAAATCAATCCTAACCTTCCTTTCGTGGTATGGAACCTTGTGGTACAATTTCACAGAGATCCATAGACTTGTACTCAAGTTTTTGTCCGGAAACACAAAAATCCAAGATTTTTAGCCCATTTTTAGTTCCTCTTTCCTAAACGGTTTGGGTCATAACTCCCAAAATCAATCCCAACCTTCCTTTTGCGGTATGAAACTTTTTGGTGAAATTTCATAGAGATCCATACACTGATCGAATGAAACTTATACAGATGCTTGATATAAGGAATTAATTTTGTAGTTTACAGGTAAAAAAATAGCTATTTCAAAATTTTCACGCCTATTTTGGCATTTAGGTCCTCCATAACACCTCTAATCGGCATTGCGGCACATAATGATTATATACCTTTTGTTCCTCTATCGATAAGGTTTTGACTGGTGTATAAGGTTTCTCTGTAATTAGGTCGCAGCAGTCCATTCCATTATTCAAAATTGGCTATTTCAAAATTTGCACGCCCATTTTGGCATTTATGTCCTCCATTACCCCTCTAATCGGCATTGTGGCACATATTAATTATTTACCTTTTGTTCCTCTATCGATAAACTTTCGAATGGTATATAATGTTTCTCTGTAATTAGGGGATGAAGGGTCGCAGCAGTCCATTCCATTATTCAAAATTGGCTATTTCACAATTTTCACGCCTATTTTGGAACTTAGGTCCTCCGTAACCCCTCTAATCGGCATTGCGGCACATATTGACAAGTTATATCTGTAATCAGGGGATGAAGGATCGCAGAGGTCGATTCAAAAATACAAATATCCAATGCATAGTATTTTGATTTTCATATATGTTTTGGTATTTATGTCCTCCATAACATTAAAACACGGAATTTCCGTAAAGAATAGTTGGGGAAACCCAGTAGTTTAACCTCCGAAACTAAATAAAAAAATAAAAGATAAAAAATTCAAAGAGTGTATTGATTTTTTTTTCTTATATCAATTTGAAAATATGTCAATTGGCCGAAAAAGTGGCAAATTCAGAAATACGGGATAGTGTCACAGTCAAATAATAAATGATCTATTTCATTATTCACTTTTCAACTTGAATACTGAAACATAAACTATTTAAGAAATAATTTACGCAAGCCATAGATTTGTTATAAATTTTCACATGGTCCAGGCCAAGTGAAAAATGATAACAAATCTATGGCTTGCATGAATTATTTCGATTCTAATAGGACAAATACGGTAATTCGAAAAACTGAAGCGAAGGTAAGATTGCCATGTGTATGACTGTTCTATTTTACCCTCTGTAAGATAAATACTACAAATTTCAAATAAATGTAAGGCTTGCATGAATTATTTCTTAAATAACCAGTAGAAAAAATGTGTTCAATCCTTATAATTCTTAACCCAAACATTTTTTTTTTCGTTGGCTACTATTTACTGTCAAATCCACAGTTGACATGTCGTAACTAAGGAGTGAGCCGCCATGTTGACTTTATGAAATCTATGACTGTGCGAATGATACAATATAATAGAAAATGAAAAAACACCTACCTCCATTATTCATTACTAAACGTTGAATAACGAATAATGAACTATTTCATTTTTCATTATTGAATTTTGAATAATGAAAAATGAATAATGGACGTACTTCAGCGCGGTATTGTATTTCCAAGAATGATGTAAATGTAGAACAAAAACTTAAACACAAGAATTTTGATATGTAAGCTCTCATTTAAATGTGGGTTATTGAGTGACAATATATCTTAAAGTGGAATTGAAGATGTTTGCAAAATACGAAATATAAGCATTACTATCGATTTACAATTCAAATTATTTGATTCGTTAATAGCAATTATATTACCGTATGGATGCGAAATATGGGGTTTCAAAAACATAAATTTGATAGGAAAAAGTTCATCTTCAATTTATTTGCGGGCATAGCGAGTACACAAAATTTTATGGTGTACGGCGAAACTGAGAGGTTCCCATTAGAAATCAATTTAAAATAAAGATTGTTCATTTTTTGGTAAAAATTATTATTGAATAACACAAGGCTATTTAGTATAATGTATCAATTACTGTTTACGCTGCACAATTCTGGAATACGAAATTGAAAGTGGATCAATTTTGACAGTACAGGTTTCAGTTTTATATGGAATAGTCAGCATGCTTTAAAAAGCACATATGTTAAATTTTTCAATAAGCAAATCATGTGCGATCAAAATGGCATTCTTCGAGAGGACACTTGTACTCTTTTTAAAACTGATTTTTGTTTAGAAAAGTAATGTATTTCAAAAAAGGAAATCGATTGTTTATTACTAAGATAAGATGTTCAAACATATTAACATTTCCCATTGAAACTGGAAGATGGAATAATATTCCAAAGAAATAAGAGATTTTTTACATTACGTTAAAACAAGTTATATTGGAAATGAGTTTCACTATATTTTTATATGTAAATATGAAGTAATCACCAAATTAAGAATCAAATATATTCCTAGTTATAATGTTGCTTATCCTAGAGAAGACAAAATTAAAGGTTTGTTGATGTATGGTAATGTCCCCTTGCAATCTTTCAGAAAAAAAGTCACAAAATATTTAGCGTAAAGCTGTTACTAACCAGTATCTGTTCTTTAGAATTTAGTACTTTTATGACAGTTAAATCCTTAGACTATATTGCTTGTCGCGTGAAATTCAGTACTGACAATTTCAACTATAGTCTGGTTTTTTTTTATGTTAACATAATTATATAGGTCAGTTGCACTTATATATAAGATATATAGATATATAAAGAAGAACATATAGATTAGTTGTATTTTTTGGTATATATACCCACTTTGTCCTGTTTGTCATTGTAATATTGCATATATGGTATGCTGGCAGAGTCATCAATAAAATCTTGAAAAACAAGCTACACATATGAAGCGTAGCTTTCTTTCATTTTCTTTAATACCCGATCACTCACGAGGCAATCGCAATACTTCATCGCCGTAATACAAATTTATTCACGATAATTCGTCTCGATAAACCGAATAACTGCTTTGTTGTTGTGTGGTTATTTTACCATGAAAATGTCAATCTGGTGAAATATTGAAAGTTTCTTTTGGCGATAAGAACTTACCTGTCAAATCGCGACATACCCCTGGGTGCAGAAAAGCCAGCATATCTATAAAGTCAGGAAAATTCTTCTCACTTATACGAATCTCTGCTTTGGACTTTTTCTCTGAAGAAACCGATCTATGAGCATTTTCCAACATTTTTTTAAAGTATGGTGAAGCGTAACCTAAGAGCGCCCGATTAATGTACATTTTTCTACCTTCCACCACTAAAACAGTATCTGTGAATTGATCTTCTTTTAAAAACGGCAATGTTTGATCTGATAGAGCCTGTTTCGGTGTCGACTGCGGACCTGCATACCTTAAAACACCGGCCATGTTTTAAAATAGCATTAAATATCTCAAGATTGTACAACATATCAGTTACAAAAAGTGTTGCTATTGTATTCAATGAGATTATTCGTTTTAGCTATTATCTAGATCAATAGAAAAAACAAAAACAAACGTGTAACGCACCATGGAAGTTCTTTGTTTTTCAATGAATTCATTAGTGAATTAACAATGAATTTTGTAAAGCATGTATTATACATGATCTTATCAACAGAAGTCACTGTGTCTTTTAGTTTCAGTACACAGACGATTTAAACTATTACAATGATTTTAAATAGTTTTCTAAAATTTGTTTATACAACATATACTTTAATCGAAACGCTGAACAGCTTAAAAAACAGCTAGCTGTCTCTTGTCTGCTCAATCAAAAGACTTGCTCACGGTGGGAAAGGTTTCCCTGCGAAAGAATGTGTTGACGATTTAGTCCTGACCGGTGCTAGTGATCGTTGAAAATATGTTAACGAAGATGAATAGGATGATGTGTGACGTTTCTCGAATAAAACTTGAAAAGAAATAATTGAAATGTTAATATTTTATTTATTATGCGTTCAAAGGCAAGCAATTAAAAAAATGGTCTTCTATGCTGTTTCAGTATGAGTAACACAAAAGTGCTCATTTTAAAAAACAGCTAGGACGGAAAAAATTAACAAAATTATTCATGGAGTCCGCTTTTATACCCAAATCCACACGACAGATCTTTTTTGTGAAAAACCGTATCAATTTATCAAATTGTGCATTTTCTCAGTTTAGACATTTCCTAATGCTGTGCTGGTGGGTCCTGATACTACCCTGATAATTTGTGACAAGACGTTAGTCTTATTTGAATCAAACGTTTCAGAATCAATGAAATTGTGCAACGAATTGTATTCAATAGTATTTTTGCTCCTTTTTTTTACTTTTGGACATCTATTGTAAAATAAGCACATTTAAATAATCGTTACTTCATACTACTCAAAAGGCCAATATCCTCAGTTCTATATCAAATGGAAACATATCTCATTAGAATAGTTTTATTTAAGTATTAAATGTACTTGAAAATATATTTTTTTATCAACAGGCATCGTTCTAAGTTCACCTAGCGCGAAGCCCGGTGTGAAAATCTTGACCTTTCTCTGAAACTACAGGGCCAAATACTATCAATCGAATTTTTCTTCGGGAAATTAGGTAAAGTAAATATTAAAAGATTTTAAATGAACTTTTATACAAATATATATGCAAAATCTTTTTAATAACAAAAATAAAACCAACCTTAGTTAAAAATAAACGGTGTCAGAAAATAACTTATAGTGCAAAGATTCCAAAAATATTTAGTGTGTAGTTCTTTTCTTTGATGAAAAGGGAATGATCAGCTTCTTTCAGTTTCAAAAAGTCACTTCCGGTGATAACGGATAGCTTACTTTGCACTGATTACAAAAATAAATCGTTTGTATGTAGTTCCCTTTCATATAAGGGAGATACTCGACTCCTTACGGTCCAAAAAATGCCACTTCCGGTGTCGTACGACAGCTCATATTACACCGATTTGAAAAATATATGGTCTATAATGTATTTCCCTTTGAAATAATGGAGATAATTAGCTACTTCCGTCTTCAAAATTCAAGTTCATGTGTCACATGATAGCTTAAATTACACTGATTTGAAAAATATACGTTTTCTGTATACTTTTGCTTGAAATAAAGGAGATAATGTGCTATTTCCTGTCTACAAAATGTCACCGTCGGTTCATGTGATTGGTAACTTCACACTGAATCGAAAATAAACGTATGGTGTCTATGTAACTTTACTTGAAACTAGTGCAAAATGGCTCTATCATGTACTAGTATGAAGTTAAAGCAAAGGTCTAAAACTAGCTTGCCTAGTGACCTCTAACCTTGACCTCGAATTCAAGGTCAAAGATCAAGAATTTCAACCCCAAAAACCCGAAGTCTATCTTTCTTGGACCATCCCCTCTTGGATTTCATGCAGATACTAATAGTTTTCAGGTACTGACAGATTTGATGTAAATGAACAGCAGGTAGATCTCATTAATCTGAACATTTTTTCCATGTCAGATTTTCTCTATCTATAGTGGTTTTCAAGATAAGAGACAAGACTTGCATTTCACTCATATTTTCTATGTTTAGCCATGTCGACCATGCTGGTTGACAGGCGGGGCCATCGAACACAGTTTTTAAATAACATACCCCAATGATAAATATGGCCAAGTTTGGTTGAATTAGGCACAATAGCTTCAGAGAAGAAGATTTTTGAAAAATTAACGAACAACGACGACGGACAACTGACGACAAGTGAAGGGAAAAGCTTACACTGACCCAAAAAGCCAGGTGAGCTTAAAGAAGATGTGTGTACTCAGAGACAAAAAGACATGGATGCAAGTTTTTTTTATTCTCTAATAATCAGAAACTTAGGATGCTTTTCTATTATTAATGATAACACGACATAGGCTGTTGTGTTGTCGATCATATTTGTTAAATGTTTATTGTATTGTACACAAATCAGGCCGTTTTTTAATCTCATATCTAAAGTATTTCATCCACCAAATGTATGCTAGGTGTCTTTCTATCAATTACATACATTTTCTGCATAATTAATCTTAAATACTCGCCACTTAAGTTTTTATTAAACAATAAGATCGCAAAACTAGGAAATATTTTCTCATCACCAGCACACTATGAGGACAATTTTGTTTTGCGAATTTGCGCTACTTTTGTAATAAAATCGTTGTAATAGGTACGTATAACGTATTTGTGAAAAATTAAGCAACATAATGGTTGTTTTATTGCCGTTCATTGATACAATGTAAAAAAATCCTCCAGCACAGAATCAGGACCCACCCAGCACCGTTCAGGACCATATCACCAGCACAGAACATTCATTTGCAGGAAAACCTCATCCACCATGTTGTTCATGATAAGGTTATTTCTTCATCCAAGGACACTGTGTTTAAAAAACTCTGGCAACATTGTCTGGATACTGTAGATATAGTATCTAGTATCCAGTACGGACCACCTACATACATGGAAAATGTTGGATTTATGTTTCTCTATTTGTTATTTATAAGAAATTGTAGAGTATAAATACAATTATAACTAGTTTAGATTGTGAGGTGTAATATTTTCTACATCCGTTCTAGACTAAAGGAGAAATAAAAACAAATACGCGGCAAAATTATCAGTAGATGGAACTTTTCATCGAATTTGTTTAATTTTTCATTAAATTGTGCACATTGTACGAAAAAAAACGTACGGAAAGAAAGATATATACATGTTTGTTTATTTTCTTTTGTTTCCTATTCTGACATCGGACTCGGACTCCTCTTAAACTGAGTTTTACTGTGCGTACTGTTGTACGTTTGTTTTTTCTACATTGACTAGAGGTATAGGGGGAGGGTTGAGATCTCAAAAAACATGTTTAACCCCGCCGCATTTTTGCGCCTGTCCCAAGTCAGGAGCCTCTGGCCTTTGTTAGTCTTGTATCATTTTTAATTTTAGTTTCTTGTGTATAATTTGGAGTTTAGTATGACGTCCATTATCACTGAACTAGTATACATATTTGTTTAGGGGCAAGCTGAAGGACGCCTCCGGGTGCGGGAGTTTCTCGTTGCATTGAAGACCCATTGGTGGCCTTCGGCTGTTGTCTGCTCTATGGTCGGGTTGTTGTCTCTTTGACACATTCCCCATTTCCATCTCAATTTTATTTTTTCCAAATTGCAAGATTAGTCACCTTTCGCCCCTCAATATTTGTATTTCTATGCATGGAACGAAAGAAATTGGTCATGCCAAAATAGAAGGACCCGGTTTTGAATATGTTGTTTACAACATCAAGAAGCGGTTTTGTTTTGTTTTAATAACACACATTAATGAAAAGCAAAACAGATCTGAACGTTTTTTCGTTAAAACAAATATTTTCCAGTAGAAATATGGAATAAAACACAGTTTGCGTTATCATAATCCCTTTAGTGTACCTAATTGCACTCATCTACGAACGAAGTTGTAGTGGTATACAGATACTGCATAGCACTTACAACTAATTCTGTTATAACATTGATATTTGTCAGTATATACAAATATGTAATGGCGACTGCATCAAATCTGTATAGTAAATGCAATGTTATATATACACTGTCTAAAGTAAAAATTAACAATATTTAGGCAGTCGGTTAAACATTAAAATGAAGTCAAAGATAATAGACATATGACAGACGGAAACTTCGTAATTTCTTAAATAATTCCAATATGGAATAAATTAAAATAACGATTATAAACTTGGCCAACGTCATTTAAATGTAAAATATTTGTCAATGTACCACAATAATTAAACAATGGAGAGATAAAAGAACTGTTTTCCCTTTATGTATAAAAGGTTTATCGAGGGGCGGAGTCTAATGTATCTAACTTTACTGACTATAATAGTTCTAGGGAGGGGTGACAGGATTTTAAAACGCATGATCATTGTTATCCTTTGCACCCCATGTACATTCATTTCAAGGGCAAATCTGCTTGCAATATATGTTACAGGCATTTTCTTAATTTACGCATTTTGTAAAATTAATAAAATGCCTAACCTTGATATGCATTACTTAAATGACTTAAAATTTTAGTTAAAATTCAACAAATTGCCTGTTCAGTTGCAGGAAATTTGTAGAAAAATTATTTCAATGAAATACGTTTCCCCAAAACAACTCACAATATCTTGCAAAACAAGAACTAATGATTCAGTAAAATTAAGTTTATTCTTCAAATATCTACAGGCCAATGAGACAACCATCCACCAGAGACCAAATTACGTAGATGTTAGAAATTATAGGTCACCGTACGACCTTCAACAATGGGCAAAACCCATACTTCATAGCAAGCTAATAAAGGCCCGATATGACAAAACGTAAAACAATTAAAATGAGAAAACTAACGGCCTGATTAAAGTACAAAACAATAAACACAAATTTGATACGCAGTAACAAACGATATCCACTAAATTACATGCTCCTGACTTGGGACCGGCACGTCTAAATGTGGCGGGGGAAACGGACAACCAACCCTCCCTTAACCGGGGACAGTGTTGTAACAGCACAACATAAGAACAAACTATCAGTCGAAAAGGGTTTAACAAAGCCAAATAAACAACCAAGAAGAAAAAAGTATTCACAAAAATACCGAACTCAAATGTAAATTAAAAAAGGGGAGGTTCATAAAATCTGACAAAAACAAACGCTCGTGCATATCAACAAACGGAACTATTGAAAAAAACAACGTTCAGATATTACAACATGTCACAACTTACAATTTGGTAAATATTTTTGTTGATATCTTTTACGATTTCTAAAGAGTAGAGATAATAAGCAAAACTCAAAATTTAGAAAATAACCTTGACCTTTGAGCTTGACCTTAATTTCCTTTTTGTGGACCAGGGACCTCAAATAAAAAAACTTAGGTCTCTATCACACACGGTTCATGAGATATATTAATATATTACTTTAATTAAATACAGAATGGGAAATAACTCTCATATGGAGTCTTTGTATCGTTTCGGTCAACAGAACAGAACATCCTAAGGATGTAAAGAGCAATTTGGACAAATAAATTTGTCGATTTCTGTTTGTGCTCACAAGAGAAACAGTGTTTGGGGGGATTTTTCTAGGTACTTTAAAATGAAATCAGTGCAACAAATGGATACTTCGGGTTTACATAAGGTCACTTCCGGCTGACTTTTCAAGGTCACATGCCTGCTGACTGATTGCAAAAGACCTCATGGCTTTATCATAACTCTCATATGGAGTCTCTGGATCTTTTCGGTCAAAATTGTTCCCGACATTCTAAATGTAACAAGCAATGTGGGAAAATAATCAGGTCTTTCCATTTTTCCGTGGAAAGACCTATTGCTTTTATTCTGATTATGATTAGGTCTTTCCACTTTTCTGTGGAAAGACCTATTGGTTTTCTTCTGATTAGGTCTTTCCACTTTTCTGTGGAAAGACCTATTGGTTTTGTTCTGATTATAAGTTCTTTCCACTTTTCTGTGGAAAGACATTGTATTTGTTCTGATTATTAGGTCTTTCCACTTTGCTGTGGAAAAACCTATTGTATTTGTTCTGATTATTAGGTCTTTCTACTTTTCTGTGGAAAGACCTATAATTGTATTTGTTCTGATTATTAGGTCTTTCCACTTTTCCGTGGAAAGACCTTTAGCTTTTGTTCTGATTATTAGGTCTTTCCACTTTTCCGTGGAAAGACCTTTTGCTTTTGTTCTGATTATTTTTTTTATTTTTTTTCTTCCGCCTAATTTTTTCATGCGCTGTATTGTTATTTCAAAAAATGTCGCTTAGATATTTTGCATATGATATCGAACAGTTTATACGCTTTTGAAACTGACACCGCTTAACCGAACACTTTCTCTTGTAAGAGTTATCTCCCCGAATACTGTTTTTCTTGTGCGTACTACTCCATCGCAACCGTAAAAGATTACGACAAATTTATTTTACCAAATTACTAGTCACATCCTCAGAGATCTGAACATTCCATATGAGAGTTATTTCCACTTATGTATTTGACATAAGAGAAATGTAATAGAAACTTATACATCTTAAGTGATAGGGACCTAAGTTCTTCTGATTTGAGGTCATGGGTCCATCAAAAAGAAAATAAGGTCAAGGTCAAAGGTCAAGGTCATGTTTGAATTTTTTGCTTTTGCTCGTGCATGCTTCTCCTATGAAACTGTAATAAATTTCTACAAAAGATTTTCACTTAATTGTTAGTTGTGATAAAAAAAATTGAAAACAACACGTTATAAATTTCATGCGTTCGAAGCGCTTTTCTGGATTTGTCTGTCGCAATAGGAAATTTTTATTCGAAGCGAAGCGGTAACATTCACTAGGAGTTTTCTCCCCTTATATATTAAAAGTAAGATGTATTGTAATGTAACTTATTTACAATACATAGTAGAGACCTAAAGTCTTTTGATATGAGGTCCTTACTTGATGACCTTGAAATTAAGGTCAAGGTCTTAGGTAAATTTGACGTTCTAGATTTTGACCTTTGCTTTAACTTCATATGTATACATGATAAATCCATGAGACTCTGTGTGCATTAGGTTGCAAGCCATATGACCTTGAAAAAACCAACCGTAAGTGACCATGTGTAATCCGGAAGTAGCTATTTTTTGTACTCTTTTAATGTAAAAATATATAGAACCATACATTTTTGGAATCAGAGTCAAGTAAACTATCAAATTACACCGAACTGACATTTTTCAAACCGGAAGTAACAAAGTATCTCCCTTATTTCAAACAAAAATGTATAGAAACCATATATTTTTGGAATCAGCGCACAATAAGCTATCATATGACACTAGAAATGACATTTAAATTTTTATATTTTCATATTAAAATATATCGTTTCAGGTGGAAAGACCTTCAATTGTTCTCTGAACAATTGGTTTTTAATTTGTTTTTCTTTCTTCCGCCTAATTTTTTTCCTCCGCTGTATTGTTGTTTCCAAATATGTCGCTTAGATTTTTGGTTTATGATATTGTACAGTTAATACGCTTTTGAAACTGACACCGTGAAACAAAAAAACTTTACTTTGTAAGAGTTAATTCCCCGAATACTGTTTTTCTTGTGTATACTACTTCTTTGCAACCGTAAAAGATTACGACAAAATTATTTTACCAAATTGCTCGTTATATCCTCAGGGTGTTTTGTTTAATTTTGACCGAAGATGTACTGAGATTCCATATGAGAGTTATTTCACCCCATGCATTTGATATAAGTGATATGCATGTGAAACTGGTAAACCATAAGTGATAGAGACCTAGGGTCATTTGATTTGAGGTCCTTGGTCCAAAAAAAGAAAATTAGGTCAAGGTCAAAAGGCCATAATCTAAATTTTGATTTTGGCTTATTTTCACTTTTTTCAAAAACCGTATAAGATAACGACAACATATATTTACTCAATTGTTAGTTGCCACATGTCGTAATAAAATTGAGAATGGAAATGGGGAATGTGTCAAAGAGACAACAACCCGACCATAGAGCAGACAACAGCCGAAGGCCACCAATGGGTCTTCAATGCAGCGAGAAACTTCCGCACCCGGAGTTGTCCTTCAGCTTGCCCCTAAACAAATATGTATACTAGTTCAGTGATAATGGACGTCATACTAAACTCCAAGGTATACACAAGAAACTAAAATTAAAAATGATACAAGACTAACAAAGGCCAGAGGCTCCTGATTTGGGACAGGCGCAAAAATGCGGCGGGGTTAAACATGTTTTTTGAGATCTCAACCCTCCCCCTTTACCTGTAGCCAATGTAGAAAAATACATACATTTTGGTTGAAAGGGTACGCTTACATTAAATTGAAGTCCCCCCCCCCCTTTATATTTAAAATAACGCGTATGGTGATATAATTTATTAACCATATATAATTAAAACCTAGGATCTTTTGATTTGAGGTCCTTGGTTTATAACCTTGAAATTGAGCTCAAGGTCATTGGTAAATTTTACGTTCTAGATTTTGACCTTTGCTTTTACGTCATATGTATACATGATAAAGTAATGGGACTTTTTGTATTATCATTTGAAGTTGGAAAGCCAACCGGAAGTGACCTTGTGTAAACCGGAAGTAGCTATTTTATGTACGTATTTAATGTAAAAGTATATGGAACCATATATTTTTGGAATCAGTGTCATGTAAACTATCAAATAATACATGAAGTGTCAGTTTTCAAACCGGAAGTCGCAAATTATCTCCCTTATTAAATAGTTTTGTATAGAAACCATATATTTTTGGAATAAGCATACAACAAGCCATAATTTGACGTTGGAAATGACATTTTAAACCGAATCTAAATATTTTCATATCAAAATAGATCTTTACTGGTGGTAAGACCTTCAAATGTTCTCTGAACAATTGGTTTTTAATTAATTTTTTTTTTTTTTTTTTTCTTCCGCCAAGTTTTGTTCTTGCGATAAATATTTATTTCGCAATATGTTGCTTAGATATTTCTTATATTGTATCGTACAGGGTACGCGCTTTTAGATTTCACCCTGCTAAGCCGAACTATTTTCTTTGTAAGAGTTATCTCCCTATTCACTGTCTATCAAGTGTATGCATCTCCTTCGTAACAAAAAAAAGATATCGACAAAACTTTTTTTTCTAAATTGTTCGTTACATCCTCAGAAATTTTTGGCTAAATTGGATCGAAGCGATTCCATGAAATTTTATAGGAGTTATCTACCTTTAACAAATAAATTTATCGGTATGTTTTTTTAACTCATAAACCGTTAACCGTATAACCCTGGAATCTTTTTATTTGAGGCCCCTAGATCCTAACTTAGAAAATGAGGTCAAGGTCAAAGGTCAAGGACAAGTTCTCAATTTTGACTTTTCTTTGTTTTTGCATTTTCTCCATCTTTTAAAGATATATATTAAAGAACAAGTGCAAAATGTTTGCTTTATTGTAATAAAGATATGTTACATTTGATCTGAAACAATCTAATGACATCTTATAGGAGTTAGTGCCCCTGAAATGTCTAATTATAAGGTTAATTGATTATTACTTCAACTTGGTTCATTATAAAGCCATATAACCTTTTACAAAAGGTTAAGTGACATATGACCTTAAAAAGTGACAACCGGAAGTGACCTTCAGAAAACCGGAAGTAGCAATTTTTGAAATTTTTTTCATGGAAAAGTACTCGGAATCCATATATTTTGTAATTTAAATACATCAACTTATCACCAAAGACTAGAAGTGACTTCCGATAAACGGGAAGTGGCCAATTATCTCCTGGTTTACAGTCAAAAGTATATAGAAACTATATATTTTTGGAATCAGCGTGAAAGAAAGTAACACATGAGACCGGAAGTGACATTTACTTCACTGGAAGTAGCACATTATCCCCCTTATTTCACTCAAAAGTATATAGAAACCACTTATTTATCGCATCAGTATGAAGAAACTGATGATTGGATGCCAATTTTAACTTTGAGTAAACAGGAACTAGCTTCTTTTCAATAACTTTGGAAATTGATGTGGGAAGACCTTCAATTGTTCTCTGAACAATATGTTTTTAATTAGGTCTTTCCACTTTTCTGTGGAAAGACCTATTGGTTTTCTTCTGATTATTATTAGGTCTTTCCACTTTTCTGTGGAAAGACCTATTGTATTTGTTCTGATTATTATTATTTTTTTCTTCTTCTTCCGCCAAACCCTTTTCTTGCGGTATAAAGTTGTTTCGCAAGATGTCGCTTAGATATTTTGGATATTGTATCGAACAGATGTTGCGCTTTTAAAAATTCATCTTGTTAAGGCGAAGACTTTTTATTGTAAGAGTTATCTCCCCAAACACTGTTTTTCTTGTTAGTTTTTCTCCTCCGTAACCAAAAAAAAAATAACGACAAAATTCTTTTTCATATTTGTTCGTTACATCCTAAAGCATTTTTGGCTGATTTGGATCGAAACGATCCGGTGAAATTTTATAGGAGTTATCTACCTTTATCAAATAAATTTATTGTAAAGTTTTTGCAACTCATAAACCGTAAGCCGTATAAACATATGGTCTTTTTATTTCAGGTCCTTGGGTCCTAACTGAGAAAATGAGGTCAAGGTCAAAGGTCAAGGTCATGTTCTGAATTTTGTCTTTTGCTTGTTTTTGCATTCTTTTCGATATTTTTAACGTTATATATAAAAGAACTAGTGCAAAATGTTTGTTATATTGTAATGAAGATATGATACATTTGGTCTGAATCAATCGAGTGACATCTTATAGAAGTTATTGCCCCTGAAATGTTTTATTTTAAGGTAAATTGATTATTTCTTCAAATTGGTACATGATAAGATCTTTTGCAATATATTGGGTGACATATGACCTTGAAAAACGTCAACCGGAAGTGACCTTGAGCGAACGGGAAGTACATAGAAACCATATATTTTTTGAATGGTCATACATTAATCTATCATTTGAGACCGGAAGTGACATTTTATAAACTGGAAGTAGCATATTATGTCCCTTATTACTGGCATTAGTATATAAAAACTATATATTTTTGGAATCAGTGTGAAAAAAGCTATCATATGAGACCGAAAGTGACATTTTCTTAAACGGAAGTAGCCAATTATCTCCCTTTTTACAGACAAAAGTATATATAAATCATATATTTTTGGAATCGGTGTCAATCAAGCTATCATATGAAACAGGAAGTGCATTTTCTAAACCGGAAGTTGGCAATTATCTTCCTTATTTCAAGCAAAAGTCTATAGAAACCATATGTTTATTGAATCAGTATGAAGAAACCTATGATTGAACGCCAATATTTGCTTTGAGTGATGAATTAGCTTCTTATTAATTATTTAGAAAATTGATGTGGAAAGACCTTCAATTGTTATGTGAACAAATGGTTTTTAATTTATTTTTTTTTCTTCTTCCGCCACTTTTTTTTTTCTTGCGGGGTATTGTGGTTTTGCAAGATGTCGCTTAGATTTTTTGCATATGATATCGAACAGTTATTGCGCTTTTGAGACTGACCCTGTTTAGTCGAAGACTTTTTATTGTAAGAGTTATCTCCCCAATCACTGTTTTTCCTTATGAGGGCATCACCTCTGTAACCAAAAAAGAAATCGACAAATTTATTTTACAAAATTGCTCGTTAGGATGTTTTGTCCAATTTTGACCGAAGCGATACGAAGACTCCATATGAGAGTTATTTCCACTTATATATTTGATATAAGTGATATGCATTTGTAACTGGTAAACCATAAGTGACAGAGACCTATGGTCTGTTGATTTGAGGTCCTTGGTCCAAAATAAAGAAAATTAGGTCAAGGTCAAAGGTCAAGGTCATGTGTGATTTTTTACATTAAGTTCATATCGCTTCTTCCCAGAAAGAGTTATAGATATCGACAAAACAATTTAACCAAAATGTTTGTTGCGACACGTTCTTACTAGAAATTTTTGTCAAAATGGTACGCGTCATTTTATTGGAGGGTCTATGCCCCTGTTATGGTCAAATCAACAAATTACTTATCAAAACTTCAAACTTTGCAGCTTTCATGTTGTAAATGTGACTTATCTCACTTATCAACCACAGTCTACCACTACACTCACCCCCCCCTTTTTTCAAATGTTTTTTTTTTTATAGTTATCCCATTTCTATGAGAGAGAAAAATCGCTTTTAGTCCGGTACATTTTACTGTAAAATGCTTATCCTTCTAATGTACAAACTTCCTCCTGAAATAAAAATCCATCCCTGCAAAAATCTGCTCCAATTCATGTATTTTCTGAAATTAATCGATAAAAGTTTTGTTAAAATACTATAATAACAGCATTATTTTTGTGTGCATGCATTGAACGACAATAGTTTACCTGTAAAATGTAAAATGAATCAAGAAAAAATGTTCCCGTTTGGCGCGGTCTGCTTGATTGAGAAATAAAATTCAATGACGTAGAAATCGCTCCCAAGTTCGTAAATATTACTGAAATCCTACAATCAAATTTCTAAACATGTATTAAAATACAAATCTGTGCTCCCGTAAACATGTGTACGTAAAATGCATGCATGATCCGACATCAATGACCTGTAAATAATAAAACCAATAGTGATCGTGTTTGTACGATCAATACACATGTGCTCTATTCAACGGTCTCCCCTGAACTCCAGACATATATATTTGAGCGTCACGTGACTTCACAAACACCACCGCGCGCGTGGACCTAAAATTAGAATAAAACATTCTATATCCATATATAGAAAGTGAAATTTCCAACACAAAATGTTACTCAGTTTTTTCCTACAAGTTCAAACAAAATGCACACACAACACATAAAAGAAACGAGTTCCCGTAGAAAATAGAGAAAATTTAAAAAAAAATTAGAATAAAACATTCCATATTCAAATATAGAAAGTGAAACTTCCAACACAAAATGTTACTCAGTTTTTTCCTACAAGTTCAAACAAAATGCAAACACAACACATAAAAGAAACGAGTTCCCGTAGAAAATAGAGAAAATTTTTAAAAAAGAAGATGTAAGGATTTTTATTCATTAGGAAATCCTGAGGCTATCCGTTTGGGAGTGCGGGATGAACAAAGTACGCAGCCACGTCGTCGATCAGAATAAGGACGTTAAGTCCGATGCCTCGCATAAAGAGAGTGCCATGCAAACTTTCAATCAATCAATCAATCGATCGATCAACTAACCAACCAACCAACCAACCAACCAACAAATCAATCAATCTGTTCAATACGGGGTCCAAGATCGCATTTGTTTCTTTTTCGCTTGTTCCAATGGACCCTATCCCATGTGTTTAATTAGTATATCAGTCAATCAACCAACTAACCATCCAACCAACCAACCAATCAATTAATCAATCAATACAAAAATCAATTGATCATGTTTCGGAGGGGAAAGACCGTTTAACAATTGTTTTTAAAACAATTGATTAATATTTATTTTATTTGTTTCTTCTTCCGCCACTTTTATTTCTTGCGTGTAATTTTTGTTTCGCAAGATGTCGCTTTGATGTTTGGTTGTTGATATCACACAGTTTATGCGCCTTTGAAACTGACCCTGCTTAACCGAATACTTTTCTTTGTAGGATTATCTCCCCGAACACTGTTTTCTTTGAGAATGCATCTCCTCCGTAACCGTAAAAGAAAGCGACAAATTTATTTTACCAAATTGCTTGTTATATCCTCAGGATGTTTTGTCCAATTTTGACCGAAGCAATACGAAGACTCCATATGAGAGTTATTTCCCCTTCTGTATTTGACATAAGTGATACATCAATGTAAAGCATGAATGGTAAGTGATAGAGACCTAAGATGTATTGATTTGGGGTCCTTGGTTCACTAATATGAAATTGAGGTCAAGGTCAAAGGTAAAGGTCATATTCTAAATTTTGACTTTTCCTTGTTTTATGATCTCCTCTGTCACTTTTAAAGATATATATAAAAGAACTAGTGCAAAATGTTTGCCTGATTGTGATGAAGATATGATACATTTAGTCTGAATCAATCCAATGACATCTTATAGGAATTATTGTCCCTGAAATGATTAAATTTAAGGTTAATTGATTATTACACCAACTTGGTACATGATAAAGCAAATAGGGTCTTTTGCAAACTGTTGGTTGACATATGACCTTGAAAAATTCAACCGGAAGTGACCTTGAGTAAACCGGAAGTAGCCATTGATGCACTTATTTCATGGAAAAGTACCTATAAACTATATATTTTTTTAAATATGCATATATAAACCTATCATTTGAGACCGGAAGTGACCTTCAATAAACCGGAAGTACCTAATATTTCCCTTATTACAAGCAAAAGTATATAGAAACCATATATTTTTGGAATCAGTGTGAATAAAGATATCATGTGAGACCGGAAGTGACATTTTTTAAACCGGAAATTGACAATTATCTCCCTTATTTCAGGCAAAAATATATAGTAACATATATTTATTGAATTAGCATGAAGAAAACTATGCTTGGACGCCAATAGTAACTTTGAGTAAACAGGAAGTAGCTTCTCTAAACACATTTATATAAAAACCAGTTGTTGGCATGACACGGGTTATGTTCTTCTCATATATGTTATGATGGTATGATACTAAACCCCTAACGGGAAGGATTGTGCCTGATATTCATATAATGAAGACATAATCTTTCAATCAGTTTAATTGAAGTCTTGAGCTGGCATGTCAGTTAACTGCTAGTAGTCTGTTGTTATTTATGTATTATTGTCATTTTGTTTATTTTCTTTGGTTACATCTTCTGACATCAGACTCGGACTTCTCTTGAACTGAATTTTAATGTGCGTATTGTTATGCGTTTACTTTTCTACATTGGCTAGAGGTATAGGGGGAGGGTTGAGATCTCATAAACATGTTTAACCCCGCCGCATTTTTGCGCCTGTCCCAAGTCAGGAGCCTCTAGCCTTTGTTAGTCTTGTATTATTTTTAATTTTAGTTTCTTGTGTACAATTTGGAGTTCAGTATGGCGTTCATTATCACTGAACTAGTATATATATTTGTTTAGGGGCCAGCTGAAGGACGCCTCCGGGTGCGGGAATTTCTCGCTGCATTGAAGACCTGTTAGTGACCTTCTGCTGTTGTCTGTTCTATGGTCGGGTTGTTGTCTCTTTGACACATTCCCCATTTCCATTCTCAATTTTATCTCATCAATAATTTAGAAAATTGATGTGGAAAGACCTTCAATTGTTCTCTGAACAATTGGTTTTTAATTTTTTTTTTCTTCCGCCTTTTTTTTTTTTCTTCCTTAGAATTAATGTTTCACAAGATGTCGCTTTGATATTTGGTATGTGATATCGAAAATTTTATACGCTTTTGAAAGTGACCCTGTTTAACAGAACACTTTTTCTTGTAGGAGTTATCTCCCCAAACACTGTTTTTCTTGTGGTCACTTCTCCTTCGCAACCGTAAAAGAAACCAACAAATTTATTTTACCAAATTGCTCTCTATATCTTCAGGATGTTGAGTTTGGTTTTGACAGAAGCATACCGGAGACTCCATATGAGAGTTATTTCCCCTTATGCATTTGATTTAAGCGATATGCATTTGTAACTGGTAAACCATAAGTGATAGTGACCTAGGGTCTTTGGATTTGAGGTCCTTGGTTCAAAAAAAGAAAATAAGGTCAAGGTCAAAGGTCAAGGTCATATCTAAATTTTGATTTTGGCTTATTTTCACTTCTATTCAAAAACCGTATAAGATATTGACAACAATTGTTTTATTAAATTGTTAGTTGCGACATGTTGTAAAACATACATTTTGGTTGAAAGGGTACGTTGACATTTAATGGGAGTTTTCTCCCCTCTTATATTTAATATTATGCGAATGATGATATAACTCATTAACCAAATATAATAAAGACCTAGGGTCTTTGATTTGAGGTCCTTGGATTATGACCTTGAAGTTTAGGTCAAGGTCATAGGTAAATGTGATGTTCTAGATTATGACCTTTGCTTTAACTTCTTATGTATACATGATAACTCCATAAGACTTTGTGTATTAGGTTGCTAACCATATGACCTTGAAAAATCCAACCGGAAGTGACCTTGTATAAACCGGAAGAATATATTTTCTTGTTCTTATTTAATGTTAAAGTATATAGAACCACATATTGTAGGAATCAGTGTCAAGTAAAATATCAAATTATACCGGAAGTGATATTTTGCAAACCGGAAGTAACAAATTATCACCCATATTTCAAACAAAAGTGTATAGAAACCATATATTTTTTAAAATCAGCATACAATAAGCTATCATTTGACACTGAAAGTGACATTTTAAACCAGATATTAAGATTTTCATATCAAAATATATCGTTTGGGGTGGAAAGACCTTCAATTGTTCTCTGAACAATTGGTTTTTAATTATATGTTGTGTTCTTTTACGGTTGCGAAGGAGATGTGCGAACAAGAAAAAAATAGTGTTTGGGGATTTAAAAGCATGTTGATATCATATATAAAATATCTAAGCAACATCTTTTGAAAAAACAGTACAGCGGAAGAAAAAAATATAAAAAAATTGAAGTCTTTCCACCATTGAATTTCTAGATCATTGATAAGAAATCTGTTCCGGTTTACTAAAGTTAAATGCTGGCTCAAAATCATAGGTTTATTCATACTGATTACGAAAATATAACGTTCATATGTACTATAGCCTGAAATAAGGGAAATAATTTGCTACTTCCGGTTAAGAACCTGTCACTCCCAGTCTCATATCTATAGCTTTATTCACACTGATTAAAAAAATATAGGTTTAGATGTACTTTAGTCGGAAATAAGAGAGATAAATAGCTACTTCCGCTTTACAGAAGGTCACGTTTGATCTCAAATGATAGTTTTATGCATGCCGATTAATATGATATATGGTTTTAAGGTTCTTTTTCATAAAAACAGTGCAAAAATTGATATTTCCGATTAACTCAAGATCACTTTCGATTGACGTTTTTCGAGGTCTTTAAACTTAATGCAAAAAATACTATGGCTTAAAGCCTTTAACATGTATTAGTATGAAGTTATAGCAAAGGTCAAAAACTAGAACGTCAAATTTTCGTTTGACCTTGACTTCAATTGTAATGCCATAAAGGAAGAATCTCAAATCAATATACCTTAAGTCGCCACTATGTATGGTCCATGAGTTACATCTCCATACAACTTATTTTAAACTATCCAGGGAAGAAAACTTCTATTAAAAGGGACGTTAACTCTTTCGACATGTCGCAAAGAACAATTTATTACCATTATTTTCTACGGTTTGTGAGGAAAATCGAAAACAATCAAAAGTTAAAATTTAGATCAAAACCTAGACCTTTGACCTTGACCTCAAATTTTTTTCTATGGCGGACCAAGGACATCAAACTAAAATACCCTAGGTCTCTATAACTAACAGTTCATGAGTAACATTTATATATCACTATGTCAAATACAGAAAGGGAAATAACTCTCATATGGAGTATCGTTTCGGTCGAAATTTAACAGAACATCCTGAGGACAATTCAGAAAAATATGGGCAATTAAGAAAAATGAATTTGTCGATTTCTTTTACGGTTGTGAAGGAGTAGACATTACAAGAAAAATAGTTGCCAGGGATATTACTCTCACATGAAAACGTCTATCCATTGTTCGATATCATTGCGAAACAAAATTGGCGAAAGAAAAGAAAAATAATCAGAACACAATCAAAAGTGGGTTTCCATAGCAAAGTGGAAAGACCTAATAAAAAGTAATTAGAACAAAATCAAAAGTTCTTTTCACGGAAAAGTGGAAAAACCTAAAAATGATTAAAACCCAATTAATCAGAGAACAATTGAAGGTCTTTCCAACTCAAATGCACATATTTTGATAAGAAAACGTTCACTTTCGGGTTAAAATGTCAAATCTGGTATCAGATAATAGCTTTATTTACGCTGATTCTTAAAATATATGGTTTCCAAATACATGTGTAATAGCTGACTTTTGGGCTTCAAATAAAACTCAAGTCGCTTTGCTAGGGTTCAGGATATTTATTTATCAGTAACGTAAAACACCCAACTTGTGGAGCAAGGTAGTCACTGTTATGGCACAAACCATTTCAAGCGTTCATACTGGTAAATCATACAGTGAATTTCTATACAACAGCTTACAAATTGTTAAAATGTCAAGTCTGTCATTTCAATACAATTCTGACTGTTCAATATAAATTCTCAAACTATTTCAATGGCTACTGGACATAAACGTCTGTCCATTCGAATCCATTAGTCCTTCTAACTCAAACAAAGAAACTCACTACTTAGCGCTAAAACTTCAAACCAACCAATCAGATTACTTGAAATCCAAATAATCATGAATATTCAACAATACGTCAATAATGTATGGAAACGTTTCAATGTAATTAAAATTTAGAAAAGACAATATGTTTTGTAGTTTTATTTAACATTTACATAATTATACATCTTTATTTTACAATTAAATCTACACAAAATAAAGAGGCTATCACATTCTCCCCTGTGTTGGAAAAATGATTTCCACGTCATTCAACTCCTCCTCCCTCTGACGAAGAAATGACGTCATCGGCATGCAAAACTGGTATTTCACTATGATGTTTCTTTCACAATCTCAATGATGGTACGTGTGATGTCATTCTCCATTCCTCTAAACATTCCTTCTTTCAGTTGTCTTTTTAACCATTCTACTTTCTGTAGCCAAGATGTATGCCCAATAGCTTGTTTGGTGATATAGTCTTTCAAATATGCAGGTGGTTTTCTAATTCTTGTTCTTGATGGTAATTCTCTTGGTGGTGTAGATAGTATTCTGCGTCGTCTGACGGTTGTTGCGGTGTGTTATCTGGAGCCGTTGTTTTATCTTCTGTATCTGCCTCGGTATCACCTGATGTGTCTGGGAGCGTACTGCCATCCTGATCATCTTTGTCAAAAGTATCTCCTCTGTCAATCTGGTCAGTCGCTTCTTGACCTGTTATCACATCAGCCCCAAGAGGTGGTTCACCAGTGTTTAACTGTACTGGAGGGATAACGTCTTGTCCAAAACCATTCTCTTGACTACCATCAACTAGAGTCTGATCGTCACCAGCCAAGTTGACGGTCTCTTGTTGCCCATCTACCACAGGTATAGCATCACTGTTGGTGTTGCTCTGTGCGTCTTCCTCTGGCATATAAATAATATAGCCCTGCCGATTCTGTATCAGTTTCCTCTTTGGTACTGTCGGAGTTCGTCTTCTTTTCCTCAAGGACTGTCTTTGTAGGTTGTTTCCTTGGTGCAGGGTTTTCTTTTAGGCTTTGTAGCCTTTTCCAAACCGGGCAGATGTCCAATTGGTAGAGGGAGGTTTCTGTGCAGTGTTCTTTTGCGTCCTTCTCCATTTTCCTTCTGGACCACGTAAACAGGTATGTCCATGTTAGGCTTTCTAACAATTCTGTACGTGTCCTCTTCCCATTTATCCGCTATCTTATGCTTCCCATCGAAGGCGACTACTTTAACAAGTACACGATCTTCGGGTTGCAAAATGGCTCCACGGGCTCTCTTATCATATCCCTCTTTCTGTCGACCTTGTGCTGTCTTTGCTGAACGAGATGCAAGTTCATATGCTTTCTTCAGACGCTCCTTCATAGCTTCAGCATACTTTGTAGATGGTTCCTTAGTACCAGTATCCTCAATTCCAAATGCTATGTCCACAGGCAAACGTGGGTGCCTACCGAACATCAAGAAGTACGGCGAAAATCCAGTCGTTGTCTGTTTGGTACAGTTGTACGCATGTACGAGTCCAGCTACGTGGGACTTCCAGTCTTTCTTCTGCGTAGTCTGTAAAGTTCCAAGCATGTTCAATAAAGTACGATTGAATCTCTCCGTAAGTCCGTTACCCATAGGATGGTAAGGTGTTGTTCGGGACTTTTCCATTCCAGTAATGTTGCAGAGTTCTTTGATGATCTTGCTCTCAAAGTTCGCTCCTTGATCAGAATGAATACGTCTAGGCAATCCATAATGTACAATGAAGTTGTTGAAAAACGCCTCTGCTGTGGTTCGTGCGGTCTGGTTCTTTGTAGGAACTGCTAAAGCATATCTAGTGAAGTGGTCTGTTATTACCAAAATGTTGTCATATCCACCTTTCGATCTTTCAAGGGTTAAGTAATCCATGCAAACCAGTTCTAAAGGTTGTGTTGTTGCTATGCTGATAAGTGGAGCTCTATCATGTGGAAGCTGTTTTCGACGAATGCATCTTTCACAGTTGGTAATCCAGTTTTCAATGTCTCTGTTCATACCATACCAGATGAAGCGGTCACGTACCAATGATAAGGTCTTGTCTCTTCCCTGGTGGCCCATATCATCATGTAAAGATGTGAGGACAGTGGATATGCAGTTTTCTGGGAGAACAAGTTGTCTTGAAGTTTCACCATCAGATTCTATCTCTCTGTACAGCACTCCGTCTATAATCTTCAGCTTCTCATAGTTGTTAAGGAACCAGTTGTTGAGTGGTGAATAACTCAGCTGTTGTTTATCTGGTTTACGATGCTCACTTATCCAGTATATCCAGTCTTTGATGAATCTGTCTCTGCGTTGTTCGGCTTTAACATCAACTAACTTCTGAGATGGTAATGAAGGATCCACAGATGCATCTGAATTAATTGATAAGCTCTGGTAATGAGGTTGAGCATGTTGCAGGTTACAGATGGCCTTCACCGACTCTGGTTGAATGTTCTCGGTACATCTAGGTAATCCTGGAAGTCTAGATAATCCATCGGCATCTGCATTAGCCTTTCCTGGTCTGTATACAATGTTGAAATTGTAAGATGACAGAGCTGCGATCCATCTGTGTCCGGTAGCATCAAGTTTAGCTGACGTCAAGACATAGGTGAGTGGATTGTTGTCAGTAACAACAGTGAAGGTGTTGCCAAATAAGTAGTCGTGGAACTTTTCTGTCACTGCCCACTTTAACGCTAAGAACTCCAATTTGTGGACAGGGTAATTCTTCTCAGATTTACTCAAGCCTCGGCTGGCATAGGCGATGACTGTCTTCTTTTCGTTCTGTTCCTGGTATAAAACAGCACCTAATCCAAACATCGATGCATCTGTGTGAAGTTCAAATGGCTTGGAGTACGATGGAAATCCAAGTATCGGATGGCATGTGAGCTTCGACTTCAGTTGTTGAAATGCATCTTCTTGTGATTTTCCCCATAACCATGATGTATTAGCTGGTTGTAGTTTCGTCTTGCGCTTTCTAGTCTTCTTAGGTGGTGGCATAAGGTCAGTAAGTGGTCTGGCAATCTTCGAAAAGTCTTTGATAAACTTCCGGTAGTATCCAATGAAACCCAGGAACTGTCTTACCTCATCTGCAGATGTTGGACGTGGCCAGTTGACAACTTTCTCTATCTTCGCTGGGTCGGGTTGTATACCATCTCTAGACACTATATGACCAATGTACTTTACCTTTTCCTGGAAAAATGCGCACATCTTTGGTGAAAGCTTGAGTCCACTCTCTCGTAGTCTTTGTAGAACTTTTTGTAGTCTATCAAGGTGTTCTTCATAGGTATCAGAGAAGATAATCAGATCATCAAGATAGATGAAACAGATGTTCAGGTGCAAGTCTCCAAGGACTGTTGACGAGTCCGAATGGCAGTCTGTTGAATTCATAAAATCCAAGGGTCCTACGGTAAACGCTGTCCGTTGTTTATGGATTTCTTCTAACTCTACCTGATGATATCCACTCTTCATGTCTAGTACCGTGTAAAAGTTGTTTCCTCCTAGTGCATCAAGTATTTCCTCGCTTCTCGGCAATGCGTATGCGTCTTTATATGTATTCTGGTTTAATTGACGATAATCTATGCACATTCTCAGCTTTCCGTCCTTCTTACGACATAAAACAACGTTCGAAGACCATGGTGAATGAGAGCAGCGGATAATCCCAGCGGCTAACAACTGTTGAAGATGGTCACGTACTTCGTTGATCATAGCTGGAGGAATACGGCGATGTCGCTGTTTGAAAGGTCTTTCATCCATGAGATCAATGCGGTGATGAACTGCTGTACTATGGCCAATGTCTATATCACTCTTGCTAAAAACATCTCTGAACTGTTGGATCAAATCTTTTCCTTGCTGTAGTTGCGTATCTGACAAGTTCGTAGGCAGTGCAACTTGGTGTATAGGATCATCATCTAACTCTGTATCTATCTCTATATCAGCTACTGAAACTGGCTGTATCTCGCATAAGATGGCATTCGGCGAAATAGTAACTGTCCTGGTGGTGACGTTGCTTATATGGACTGGTATAGTTCTGTTGTTTCTGTAACTGTATGACAACAATGTAGGAGCCACATCTAAGTCAGTTGGAATAGCTGCTTTCTCAGTTGGTTGTAGCATGGCACATACTGTATGGTATGGTAACTCATGATCTGTGTAACCTTGGACAATTACATCTCTGTTTGGAAGAATCTTGATGGTCTTTCCTTTAGCTGATTTCACAAGTCCCAATCTGTTTGACCACTTCTGCAATTCCTTCTCTCTCAATAACAAACATCGAAAGGTAAGGTACCAGTTGGTGTGTAGGTTGGCATCTTGAAGGAACCTTGAGCCAAAACGTAACTTGACATCTTCCATGACTTCCTTTAAGATGTTAGTACCAAGCAGAAGTGGAATCTCTCTGTTGTAATTGCTGTCCGGTACAACCAAAAATAAACAAAGGTGGGAACTTCCAGTTGTTGCTGCTCCTGGTAACTCAATACTAGCTGTGATGTATCCTAAGTATGGCATGTCTTGTCCATCAGCACATTCTATCTTGAGAATCTGGTCCAATGGCTGAATAATCTGATCTTGAAGATACTTGTTGTAAAAGGACTCACTGAGTGTACTAACGGTTGATCCAGTATCAAGTAAAGCAGATGCTGTAATGTCGTTAATCTTGACTGACACTTCATTAGGACTTCCAAGTAAACCAGGTGATTCTTTAGATGACTGTTGTTGATAAGAAGCATAAGTACGGTCTTCAGCACCAATTTGTTGAAAGTTGTATGCCTTGCGAGAGTGATCTAGTATAACTCGGCATCCTATGGCTATGTGACCTTCATTTCCACATCTATAGCATATGACAGGCTTCTTCCTATTGTCAAAAGGTATGTATGGCTCGTGTGGTAATTCCTGTTCCTGTGCTATATCCTGTTCTTGATCATACCAATACGGCTTTCTCTTTCTACGTGATCGTCTACGTCTCTTTTAAGGTTTTTGGCTAAACATGTTGAGATCTTCTTCATATCTATCAAGGACGTGTCCAAGTCGTACCAATTCCTGCTTAATATCCGAACTCGACATACTAGTATAACTAAAGGTGAAAGTAAAAATATCAAAGAAAAGTCTGAATGAAAATGAAATAATCTGTAATAAATCTAATGTTCTATTCAGAACTTTTTAGAATTCAAATAAAGTATTTAAATAATCAGATATAAATCTGTGAAACACAAAAGATAATAAGAATTAGTGCAAAGTGAAAAGAATAAATCAATCAAGTATGACTAAATTAAATAAATCTGAAACTATATTCAAGTAATTAAAGTAAGAACCTGAAATTCAAAAGTAATTATATGAAAATAATCAAAGTAATTAATCAATATATCAATAAGAAATGTAAATATAATATGTGAAAATAATGATTAATGAAATCTGAAAAAGAAAATTTTATTAATAGGTATCTAAAAGTATACACTTACCTCGTGTACCTAAACTTGGATGTGAGAATTACAAAACTTTTACGTTTGCAAACTCAACTCAAAGAACACAAAATATGCAAGTGTAACTATGTATATATGTTTAAACAATCACAATAATCACATGCATAAATCACAATCAATTAAATGTATGTACTATATCTCAACAAAATATATCAATAAGTCAATTTATTGACTAAAGTTAAGTTCAGTTTCCAAAAAAATCAAAGGTTTGCAAGTTCTAAGATACTTCAAGTCTCAACAAAGTACAATCCTAGTATGCTCAATTCATATTGAACAAACTAACTTCCAAACTGTATCAATCTAACACAATACACAGTATGAACAATAGTCCCTCAAACCTCAAATGATCAAAGCGTAACTACAAACAATAAAGACCAAGTGTAGTGTAACTACAGAACTATGAATCAAACTACAAATATCTCACTCGACGATACTAAACTATCAATGTATAAGTCTAAGGTCTAGTAATGTCTAAGGAAAATCTGTATAAGTATATTAGTATTAAATAAATCACTTCTATTCAAATATTCAATCAGTCAAGGGATATTATAACAATATAGATATCACTTTAAAAAAATGACAAATTTTTACTATATTTCAATATTACACCAATATTATATCACATTCTTTGTATATTACAGTAGAAACATCAATAAAAGAAAAAAAAAGGAAAAAAAAATCAATCTACTAATGAACTCAAAATTGTTAACTTTTTTTTTTCTAGCTTTTTTTATTTTCTCGCAATCTTTTCCGGTATCGTTTATCTCGGGATTTGAGTAAAATATTATGGGGACGTGCCTTATAACAGTAAGCAAATCAATAAAACTAAAAATCAATACAAAAATCAACATGCAGTAACATTAGACTGGTACCCGGCCGTTATTGAAAATCTTGACAATACCGTCCGGTATGGGCTAATTTTACTTTTTGAAATGAACGATCTCGAGCATGCGTAGTTACGCATTTTCGTTCATCTTCGCCGCTTCGAAGATGGTAGTGTGTCACAGAAAGCCACGGTACAGGTGAGTAGAGTAATTTCAAGTTGCCCAAATTGAAAGTAAGTTAACCCAAACTCGCCCGATTCGTGTGGTATAAATTTTATGGACGACACTTAATCGCCCAGAAATGGGCAGGCTTTTGAAGTGGCCGCTAGGCCCTTGTTTTTGTGTCAAACTCACAACTCTAGCCAAAAAAATAATAAAAGCAACTTAGCAAGCTGTTTAAGTGAACAATAAACATGCTTCTCCTTTGTTGTCGGTATTGAAGATAAAATAAAAGTAATTTACTCTATTTTCCCCGAAGATAGAGTTGTACAAGTTGTGTTTTTATGATGTGAAACTCAAGGGGAACAGAAACTCCTTTGCCAGGGGGGCTAAAAAAATAGCATTTTGAGAGACAGTGATCCTCAAAACATGTCCTAAACGAGAAGACCTTGGTGTTTAATGGTGCCAGTTTCTTTATGTTACGGTAGGAACACCCCCCCCCCCCCCCCCCCCAACAAAAAAAGGGGGATAAGTGTCATTTAGAAAGAGGCATGCACAGCTACATAAAGTGGAAGTTGGGACTATAAATGCCATGTGTTTGGAAAAAAAGTATTGCTGCAAGTTAAAATACCCATTGAACAATTTTATTTAGGGCTCTCAGGCTGTCTGTCATGTCTGTGTGCCCATTGCAGTTTGTGCCAGAAATTTCAACATTTTTCCTTCATAAGACCCTAAAAAAAATTTAACTAAATTTTTATCAATTTTTACCAGACTAGTGGCTTAAGGCACAGAATTTTGTAAGGCAAAATCTGAACCCCTATCGAACATGTAAACATTTCCCTGTGCCAGTTAAATTTCTGGCCTTTTTATTTTTGTAAAAAAACAGAAGATGTGGTATGATTGCCAATGAGACAAATCTCCACAAGAAACCAAATGACACAGAAATTAACAACTATAGATCACTGCACAGCAGATGTAGATGTAGATGACAGCCTTCAACAATGAGCAAAACCCATAAGGTCTAACAAGATTTATTTGAAATTTGTTTACTGAATATTTATGAAACACTTGCCACTGGATATCACAGTAATCAGGTCAAAGTGCAGAATATTAAATAATTTTTCTGAAGGGACATTGTGGAAATAAGCATAAATTTACAGACTTGTACGTGTATGTTTCAGTAAAATTCATACCTGCCAACTTTTCAAAATCTCCCTAGTGGATTTTAAGTGAAAGATCTATGACCTAATTTGCCAATGCTCCTTCTTACGTTGTATATTGTCATAATTGTTTTTAATCTACTAGTAAAATATTGTTTGAATGAGTATGTTTGTGCTTAAATATCCTTTTAACTCATTTGAATGTCTGTTTATCATGGTTTATATAATAGATTATCAAAATTTTGAAAGTTAGCAGGTCTAAAAATTGTTACTGTTAATATTCCATGTATTTAACTTCCTTTAGATCTAAAATTTGTTTGGATTAAAAAACTATTCAGTGACCTCACTTTGAATCAGTGTTATCTCAATTTTTGAAATCAATGTTTATTGTTGAATTGTCTTTCAGAAGTGGTCTACCAGTATTTGACGTGAGAGGTCCAAGGTTCCCCACTAGAACAGTAGGACTGGTTCTCCTTTGTATGAGGGATTGTCCTATTAAAAAGGTCTGACATTCCAGGCCAAAATAAAAATAGTGTATGTTTGCCCAAACGCGACCGACCCAAAAAAAACCCGCCGACTCAAATTCTTTTTTTGCCGTTTTTTTGTAGAATTTTTTTTTTTTCGGATTCTTTTCGTGTCCGCTCCGTCGTCGTATAAAACTTAATGTTTGTCGTCTTTGCGTTTGAAAGTATCTGTGAATAAGATTAAAAGAAAGCGTGTAAGAGACGCAGTTAATCGATATTCGATGTTCTCGGTTTTTATCTTCTGATTTAACGAACGTAAAGAAGTAAAACGTGAAAATGGCAGACAGTTTTTTTACGCTGTCGTCGTCTGTACTAATTAAAATTAACCAAAAAATAAAGCCTATTGTGTCTAATAGGCTTTATCGCTTTAACAATAAGAAAACCTGGAATGATGTTTTTGATGAGGTTGCCGATCCTGATGAGTTGGACATGCGGAAAACCGATAAAGTCGTTGTTACTGTATCCGACAAGAGTGGGCTACAAACTTTCGAGCCTGACATGAGTGAACCTATTGAGGTTGTACAGGAATTTGACAATAAACTTAAGTTTGCTACTTTTACTGTGAAAAGATACCATTCTGAATCGGACGAAGAGGAAAATAACAATGTCAACAAAGAAAAAGGAAAATCATACTTAGATGTATTGATGTCTAACGCCAGGCATTTGACATGCACAAAAAACCCAATTCGTATAAATGAAGAAAATCCCCGCTTTACAGGTATGTGGAATTTTATATTTTATATTTAATATAAAGTTAATTATACTAGGGTAAACTCTGCAAGCTGATATGTTTAATGTTATAAATGTCAGTTTTCCCCTTCAGAGTTTTATAATTTGCCATCGGCCTGGGTGTAGGGTTGGGGGGATGTAGAAAAGAATGTGTTTACTAGGGGAAGTGCTGCCAAAATTTTTTTTAATACACTGACCGTGATGTAGAATTTTTTTATTTTTTTTTGGGGGGGGGACCTATCTGACAGATTCCTAAACCCCCATTCCAACGAGTGAAGGAGTATATTGTCGTTCCACATTTTCGTCACAATTTTCCCGGCTCTCTGACACTTAGCCAAATAATATCAAATTCTATGTGTATCAAATTTAGGGAACGAGGGGGGTGGGGGATTCTGAATGGTATATATATATATATCTGTCCACATTAAAAGTAGCAAACTTTAAGTTTATTGTGAAAATCCATGTATTGATTATGATATAAATGCTCAGATCATATGGCTAAAGGATTCAATGAAACTTTGAGAAGATTTGTTGAATGTGATAATATGTTTTATATACATTTTAATATATTTGCTATAATCTATATCACTATATATGCATCAATTATTGCACTTTACTGTATTCTGTATTTCTTTACCAAAAATTGGCCTGGGATGCCCAATTTTCTGCTAAAGTGACAGAACTTGCAATCTATTGTATACCTATCTGAACACCTGATCAACAACAAAAGGGACATGCAGTTGACCTTTAAATTTTATGTTAAATCTAACAATAGAAATTCTGTTCAGTGAGGCATAACTGAGTGGAATTTACCTGATCATCACAGCTTTCAATTATGGTGTACAATAGATTGTATATTCAGTCAGTTTAGCAGTAAACTGGGCATGTGAAATGAAATTAAGTACATCAATTGGTGCATCAAATGTAGCAGGTTACTGCCATAATAAGTAGAAAATGCCATTCTACCCTATTTTGCTTTAAATCCAGTCTAAACAAAAATTCCCCTCTATAGAAGGATTATTCCTCTATACAGGTTTAAACACCAGTGGCAGATCCAAGGGGGGGGGGGGGGGGGGGGGGGGTTCCAGGGTTGGAACCCCCCTTTTTTTGACGATCAATGCATTTAAATGGGGACATATAGTTGGAACCCCCCCTTTATCCTGGGTTAGGAAACCCCCCCCCCTTTTATAAATGGCTGGATCCACCCCTGAAAACCATAAAGAGGGTTTGGTCCCAACCTGTCAAATGGGGTACCCCATAACTTCCCTCGGACAGGGGTTCATGATTACCACTCCCTATCCCCAACTCCCATTTCTCTTCCCTTTTACTCTAAAATTTTCTCCCCTAATTTCTACTTCCATCCCCCTTGCTCCCAGACAAAAAAATTGCAAAATATATTTCCCAGATTATTCATCCCCCCCTCTTTTCGAATTCTTGTCCTTTCACCCAAAATCATGTTCACTCCAATTCACGTTCATCCCTTTTACATTCCCACCCTGAGTCTGTTTGTATTCTTCCTTTTATCTAAATCATGCTTTTGTTAGTATAGTTCTATAACAATAAAATAAAGATATATTAAGTTTATTTTTATTGTTTAAAAATAAAGTGACTCACACGAGATCTAAGGTTTTTTTTCTATTTATAATCTTCATAAGATTTACTTCTACCAAATTGGTTACTTTTATTTTCACTCCGACCAGGCTAATTAACGGTAATGGACCTGCACATGATACCCCCTTTTCTCGCTTCCTGATCCCTCATTCCCATGTTCCCTTATCCCTGTCCACCCGCTCAAGTAATCCTATAATATATGAACTCGGGGGCATTATTTTCTATTTCTGTTTTCTTTTTACTGATTTTGCTAATTTTTTTTTATTGTCAATGTGTCTCCAAAAAAAAAAAAAATGAGAATATCAGCATGAAAACGTTAAATAGTGAATATATAATGCGAAAGCATATATTATAGGACTACCCGCTCAAGGGGTTCGATTGTTTCGTTTGTTTTCTTGAGAATATATAAATGGCCTGATTTGTAAATTATAACCACTACAGTACGAGGCAATAAATTTTATTGATGGATTCGTCTTGATCACAATTTGTTTACAATTAAACACCCCCCCCCCCCCCCCCTGTCTCTCTTTTGTATAAAAAATTTCATAACGTCAAGTATCAGGTTTAAACATACATGTAGGGCTTATCTTGTTTACCAAATAACACATACATTTGAGTTGAAAAATTCATTATTGTTTTGTGCTTAGTATTTTTAAACACAAAATTTGTTTATCCCATATTCCAAACAGGTTACAAGACACCTCAGCATAATTTGGTTGACGAGGAGTACAAATGTAGCTCAGCTGCATTTTAGAATTTTTAGGCATAGAAATAACTTGTCCCTGGCATCGAAACAGCATGCCCTGAGAAGTCTGTATTCAACATATATATATAAAAACAAAATCACTATTAACACTTGCTGTGCATGTAATTTTATTTTGATTGCTCATTATTGTTGCCACAAATTCTTCATTTTTTTACCCCGTAGTGGAGTGGGCATTAAGTTTTACCCTTGTCTGTCTGTACGTATGTCCCAAAATTGGTGTCCGTTCTCTAACTTCAGTTTGCCTCAACCAAATGTTATGAAACTTATACACAATGCTTATTACCAACAAACACAGATCAAGTTTGAATTTTTTTTGGTGGTGTCACTTTTACTGTTCTAGAGTTATGCCCTTTACAAATGGAAAAATTGCTGAATTTTTTGTTTCTGTTCTCTAACTTTAGTTTGCCTCATCCAAATGTTATGAAACTTATACACATTACTTATTACAACAAAATTCAGATCAAGTAAAACTTTGGGTAGTGTCACTCTTACCGTTCTTTAGTTATGCTCCTTTATAACTTTATATGCAATTGGGGGCATCATCTGTGTCCCATAGACACATTCCCCATTTATTTAAAATATGAACTACATTATGCTTTTAAATGTCAATCATGGTTGATTTTCTGACAGAATTACTCTGACATTTAATTTCAGGCTTCAAGTACATGTAAGAGGAAGGAGTGATTTGTTGTGAAAGATCCTGGAATGTTCAACTTTTCTTGGAAACTATTGGCAAAGAACTGACAGAATTTACACGAGAAGCCAGTATCATCTTGTCTTGCAATTGGGAACTATATGTAAAGTGCAGAAACTTAAGAACAACATTAGAAGCCAAGATCAAAAATACTTAGAACTACATGTATAATCAAAGTACTGTCAGAATCCATATGAGAGAACCCAAGATCATCTACACTTGGTGTCTATATGCAAAGTGTTGTCAGAATCCACTTAAGAAGCCAAGATCAACTATAATTTGGAACTATATGCTTTAGTGCTGTCAAAATCCATAAAAAAAAATCCAAGATCAAAAGGACCTACTTTACCTACCTGTCCCAATGATGAATACAGATTATTGAGTCTTATAAAAAACACTGATGAAGAATATTGATATAAAAATAATGAAAATATAGAGCTGATCAGCTAATGATTGTACATGTACATGATGTATACATGTCAACAATTACTAGTATATTGAAATTTACAATGCTAATAAATGTTTTATAAATTTGATCTCATAGACATTTTAGGAATAAAAATCAAAAATGTTTCAAAAAAAATGAATTTTAATAGAGCTTTTTTTGCTGTCTGTAGTGAATTTTGCTGCAAACACAATTCATGATATGCAAACTGCAATATATGCAGTTGTCTTTAATACAGAAGGTAGCTATGAGATTTGGAAATTTTGGAAATCATAATACCAAGTGGCAGTTGTGGTAAATGCACATGCCTTTGCCTCATCTTTTACCTCACCAACCCCTGACCTAAATGGCCACTTGAATTATTTTACATCATTTGGCATTTGTTTTCCATCCATATGCTATTCAGTTTCTATTTCAAAAGTTATATTTTCTGGATAAAAGGAGAAATAAAATGCAGTTTTGTTCAATGAGACAGCAACCAAACAAAACAACCAAAAGAATTATATATTGTCTGGGAAAACTTGTGTCTCACTATTAACTGACAACATTTTTACCTACTGTAAATTCAGAAATTATTGCGTGCATTTATTATTGCGATTTTTGACGAATGGACTAAATTGCGAGTTTAATTATTGCGATTACAAAAAAAATCTGCATAAAGATCTATAATTCAGTTATCAGAATGCAAGTTCTTATTATTGCAATATTCACCCTTTCGCATTATTTGCATTAATAATAACCTCACAATAATTTCTAAATTTATAGTATCACAATAATCCAGATTAATTTTGTTTTGTAAATTTAGATATGCACTCAAATTAATACAGATTGCTACAAAGATCTCAAGCACATTTCATGGATCAGTGATCAAGGTTAAAGTTACCTGATTAGGGTTGTTTATCAGATACTGTTAGCAATAGGTCATTTGTCAATGTCATGTTTTTGTGTTTTTGTCTGTTTTTTTCTAATACTAAAAGTACATGTAGTAGATAAACTATATGTATGCAATGATTCACAAATGTAAGGAGTACATGTCTGTCTGGCAATTGTCATTGACCACATTTGCATGGTTCATTGGTCAATGGTAAGTCCTCTTTTAACATGCTACATTGTGTAATCAATGGGTTATTATATTTGGTGTATGGTATGATTATTAAATGTATATATTGAAATATTAAGTAAAAAGATGTGATATGATTGTAAATGAGACACTCCACAAGAGACCAAATGACACAGAAATAAACAACTAAATGTCATCATACGACCTTCGACAATGAGTAAAACCTATACTGCATAGTTTGGTATAAAAGGCCTCCAAATGACAAATGTACAATATAAAACAATTCAAATGAGAAAACTAATGGCATATTTATGTACAAAATAATGAATGAAAAACAAATATGCCTGTCTTGCAGGGTCTATCTGAACTTAACCATTTGTTCATGGTTTTGTCTGTTACTGGCATACTATATATATGTTTAAAATATTTGGTTGATGGGGTGATTGTAACAGAGGCGGATTTAGGGGGAGGGCCCATTGGTTGATTATATAGGGAATCACTGAAGCATGACTGGAGCAGGCCTCTCTTAGACAGTCACCCCCCCCCCCCTTTCATGAAAAATTCTGGCTCAGCCACTGTGTAAGGCTGGCTTGGATTGGTTTATCTGATCATTTTCATGATCATTGATAATATTAAGTTTTTCTGATACTTGTAGTGAAACTTTATCTTTAGGAATATCAACATAAAACCAATCATGAATGATGATTAGTAAAGCAGGTGAGACATTTCAGCTTGTGCACTCTTGTTAACACAAAAATTATATGGACTGTCGCTAGAAAATGAATGGACAATGCATGCTTGGTATGGACAAAATTCCTCCTTTTTACCATACGAGGCTGCGTATTTATCTCGGGTGGGGGTGGGGGAGGGGCACTTCCTATATTCAAGGTGATAGGACGTGCCGCTGGAATAGGTCACCTTGTCAAGCTTGAAAATATGTGAAAAGGTCGGGAAAACTATCAAAAATATATAAGGTCAATAAAGTTTCCATAACTTCTTCGTCTGTCATCTTTCTTGGTGTTCCCGGGTGTGATTTTATCAACCAAATTTTGTCTTTTAAGACTTTGGTATTCTAGTCTTACATTACACTACATGAAACCCAAGCAGAATAGGGAAAAGGTTACATTTTTACCTACGCAATATATGAAAAGGTATACACTTTTGAAATATAAATTTTTGAAAAAGGTGGGCCCCAGCGGCACCCCTTATCAATTAAGTATTGAAGTGCCCCCTCCTACCCCCCCCCCCCCCCCCCCCCCCGGAGGTATTTATACATCCAGCTGTATGAACACCCTGCCATAGCAAGGGATTATCTGTCAGATTAGGGAAGTCATATTTCTATACCCTACGATATGAAAATAAGGAGATGTGGTATGATTGCCAATGAGACAACTATCCACCAAAGTTCAAATTTAAAAGTCAATATTAAAAAAAATTGCATCTCCATATTATCATCATAGGCCGATAATTACGTTTCTTTGCAGCTAGCAGGTGGGTCAAACCAGTGTTCACACATCATTAAAAAAAGTTGTCATGCATATTTCTTGCCGCAATGACACACTCCACTTTAATTTTTTTAAATCAAGAACTTTCCTTATTAGCTTCCCTTTTGAAAAAAACGCATGTCAAAAAGTAAGACAGAAGTTAAAGTTTGCCAATATCACCGACTATTATAGCGTCCCTGTGTACTGGGCGGAGTTTTAAAATTACAATCCCAACTTTTCCTGAACCTAGTAAGTAGTATAGATTTTGTGTATATATAATGTCTTTAACTGGTAGTGTTTGGAACTGCCCGATAGACTGCGGATTTGTGTCCTAGGCAAAGTCCCGACTTGGTCAAGCCAAATATTTTGCGCCGCAAAGCATGTGGTATTGAGGGATAATAGCATATACCGATATATAAGGCCGGAATACTAGTAAGGTCCCGGTTGCTATTGACCAATTTTCTTTCATCTACATGATCAAAGGTTGAAAACTGCAAATTATTGAAATGTCCGGTTTTTTTTCTGCGTAAAACAAAAAATGTGTTGCTCGAGTTCCGTTAGTCTTTTATAATAACTCATTCTTAATCAATTATTTAAGTTTTTACGCTGATATTTCCTCTTTCTTTTTTTAATGCGAACTCTGTTGGCATATTGATAGATACAACAGAAAATAGAAAATTAACAAATAGCAAAATAAGTAAAAGGAAAATATTATAAATAGAAAACATTGGCCCCGAGGTCTCATGTTATAGTACTAGAGTTCCAAATTTCATAGAATCATGATACGAGAAAATTTGTTAGATATTTTCGTGCCCATTATTTGATAAAGTATATAAATCTTTAAATAAAAATGTTATGTGTGACTGTCAAGTATTCAGTCTTTGTTTGAAAATTGTAATGTCCAAAAAAAATTTTGGAAAATAAAAAATACTTAACTATTATCAAAATTTTGCAGTGTTAAAATATTTCCCATACTCCGGAATTGTTATGTTCAAAAATTTTTAGCAAATAAAAAATACGTAACTATATATATTATCAAAATTTTGCAGTGGGAAAATATTTCACATACTCCGGAATAAGATCCCAGCAATACTTGGAAATGAAGATATTTCAAGTAAAAAATAGATTTATGACAGTAACAAAATGTTAAAAAACGCCAAACGGATAAAACGGTTAAAAGCTCATTAGAGCTTATGTTGACTCTGTTTGTACACTTTGCCGACTCTAAATAAAGCTTATTTATTATTTTTTTATTTATTTATTATTTATAGCGTGCAGATGAACCCCGATGCCGTTATACTATAGCATACTATATGGGTTTTACTTGTT
Organism: Mytilus californianus; assembly: GCF_021869535.1. Lineage (NCBI taxonomy): Eukaryota > Metazoa > Mollusca > Bivalvia > Mytilida > Mytilidae > Mytilus > Mytilus californianus. The sequence goes on from NW_026262581.1 coordinate 38,346,278, forward strand.
TTTGAAAGCCGAAAGGTGACATGCAGTTTACATCGCTATCCTTTGTTTACGGTTAAACATTGCGTCATTGGCAAAATATTTTCATATATATACTGATACATCTAAAAGACATCTTTTGATATATTCAACCAGTATTTAAATGAAAATAGGGTGCGAACGGATCCAAGGGGCGAACGTGTAGGGTGAGAATGTGTTTTTGGAGCGAACGCACCAGATACCGTCGTACAAGTCAATATTTATATTTTCTTTTTTTAAATGTTATGCTTTAATATATCATGTATAATTCTGTCCTTTTTATGTGAAAAATGAACAAACCACTATGTAGTCCTGACCGTACGTATTTCCTGTTTTGTGGCTTTTGTAGAACGTTTTGCATGGTTTGTTGACATCGGGAAAGGGTGCTTTCATACACGCCCGCGTTCCAATATCGTCAAAACTATTTTTGAGAAAACCCCTCAAGGCGACCGTTTCCAAGGCGCTCGTCGTTAGTAACATGCGTTAAAATATGCGCACTGTTAAAGGGCCGAGCCACCTTAAGTTCCAGCAAACCTGACTTGGTATAGACACAAACTAAGGTGGGGTTTAACCAGTTTTATGTTCGCACACACACACCTCCTCTTTTGCAGATCTGCACCATGTGTCATAATACTAGAACAAACAATAAAAACATGCACAGTACATATGCAGCTACCAATGGGATGACCACTATGGCAAGCCAAAGTGGACAAAAAGAGCTATTTTCTAATATTAAAAAATGATTTTCTAATATTAAAAAATGATTTTCTAATATTAGAAAATGATTTTCTAATATTAGAAAATGATTTTCTAATATAAGAAAAGGATTTTCTAATATTAGAAAATGATTTTCTAATATTAGAAAAGGATTTTCTAATATTAAAAAATGATTTTCTAATATTAGAAAATACGTTACTTTTTAATATTAAAAAATGATTTTCTAATATTAAGAAATGAATTTTTAATATTAGAAAATCATTTTTTAATATTAGAAAATCATTTTTTAATATTAGAAATAGCTCTTTTGTCCGCTTTGAATAGTGTTAAAGCGTCTGAATGAAAAGTAATACTTGGATAAAAAAATAGTTTCTCCTTCTAACTTTAAGCGTTTTGTGACGTCATTTAATAGTTTAAGTACGTTGATAATAATATGGCGGATGCAATACACCTTATCGCTATTTGTCCGCCATTACTGGACATCACAAAAGTTCCCGTAAAATTTTGACGTCATAATAGAAAATATCTGACGCCACAATAGAAAAGTAATTGTTGTATGACGTCAAAAGTTCAAGCGGGACAGATTCTCGGGTCAAGCGGGACAGCTTTCCAAATAGCGATAAGGTGTATTCTCAGAGTTGTTCGAGAAGCCAGAGCAGTCCTTAATACTAGTAACGAACCAGCATCTACAGAAGACTTTGTGAGATCAACATCTCAAATTTTTCGACAACCAGTCAACACAGGTGATACATCTATGTACCACGTCGTCGATGATTGCAAGTTCGTTATGCTTGCAAGTTCGTGACATTTGGGGATTTCCAGTTGAACTGTGACGTCATGCATAAGTATTTATCATCGGCAACGTGCTACTTCAAAAAAAATTAACCGGATATTTTGCATTGCATTTTTACTAATATCGGCTTGAAAAAGTGAAATTTTGTATGTTCTTGCATATCATTTGTTTAAACGTCTATTTCCACTATGACTGTTTTACTCCTATCCTAGAATTTCGTTGAATTCTTGGGAAAATCCTTTCAGGAATGTTTTGGACATCTCAACAATGAGTCATCATCTATTTTTAGGTTATGTGGCGCTCTTTTTCTTTTTTTAAGGCCAAGGGTATTATTTTTCAAAGTTTGTATGTGAGCGGATTTTTTAAGATCAGAAAATGATTTGATTTATTTTGATAAAACAAAACCTACGGAATACTGGCTCGTAAAATAAATTTTATCATATGGTATTGAGTGCAAATTCAATGAAAAAATACTTTGATGCATTAATCACATTGTGACATCGTTGTAGTTATCTTAAATGTGTTTAAATTTTTTAATTCTGGACTTTCTAATTGACCATTGAAAGTCACGTGTAAAAATAGAATATTTGTTGTAGGGAGAATACAAAAGTTAGTATGCCCCAATTTCTCTCGAGATATTCATTTGTTATTTGATCTCAAATTTATTATGTAATGCACATGCGCAAAAGCTAACGTCCAAGACAAAGGTCACGAACTTACAAGCATGTCTACTTATTTTACGGAATCGGGTCACAATACGAAACATAGACAGATTGGCCATGTTTCTGAAGGTATTCATCGATAAAGTGTATCAGACTGTTTGCAAATAAGTAAAGAATATTTACATTCACAGTGGATAATAGTTGCTCAAAGGTTGTGATTTTTTTCTTCCGTTTCGAGTTAAGGTAACGAACTTCCAATCATCGAGGATACTGGAGAATCTTATAAATACTGTATGCCACAAATCACAGCCCCGTACTATTTTCGTATTTACAGAAAGATGAACTTTGATAGCACTGCTAAAAAAAAAGCATCCACTACATGAAAAGAAAAAAAAACAACGTTTTCGTATATATGGTTAAAGCTTAATACAAAATAATCAACTGCATTTTTATTCTTCCGCGGCGAGTTTGGAAATGTTGATATACCCAGCCTTTCCAAAATGATTGTTGTATTTTCTCATTTGTTAGCCTTTTTGTGGAGACGTTACAGTCGTGGTAGATTTTTTTCTTTTTTGGCGAAATTGTCAATAACTATTAACAGTATCTAGTGGTTGGGTGAGGGGTGTGACAGAATATAGAGTGTGTGACCATAAGTATTTGTCACTTGAAATTTTTCACCAATATTTCATATAAAACTTGATTTATTCAAACAAATATTTTGGGGTCATTTTTTGTTTGATTTTAAGTAACTTGGTACCAAAGGATGCAGAAATGTCACAGGTTTATTTGGTTGTGGATCATTATCATTTTCTCACGAGATGAACACAAATATTATTTTTCTGTTCAGAAATTTGCTTTATATTCAAACAATTTAAATTGTAAAATTTTATTGTATGTGTTCACATCAAGAAAAAACAATAACACCGGAAAACAGAACTATAACCCAATAAACAAATATTCTTTAGACAATTCTCCGTCTTTTAACGCCTTGTTGATAAAAATCCAACCATAAATACCTTCAAAATATTCGAAAAAACGTGTTTTTATTTGAAATACTAGTATATAGCAAAAAAATGCAGGTGACGATTTCTTTTGGCCATGTACTGTAAGTTCCCCCATAATATTTTTTTCCAAAGAACTTTTAACATCTAACAAGTTCCATTGGGAACAATCCTTATATATTTGATCCAATGCTATTAGAAAATTTCATTCACAAGGGATAAAACATAACATAAGGAAAGTTCCCAATGCAACTTTTGGTATATGCTAAAGTTTTTTGGAACAAATATTATGGACAATGTTTTATATAGTAAAAGTTCCAGGAATGACACTTTCTTTAAAGAAATAAATATTATGAAACCATATGACGTTTTAGTTCCAGGAAGATACATAATGAAGGTGGAAATACATAATATTTATTATCCAGTTTTGTTCCAGGGGAAACAAGTATTATGCGGAAGAAATATATCTTCACAAGGGGTTACACTTTAGAATTCAATTTTTTTTTATTGTATATATAAAAAAGAAGATGTGGCATGATTGCCAATGAGACAACTCTCCACAAGAGACCAAATGACACAGAAATTAACAACTATAGGTCACCGTACGTTGTGCCTACATTCATCTGAATAAATAGAATATTAACAAATATGTATATTAAAAAAGTCTAAAAACGATGCATGTATATCATGTGATTCAGTCGGTGATAACATGTAGGTCATTGTGAATGTGTTGTACTATACAAGATGTCCGTAATGAATACAGATCATTTATATATAAGACATTATAATAAGTACCACAGATGTCATACGTGTCTGATAAATGAACAAAATACAAAAAAAAATGAAAACTTAATCAAAGTCTGACACTGAAGTATGACATGTAGGTCACAGTGACTCAAGTAATGCTGAACTGACTGTGTACTACTTTACACGATGCCTGTAGTGAATTTATATCATATTATATCATTGATATACATAAATATTATAACAATAGGTTTAATTAAACGGAAACCATAACCTGATCTTTCGACGTATTCACGGGTCGTAAAGATATTGTTCCATAATTTCCTTTTGATATGCATATATACATAGCATGTCCTTCCTTCACTATAAATTTAACAAAACAACGTTTAGTCAATGATTTGTATAGTGATCCTTGGTTTGATATGAGTTCCACCAACAAGAAGAGAATTGAGGGGTTCGTAGGTGGTCTACTGAAAAGAATTTCTGTCCTATCCATTAAACCCCCATTTTCCAATGCATGGCGTTTCCAAATTTCAAGACCTTCGTCCTGGACGACCCCTATTACAGGACCTAGCTACCTGTTGTATTTATCGTAAATTTGTTTTTGTCCTGAACATGCATAAACTATTTGCCACTGGACGTTTAGCAATCAATCAATCAATCAATCAATCAATCAATCAATCAATCAATCAACTAGCTTTCAGTAACTTCGAGTAATCTCAGATCTACGTGTAACGACCACACTTATTCAAATTCCTAAGCAGGTAGGGATTTTACAGTACAGGATATAAGGAAATATATGAATTTCTTGAATTTTGTTCGATAGTATGAACAGAACAGAACTTCTGCATAAAACATCGACTGTATGTGTATGTTTTTGTGTAGCCAGGGGAAGGTGAAGGTTTCTTTTAAATGTAGGATCGTCAATATGTACTATCAATTGACGTATATATCAATTATCCTCAATCAGAAAGGAATAGATATGAAAATACTAAACAGGTTGTGCTGCTAAATAAAGAGCTACGCTGATCCACGCTGGGCAATGCATATTGTAAATATTTTTTTATATATATTTCCGATTGTACTGCCGGTTAATTCATCAGTCAGATGTAATTGTATTTTTTTTCATGCCGTATATTATCATGATAAACTTCGTAAGGGTTCCGCGGAACCAAGTGTCTCGCCTACTTTTGCTGTTAATCGCAGGCTCAACAAAAATAAGGAAAAAAATTAATAAAAAGATTCCTCTCTATACTATCTTTTGATTGTAAGTAGCTTCTGTCCAAGTTTGGTAAAAATCCAGGATAGTTTATGAATCTAATAAATGTTTTAAAAACTTAAACTGCAGACTGTATGTAATGTTAACTGGAATAAAATTTAAGACCATTTATAAGTAAAATACGGAAGAAATGGAACAAAATTTTAACAAAATTTCCTTCTAGATACTAGCTTTTAATCATAAACAAGCTTCTGTCCAAGTTTGGTACAAATCCAGGATAGTTTAAGAAAGTTGTTAAAATTTTAAAAACTTTAACCACAGAGTGGATGTAATGTTAACTGGCAGAAAAACTTAAGTCCATTTATAAGTAAAATAGGGAAAAAATGGAATTTTTTGTTTACAAAATTTACTTTTGGATACTATCTTATGATCATAAACAAGCTTCTGTCCAAGTTTGGTAGTTAACTGGCAGAAAAACTAAGTCCATTTATAAGTAAAATAGGGAAAAAATGGAATTTTTTGTTTACAAAATTTACCTTTGGATACTATCTTATGATCATAAACAAGCTTCTGTCCAAGTTTGGTAGAAATTCAGGATAGTTTAAGAAAGTTATTAAAATTTCAAAAACTTTAACCACAGAGTGAATATTTGTGGACGCCGACTACGACGACGCCGACGGAATGTAGGATCGCTATGTCTCGCTTTTTCGACAAAAGTCGAAGGCTCGACAAAAATGACCAGTTTTCATGTTTTTTGTACACAAAATTATGCAACTAAAATGCTTTGCCCCCCCCTTGAACCCCCTACCAGGGCTCTGCCCTGGACCTGCCGGGGGCCTTAAGCGGCCCGGCCCCCTGACCCCCCAGCCGCAATTTGTGCCTACAGTTTATTGGATACCTGGCTACGCCCCTGATCATACCTTAAAACATTTATTACTATAGTGTAAAATTTTTAGTTTACAATCACAAAAGGGAAGGCTGACGGAGGCACCTGTTGCATATTGTTGTTATATATCGTCAAATGATCAGTTTTGAAATAAAAGTTACTCGTCCAATCTCTTGCATACCTTTATTTGAATCTCATTTCAATATTTTATTGAAAAGAGAACAGAGGCATTTAAAAAATAAAATGCTCCGCTGGGCGCAGCTTGATACGACCGCAGAGGTCGAACCCTGAACAGTTGGGGCAAGTATGGACACAACATTCAAGCTTGATACAGCAATGAATTTGGATTGTGATTAAATATTTGACACAGCATAGGTTTCTGACACAGAATGAATGTGGTCTAAGAACTTAAAATTTTTTTAATTTACCTATTCAAACCATATCATTATTATTTGCTTTTATATATAAATCAGAAATAACCAATTTAAAATGGTCAATTTTTTAAACCCCCTTATGATTCATCACCCTTGTGGTATGGTACCTTGCAGTACAATTTCAGAGAGATCCATACACTTGAACACAAGTTATTGTCTGGAAACTAGAAAAATGCTTGTTTTTTGGCCCCTTTTTGGCCCCAAATTCCTAAGCGTTTAGGGCAATTACCCCCAAACTCAAACCCAGCTTTCCCTTTGTGACATGGAACCTTGTAGTACAATTTCATAAAGATCCATACACTTACACACAAGTTATTTTCCTGAAACTAGAAAAATGCTTATTTTTGGCCCCTTATTCCTAAACGTTTTGGGCAATTACCCCCAAACTCAATTCCAGCTTTTCCTTTGTGATATGGAACCTTGTAGTACAATTTCAGAAAGATCCATACACTTACACACAAGTTATTGTCATGAAACTAGAAAAATGCTTGTTTTTTGCCCCTTTTTTGGCCCCTAATTCCTAAAATTTTGAGACAATTACCCCCAAAATCAATCCCAGCCTTCCCTTTGTGGTATGGTACCTTGCAGTACAATTTCAGAGAGATCCATACACTTGAACACAAGTTATTGTCTGGAAACTAGAAAAATGCTTATTTTTGGCCCCTTATTCCTAAACGTTTTGGGCAATTACCCCCAAACTCAATTCCAGCTTTTCCTTTGTGATATGGAACCTTGTAGTACAATTTCAGAAAGATCCATACACTTACACACAAGTTATTGTCATGAAACTAGAAAAATGCTTGTTTTTTAACCCTTTTTTGGCCCCTAATTCCTAAAATTTTGAGGCAATTACCCCCAAAATCAATCCCAGCATTCCCTTTGTGATATGGAACCTTGTGGTACAATGTCAGAGAGATCCATACACTAACACACAAGTTATGTCTGGAAGTTACAAAAATGCTTATTTTTTGCCCCTTTTTTGCCCCTAATTCCTTAACTGTTAACCCCCAATACCCAGTACCATAACCCCCAAAATCAATCCCAACCTTCCTTTTGTGGTATTGAACCTTATGGTAAAATTTCATAGAGATCCATTCACTTAAACTAAAGTTAGAGTGCGAAAACCAATGTGTCTTCGGACGACGACGCCAACGTCATACCAATATACGACCGCAATATAAAAACAATTTTCATTAAAAATAAAATGCTCCGCAAGGCGAAGCTTGATACAACCTCAGAGGTCGAACTTTGAACAGATAGGGCAAGTATGGACACAATATTCAAGCTTGATACAGCTCTGAATTTAGATTGTGATTAAATATTTGACACAGCAAAGGTTTCTGACTCAGAATGAATGTGGTCCAAGAACATAAAAATTTTAAATTAGACATTTACCTTTTATGGTCCTATATACAAAAGATAAATACATGGTTTGATTCAGCATATCAAAGAACCCCATATTAAATTTTTGTTGAAATCAAACCAAGTTTAATATTAGGACCCTTTGGACCGTAATGTAGACCAATTTGAAAACGGGACCAAAAATTAAAAATTCGTAAGGATTCCATGGAATCAAGTGTCTCGCCTACTTTTGCTATTAGTCGCAGGCTCAACAAAAATGGGGAAAAAATTATTAAAAATTTTCCTCTAGATACTATCTTTTGATTGTCAAAGTTCTGTTCAAGTTTGGTAAAAATCCAAGAAGGCTTATGAATCTAATAAATGTTTTAAAAACTTTAACTGCAGACTGTACGTAATGTTAACTGGAATAAAACTAAGTCCTTTTATAAGTAATATACGGAAAAACAGGAAATAAATTTTAACAAATTTCCTTCTAGATACTAGCTTTTGATCATAAACAAGCTTCTGTCCAAGTTTGGTACAAATCCAGGATAGTTTAACAAAGTTATCAAAATTTGAATAAAATGCTCCGCTGGGCGCAGCTTGATACGACCGCAGAGGTCGAACCATGAACAGTTGGGGCAAGTATGGACACAACATTCAAGCTTGATACACACTGAATTTGGATTGTGATTAAATATTTGACACAGCATAGGTTTCTGACACAGAATGAATGTGGTCTAAGAACTTATAAATTATTAATTGACCTATTCAAACCATATCATTATTATTTGCTTTTAAATATAAATCAGAAATAACCAACTTAAAATGAAAAATTTTAAAAGAAAAAAAAAAGGAAAAAAAGAAAAAAAAAGGAAAAAAAAAAAAATCCCCCCCCCCAAATTTTTAAACCCTCTTATGATTCATCACCCCCAAACTCAATCCCAGCCTTCCCTTTGTGATATGGTTCCTTGCAGTACAATTTCAGAGAGATCCATACACTTGAACACAAGTTATTGTCTGGAAACTAGAAAAATGTGTTTTTTGGCCCCTTTTTGGCCCCAAATTCCTAAACGTTTAGGGCAATTACCCCCAAACTCAAACCCAGCTTTCCCTTTGTGATATGGAACCTTGTAGTACAATTTCAGAAAGATCCATACACTTACACACAAGTTATTGTCATGAAACTAGAAAAATGCTTGTTTTTTGCCACTTTTTTGGCCCCTAATTCCTAAAATTTTGAGGCAATTACCCCCAAAATCAATCCCAGCATTCCTTTTGTGATATGGAACCTTGTGGTACAATGTCAGAGAGATCCATACACTAACACACAAGTTATGTCTGGAAGTTACACAAATGCTTATTTTTGGCCTCTTTTTGGCCCCTAATTCCTTTACTGTTGGTACCATAACCCCCAAAATCAATCCCAACCTTCCTTTTGTGGTATTGAACCTTGTGGTAAAATTTCATAGAGATCCATTCACTTAAACTAAAGTTAGAGTGCGAAAACCAATGTGTCTTCGGACGACGCCGGACGACGCCAGACGACGACGACGACGACGACGACGACGCCAACGTCATACCAATATACGACCACAAAAAAATTTTTTGCGGTCGTATAAAAACTGAATCATTTTGCTTTCTTTTAATTTCTTTGGCCTTTAGCATTTCAGTTTTGTCTCACCAGCACCTCTGTACATAGCCTGAATTTTTGTTTATTACTGAGTTCCTGATCGATGATATCCATTATTTCAATTGGAACTTCTGGAACAGCTAGTGAGTTTTCAACTCCAACATCATCTAAAGTAAGACCAAATCTTTGTAGACCACTATCAGTCTATCTCCAATGCTTGGATTTACCCCAAATAATTCCGATGTTGGTGTATATCCCGAGCTCATGTTATCCAACATTCCCGACACCCATATTTGTGATGGGGACATGTGTTCCTCAGACCTAATCTTGTGGCCATTCCAGCCATTTCTGAACTCTTCCAGACTTCTGTTCATTGCTGGCAAATAAACATATTGTAGGGCCGAACGGTGGATCATGTTGTCTGGGTCCAAATTTATCACTGGGTCCTCTTCCATCTGATAGAACTCATTATAAAATTTGGAGGTTACCTGGGTATGCATGTCCCTCCATAGCCTCTCAATCCTCTGATTGTGCACCGACTTGCCTGTGATGTGGCTAGTTCTTTCCCTAAACAATTTCATAAACAAAGCAACTTTGGTGTTTTCTCCACCATGATCTGACCTGACTCTGCTTGGTACACCATACGAACAGCACGTGAACACAAAAAGCTGTAGCACAGTAGATGCAGTGTTGTTGATACCACATCTCAGGAAGGTGATGAATCGACTGAAACCATCAATGCAACCATGTGTAGCAAATCCCCATCTAAAGAAGATACAACACACACATTAATATAAATTAATTAAGAAATGGCCGAGCTGCACAGAATTTGTCTTTAAAAAAAGAAAACTGTCTTGAATGAAAATATACATATATGCAATCGGGAGATAACTGTATTGTATTTTAAGCTTAGATGGCATCAATTTGTGATTTGATGGTCGCAAATTAAGCTAACTGGCGACGCGTCATAGGAGCCAGTAAATTGGTATTTGCAACCATCAAATCGTCAATTGATGCCGTTGAAGGTTAAAATACAATATTATTATCTCCATTATAATAAAACTGACAGAAAACAACACAAATTTAAACATTTAAAATCTGTCCTACGTCGTCTGCGCTTGCGCGTATGTCACGTTTACATAGCATCAGTAATGAATTGAATCCATGAGCGTTGGTGACGTTAAAGTTGATATATTTCTGTAAAAACTTCTATGATAAAGAAAATATTAAATGTATAGGTTGAAAACCGTAAGAAGAGCTGTTAATTAACATGTATCGTATGAAATTTCGTCAAAATATGACTTTTTAACAATTTTTCAGTTAAAAATCCTCAAGCATTTCCATTTTGAGTTTTGCTTTCCGGAATGTTTTATGGATATAAAGCATCATTGACAATTATTTAATGTTTGGAATGCACATCCGGTGCTGTAAAATTGGTACCATCCCAGTTTTATTATCACCACTTGGTCGATGCCTCTGCGGGCGGAATCTTAATTCCCGAGGGTATCATCACCCTAGTAGACAAGTTCTTTAGTGATGGCATGATATACGGACAATTTGTTATTTCAACTTATTTGAAATGGACTGTCACATAACTTTATGAAATCTGCATTAAAACTAAGGAGGTCTCCCTGTTGCATAGTTCTGCCCAATTGTGTTTGTATATATGCATTATTGATGTTGAAGCATGTTGATGTCATTCAAATTTGTACCCTCTGGTTTATATAGACTTTGGTTAATAATTAAAGATAAACTGCACCACTTTCCCAGGTTAGGGGGGGGGGGGGGATCCCGCTAACATGTTTAACCCCGCCAAATTCTGTATGTATGTGCCTGTCCCAAGTCAGGAGCCTGTAATTCAGTGGTTGTCGTTTGTTGATGTGTTACATATTTGTTTTTCATTCATTTTGTGTACATTAATTAGGCCGTTGGTTTTCTCGTTTGAATTGTACTACATTTGTCATTTTGGGGCCTTTTACAGCCGACTATGTGGTATGAGCTTTGCTCGTTGTTGAAGGCCGTACGGTGAACTATAGTTGTTAATTTCTGTGTAATTTGGTCTCTTGTGTACAGTAGTCTCATTGGCAATCATACCGCATCTTCTTTTGTATATGCTTTGCAATACAACTTCATTATCTGAATTTTGGCTTACTTTCGGATGGTTTTGGCTGCATAAAGCTTCCCTCGTCATTTTATTCAATTTTGATTCCCAAATGTTTTGGATATAAGCATCACTGACGCTTATTTAATATAGTTTGTACATGTATGATAAAACGTATATATCTGTAAATGTTGCAGTAAAATCTGACTAATAGAGGTTTTCCGCTATACGTGATGCAGACCTTACTCCATAGCGGTCAATCAGTGTATGGTGAAGACCGTAAAAAGGCGTAAATGAATTTCAGAAATAGGTATCAGTATCTTGTTAGTCAGCAAAGTATTGATAACAATATTGTTATTTCTACAAGACTTGCATGTGTTTAAAAAAAATACCTGATGAGTTTCATGTGTCCGTCCATGTGCCATAGATGATTTGGTGTTGGTACGCTGTACCTTCTTTTGTGTACTGCCGTAGACCATCTTTCAACACACCCTTCTGGATCAAGACGTCTTAAAGATTCTCTTACTCTTTCTCGTTGTACACATATCCCTCTGGACACTAAGTAACCTTGCATCATCTAAAATTAAAACAAAATGCTTCACAGAAAGTGCAAGATAATTAATAATTTTATTTTTGAACAACTTTAACTAAAATATGACGTATATTAGCTATATCGATTGATATGGAGCAAAGACTGATACTTTTAAAATTTCGTTGCCATAAAAAATTCTCATTGGAAAATAATCTGAACAAGCATTTTTTAATCGAAAAGACTGCAAATATAAGTTCAAGTTGACCGAACATCAAGTTCGCAGAAAGCTCTTGTAGTTATTCAATTGACAGAAATGCTATTTGAAACAAAGAATGAAACAGCTCAGTCAATGACTCTTTGAATCTATACTACTAAACGAAGAGACCGATTTCATTGAGTCGCAACTCCTCTGAAACCATACAAAGAAGGAATATTGGTGATATGACGTATACATGTAGTGTTTTGAACTTCCTAAATTTGTCTTTGAAACAATCTTGAAAACGCCAATTTTTGAGAAAATATCCAAATTCGGACTCTCTCAAGGACCGATAACTCTGCATGGGAGATTGAAAGTTTGGCGGGAAAATATGAATGCCTACTCAAATCCAATCTATTAGAAAAATCAAATTATCACAGAAGAGTGTCCACCATGCACTTGCACTCCACTATTATTAATATAGTAGAATAGAATGATATACAAATGGATGAAAATTATATATACATGTAACTGTAATATACAAATATTAATATGATATATAACAACAAACCTAAGTATACTCAGTGATTTGTATCACTTCAATAACATATTTATTACGGTGACAGAGGTTGAATTCCCTGTCATTTATTTATCATCCACGCACGAACTTGTCTAAGAAAAATAAATTATATCTGTTCATCAACCTCACTTTCAGGTATAGAGATGTGATTTTTTTATGAGACAAGTGCTTGTGACCATCCACAAGAACTTGCAGTCATCCGATGTTCAGTACTTCAGTACTTTGATTTATTTGAATATAACTAATACAGGCCGACAATGGTGTTGATTAGAAATTATAAAATTCTAGTATGTGTGTTCTAGTATAAACTTTTTTTTTGCGGGAAACACATGCCGTTAATACATGTATATGAGAAATATCATCATCCATGTATATATATATATGTGTCTTTAAAGTCTTATTAGATATCTTTCAAATAAAATGTTCACAAATTCTTCTGATTTACGCGTCATTTTGATTTATATGAAGATAATTATACCTGCAGTCCTGCTTTTGGAAAAGAAGATTTCAAATCCAGGATTTGGGCATCTAGATCTTCTTTGGTTATGTCACTGTATCTGTTACTTAGCCCCTCGTCTTTTAATCGTCTGTATACAGATTTAGTGGAGCATTTAAAATGTTCAGCCATTTTAGTCCCCTTGAAATTGGCCCCACAAAAAGCTTTCAATTCGTTGGTAGCCATATCTATTTTGGGTCTTCCTCTTCTACCTGTAGTATATATTTTTCATTGAAAAATTACAGTTTGTTGGCCATACATATATATATATATATATATATATATATATATATATATAACAAGTCTGAAAGGGTACAACATCACCAAAAACTAATTAAATCATGAACAAATTTTAGATATTTCGGATAAATAATATCCTTCATCAGTAAGATGTAAAATGAATCTTATCTTGACATGTGGTAGTCAAACTGAAATAAAAATTTAGGATAGACTCTTGAATTTTGAAGAATCGAAATAGGATGAACGGATCATATAAACCCAAAGGCAAATATAATACAAGCCCAAACGAGAAAATATAAACAAGTCTAAATTGAAAACAACGTTCAAACCTATTATTATATATATATATATATATATATATATATATATATATATATATATATATATATAACTGTATAAAATCAGAAAGGTTGGCGGGATCATGGCGTATATCATTTATATATTATACATCCTAAGGATGAGTTTGATTCCATCTAGCTCAGTGGTATTTCTTTTAAAAGTTTACCGATTTTCATGATATTTTCTTATTCCAAGGGCCTTGATATGGTCAAAAGTATGTCAACTACACCATAAATCTTAGTTTAGCTGTAACTTCCATAACACATCTATTTACTAAAAATCAACTTAACATTTGCATGTAAAGCCATAAAAGATTGCAATTTTGTCTGTTTAACCCCCTATGGTCTAATTATAGTAAAAACGGCGCATCATATGATGTAAAGTTGAAACTAGACGCCCTTAAGCATTATTGTGATCAAGTTTGGTTCAAATCGGCCAAGTGGTTTCAGAGGAGAATATTTATATAAAAGTTTACAGACGTTGAATGACGGACGCAAAGTGATGAGAAAAGCTTTGAGCCAGTTAAGTTAGTACATATTTTCCATTATAAAAACACACGAAATTCTAGTTTGGTGTGCTTTCGTTATAACCCTCATATGTTACGATCGTAATCAAACTTGATATTTTCAATTTATTTAAATGTAATTTATTTTATATCACAGCAAAATATCAAAATATAATAACAGATTCTAATAATTAAACAAGCAGATTCCATCTATAATATGGAGATTTTTAGGTTTCATAACGAGTGAGAATCAGATTCTAATTTGACGTCCTTTTTGCGCATTTATTGCATTTCATTTGTTACACTTGTTACACTTTATTTTTGTTATTGGCTTTAATTTCCATAGTTTCAAAATTGCATTATTTGTCTCAATTTGATTTAATACAAATACAAATATTTTCTTCAGTGGAAGTAGATTGAAATTCGACAGAAAGAGTTAAGGCCATTTTCCCCTGATTTTTTTCACATGTAGGTAAATCATTTTTTTGTCGAGCCTTCGACTTTTGTCGCAGAAAGCTCGACATAGGGATAGTGATCCGGCGGCTGCGGCTACAGTGGCGTTAGATAAGTTCTTTTAAAAAAGCTTTATATTTTAGAAGGTGGAAGACCTAGATGCTTCATACTTTGTATATAGATGCCTCAGGTTTCCGTCTGTGACATGTCCATTGTCCTTGACCTCATTTTCATGGTTCAGTGACTACTTGAAAAAAAGGTCAGATTTTTTGTAATGTTAATTTCTCTCTTATGAGTAATATGATAACTATATTTGATATGTGCGTACCTTGCAAGGTCCTCATGCCCGTCAGACAGTTTTCAGTTGACCTCGACCTCATTTCATGGATCAGTGAACAAGGTTAAGTTTTGGTGGTCAAGTCCATATCTCAGATACTAGGTCTAGTATATTCGGTGTATGGAAGGATTGTCCAACTGGCAGGTGCCATCTGACCTTTACCTCATTATCATTGTTCAGTGGTTGTTGTTAAGTTTTTGTGTTTTGGTCTGTTTTTCTTATACTGTATGCAATAGGTCTACTATTTTGGTGCATGGAATGATTGTAAGGTGTTCATGTCTACCTGGCAGATGTCATCTGACCTTGACCTCATTTTCATGGTTTAGTGGTCAAAGTTATACATGTATTTTTTGTTTGGTTTATAATACCTTGACCTCATTTTTTTCGATCATGTTAAGTTTATGTGATAGTTGTAGTAAGCTGTATTTTTACGACTATCAACATAATATCAATGATTAGTAAAAAGGCGAGACATTTCAGCGTGTGCATACTTGTTTTTTAATAGCTCGATTGATGCTAATTGTAGTACATGAAAATACGTCACATCATCTATTTTCACACCTTGAACAGGTATATTCCTACGATAGACAAGACCAAGACTATTGATTTTTTTTTTGATTTTTTTTGTTAACACCCCCCTCCCCCCCTTCAGTTAGCGTGTTAATGTAGGTGATTTGTGGTGTAAAAGTATATCATAGCTTTGTTTAACTAAAAACTAACAAAATAATAAAAAAAAGGGGGGGGGGGGTAAATTTAATTGCAGACCTCATTTAATAATCTTATTATTTGATACAAATCAGCTAATCTGATTCAAGACCGGTGTCTGTTTAAATGGCTTTGACCCTCTAACAAGAAATTTGTTTTGCATGCACACGTATAAAAATTGCGGTTTTTATCCAACGCAATCATAGGTTTGAACGTTTCAAACCTATGATTGCGTTATATATATATATACAAGTCTAAATTGAAAACAACGTTCAAACCTATGATTGCGTTGGATAAAAACCGCAATTTTTATACGTGTGCATGCAAAACAAATTTCTTGTTAGAGGGGTCTAAATACAGCACAAACAACATTTTCCAAAAGATCAAAAAATGAAAAAGTATATTTTAACAAAACGCATTTGACTAATATAATAAATGTAAAGACAGGAATAGGAAATAAGTCAAGAGTATGGATAGTAATCGGAACGCACACAATAAGCAATACGAAATGATATATAGTCAAAGTGATCCACAATGACTCTATGGTGCAAAGAAACATCCGAAAAAATATGATAGAAACATAACAATGCACAAAAAAATCAAAATATCAGAGTAAGATTTGAACTCCGTCTTCATTCCAATATATTATTATCAGTTCTAAGCGCTATCGACGACGCTACGGCGACTTACGTGAGAATATGGTTATTAAGCAGCTATATGTACAATTTAGTGACGTTCCACCTTTTTTTTTTTATAAAAAGTTGTGTTAATGACAAAACAAACCAATTTCGTTTTTGAGGAAAAAAGTTATATAAATTACAACAACAACAAAAAAACAGAACTTTGTTTTGGTTTGTAATTTAATTCTCATGGGATTCTCTGTTTTCCTACATAAAAACACGGCAAATTCCGCATAATAATATAGACTTTCATCTTTTTTAGGGTTAAACTAAATATTTATCCGACATATCATAATATATAAAAATCGAACTTTTGATCAAAAACATTTTTATTCCTGGTTTTAATCGTAAATTTTATTCTTTCAGCACTTTTTAAAATTTACGCTGCTCAGTGTGAAACTGAAAATATTCAGGGGAAATTGGCTCTACATCAAATAATAATTTGACATTGTAAGAAAGCAAAATTATTTAAAGAAGGCAAATTCGGTCTATATTTCATAAGACTGTATATTCCATACATGTCTTAGGTCTATCAGCTTTGTAGCCAGAATTTACTGGAATATTCCTCATGTCTCTGGCAAGTCTTGACATGGATGCCAGTGACGATTAAAGCTGCTCAACAGTTTCCTCGTCTAATTCTGCTCTCCCATTTTCCAGTTTAGTTGAGGCATCTCTAATCAGTATTTCAACTTCTTCAAAATTATTAGATAGAGCGGCCCCGTCAATCCTTAGCAAAATCTGATTTAGTTCATTCTTTCTTTCAGACATTTTTTTAAAAATTCCGTTTGTAATCAGGGAGGGGTTATTGAATTTAAAAAAAAATAAACAAGTCAAAACTCTTTGGTGATGAAGATTTTAATTTTTAATATTAGAAAATGATTTCTTAATATTAGAAAATCAATTTCTAATATTAAAAAATCATTTATTAATATTAGAAAATGAATTTCTAATATAAGAAAATACTTTCGAATTTCTAATATTAAAAAAGGATTTTCTAATATTAGAAAAGGATTTTCTAATATAAGAAAAGGATTTTCTAATATAAGAAAAGGATTTTCTAATATTAGAAAAGGATTTTCTAATATTAGAAAAGGATTTTCTAATATTAGAAATTGATTTTTTAATATTAAAAATTGATTTTCTAATATTAAAAATTCATTTCTTAATATAAGAAATTCATTTTCTAATATTAGAAATTCATTTTTTAATATTAAGAAATCGTGCTTTTCTTTTTTAATATTAAAAAATGATTTTCTTATATTAGAAAATGATTTTTTAATATTAGAAAATGATTTTCTAATATAAGAAAATGATTTTTTAATATTAGAAAATAGCTCTTTTTGTCCACTTTGGCTTGCCATAGACCACTAAATAGAACAAGGAAAAACAATATAATTTTTTTGATGATTTATTTTAAGGTGAAATTGTTAATGATATATTAGAAAGGTGATTAAAAGAGAAATGAGGTGAAAACCGCAATTATTTGCTAATCTATGACAATGAGACAATATTGCACCCGTGATGAAAGAGCCATTGGCCCCAAGTAATTTTCAACTTAAGTAGTTGCAATTGATTTCCTATTCATGAATTCATCTCTGGTTTAATGCACATAACTTCAATAACAATTATTGTTAATGCCAAGAGTATCAGGACAAAATTTGGGTGTAATAGCTACAAAGGTAACTGTTAGCTTAAAACCCAGTCCCCAATCATGTATATTAAATAATTGATATTGGTTAATGTGCAGTAAAAGTAAAAATTGAATGTAACACTTGGTACTCATCATGAATTTTATAGGCAAATCAATGGACTCAATATTGTTGTTCATGGTGAGTAGGGACATCCCAATTTTGCCATAGCGAGTCTAACAGTAGGAAGAAAATAAATAGCAATGCCTTTATTGATTATTTTCTGATAATTTTGGCCATTTATGCAAACTTTAGAAACAGTATGTGACAAACAACCCTATATTAAGAAAATCATGATCTAGCTTCACTTTATTAATAAAAAATAATGCACTGTAATAATATTGGAAGTTGAAAAAATTTCATGTACTTTATAATTGTCTAGTTGGGATGCTTCAAAACAAGAATAGGCTTCATAATTTTATAATTTTTGGGAATAAAAAACCTACAATACACCAGTTAATAGGAGCACAGAGATTTTTTTAATTATTTTTTAAAACGTGGAATGTGTCATCTAAGAAATAAAAGGGAGAGAGTTTCAAAATAACAGCGATTTAGAAAACGACCCACCCACTCATTTATATCAAACAACAGCCTAATGTTGCAGTCTTCACTATAAACTTTTGAATCCACAAGCCTGAAGCTTAAGTTTACGAAATGATTGGTTCATGAATCATGGATTATGATATGCATTATGGAATGAGGAAAACAGTCGGCAATCTATTTTTCTTTGCTGTTTATATGCATGTTTCCCCCTGTTATTAAATCAAGAATCAATGAGTTTGGTATATTTGTTTCCATCATTGGCATCAAGTCCAAGAACAGGGTTGCATTCAATATCGTAGCAGCTACATAGTGCTACGTAGATTTTTGCCTACTGAACGAGTAGCTAGCCTAGCTGCTATCAATATCTATGTAGCAGCTGGGCTAGCTATACGTTCAATAGTCATAAATCTACGTAGCCCTATGAGGCCGCTACGATATTGAACGCAACCCAGACTCACGGCAGACTTCAATCTGACGTTTAACGCCATTTTCAACTGGTACCGTATGTGGACGTTCGACAAACCGGGAACCGAAACGTTCAAGTTCAAGGCCATCATTAGCTAATACCGACCGTTAATATTTGTATATTCCGAAGGCATACTGGATATTTTACGGAGGGAACCAACCTACAGTAACATAAAGTCTATCAGCAACAAAAGAGTCACGTGATCGTGAAAATTCAGTAAAACTACGGATGAGACAAACCTCACTTTTACTCACTAAAATACCACTGTCATGGTAAAAACTTATTGATCAAAATAATCTTGAATATACATGGTTTTAACTCGTCAAAACTTACACATCAACTCAAAGTCCTTTATTCTTTATTTTATCTTCAAACTTGAAGTTTGTGTGGAAATTGTCAAAGCTCCTGATCGAAAAATCTAAATATTTTCGCGGAAACTAAAAATGATGGGCTGAATTTAAATTTAATAAAGCATCTCATTAAGACAAACACTCGATATGAATATCTAGGCAACACATTTTTGGATACGCAAACGTCAAGTTATGTTCAACACGAAGCGGTGGTTTTTTTGCCGATTTGTGCAAGTGGTTATCTCCCCTTGATATCACCAGTCAAAAATAAAAACCCACCAAAATGAATAAAAAGGAGTTTATTTTACAAAAATCAAGAAGAAAATAAATGAAAGTCGATTAACAACTATGTTATTATAATATTAAGAAGAGATACTTCCCTACTTTTCAGAGAAGGATTACAGGTAAAAATTAAAAAAATAAAAGACAAAAAAATTGGTAAAAATTAGATCTAGAAACTTAGCTGAATTGATATGAATTACAGTAGCTCTGGCTGATGAAATTTACTTTCAGTTTGTAATTTTTATAATGGGATATGGGATCACTCCTAATGGATTTTTTTAACTACTTCTAACAATGTTTAATGCAATAAAACATACTGTATACAATTTGAATAATCTTTCTAAAAAAAAAAAAAAGTACTGACCATTTACATTTTATATTTTAATAAAGTGGGACCAAGAGTCACAATTTAATTTTTTCAAAGTAAAAAAGCCTTTTAACTCAAGCCTAAGTTTCTTGGTTGAACAGTACAGTACTGCCTAGAAAATATCATACAGAAAAAGGAAAAGTTTAACAAAAAAATGACAAAAATTCTGTAAAAAAATAATGCTTAAAATTATAAGTGAAAGTGACATAGTTTTGAATTTTAAAATCATTATTATTGTAAAATTCAACTATTAGATTAGCTAGCACAGTAGCCCTTGTCCAATTTCTCAGGGTATTTAATAGATTATGAAGTAAACTTTTTGTAAAAAATGGGGCTTCTTCTCTTCGGGTTGCTGTATTGTTACAGTATATTTTACCTGAATAATTGGATATTAATCTCAGAAATGAAAGTTGGTATGACAAATCTTGTGCATTTTACTTTAATAATGATCAATGATGATTAAATTTGACAAGAATTTGCCATTTGAATAAATTCAATTTTGTAAGAATACATCTCTATGAATTAATTTCTTGTTTGACTTGAAAAGCTAGTGTTTGCTTTTTATTTATGTAGCTTACTTAGTAAAGAGATAATTAATAAGCAAGGTTTTTAACTTATAAAATATAAATATAATTAACTGACCTTCATTTCCTCTTTTCATATGTTTTTTCCTCCAGAAATTTTCTTTGCAATGCATTTTCTATTGCTATTTTTGTGCTTTTGTTTATCCATAGGCCATCATTAATTTGTCATATTTGTTTCCAGTATAAATGAAATTTTCTAATTGACCTATAGTTTCAAACGCCATAAGGCATGACACTCATTCTCAATTTAGGGTCGCATTTCTATGTACCGCAGTGTAAAAGACATATTCAACCACAGACTTGTACATTTCTATATATAGTCGGATAGGGGATACCGGTGCGGAGATAGAAATAATTGTTTTCCACATGTAACTCTCACAATTTAAACAAAATCCAGCTTTATGAACGTCAAAAACAGTATTTACGTTACTGTCCACGGCAAGGTATCAAATTATTAAAATCTCAGTCTCGTGTTATTTGAGTTATTTGTGCACAAAAAATTCTGCAGTTATTTGAAGAATTATCATACTTTTCAACTGATACTTGTAAAATGCATACACATAACACATTTTAAAAATCAGATTGCAACGAACTCTAAATTTCCGGTGTCACCAAGTCCAAACTATTTGAATTAATGTGTTTCTTAAACGACGTTAGCACTGCATTAAATGTAGTTATAGTAAACAAAACCTATTTGTTTTATTCCTTAGACACATTGTTTTAGCTGACAAATATCAAATATAGCAAAATTGTTCTGTTCACATTGATTTTGCATTTTTTTCCATACCAAGGATCATGGTTATAAAAACAGGGGATATTTACGTGTTGCACGACACAACAATAACACATAACTCAAATGTCAACAGCTCTTAGTTATTGGAGAGGTGGAAGTATATGTACAATTTTGACATCTGTACTGTCTTCTACATAAACAGTTAGTATTAACAACGAATTACTATCTAGCCAAAAATATTTACGTTACGGATATTTACGATACAAAATATACCTTTGGAACGGACCCAGGTACTGATCATCATTTTAGCACTTTTCAAAAACAGCGTCTATGACGTCATTGTTTAACACGTTGTTTACAAGATTTCATGGCGTTACATATCCATACATTACAGTAGAGAGATAAAAGCAAATAGAAGAGCAAGGTAACTATGACGATGTTTGATATATATTTTTTCTTACGTTTTGAAATAAACTGATGAAGTAGAAGTTTAATTGTATTCCATGCTTAGTTCTTGTCATTTTCAAATACACTTTTTGTACTGATCATTTACACAAGTTAATTGAATGGGGAAAGTATTTACGTTACGATTGGGTAACGTAAATATTTTACTAACTATAACTGAATTATAGAGTGAATACAATAAAAAAAAAGTTGTCTTTGTGATTTTAAAGTTGGTTTATAGATATATGATGCTAGTTTCAGTGGTTAAAATTCATAGAAATGAATGTTTTTCTACTGTAGCTGCATTAAAAAGATGCGTAGTAATGCTAGAATTGTCGTGGAATTTCACCATTAATTAAGCAATCAAATCAATAAAACGTGCTAAAAATGCATCTCAACATTTATATTATGCTATATCAAGATAACAAAATGAACAAAAAACAATACATACAAGTTTACCAATTACTACAACTAATCTGCCTTTGGGTCTAATTGTAACGTAAATATCAAAATTTTATTATTGCTTAAAGGTAAATTTTTTATTACATTATTATAACATACATTATGTTTACCTAACTAGACTTCTTACTATTCCTATCTTCGTTCAAAACAAAGTGTTTGCTAATATAGTTCATATTTTGATATCACTAAATTAACATAAAACTGGAACATTATAGTTCAGTTTGATGCAACATGTACTCCTTTTTCAGGTATACATGGCTAAGTCACGAAGTCAAATCCAAAAAGAGTACAGAGAGAGAAAGAAATTGAAAGAGGGAAAGAATTATTTAAAGAAAGAATCAGCCAGGGTGATTAAATACTATGTTCCAGCAGCTGAATTGCCAACTAAGGAAAGAAAAAAAAGAAACGAAAGAGCAAAAGTCCACAACCAAACACATAGACGCAAAAGAAATGCAGCAGCAATGGTTTTGAATGAATCTGTTACAGAAAGCAGTGGTTATGAAAGTATAGGTAGCCCATTGGTGGTAAAGTTGCCACTTGTTGGAAGGAGGAAAGGAGGAAAAAAGAAAAATACAAGAGCTTTAGCTAGAGCCCATGGTGCAATGAAGCGTTTGAAAGTAGAAAAGGAAAAGCTTCTGAAAAAATTAAAAGCAAAGTCCAGACAACTGAAAAGGCTCAGCACTAAGATTAATTCCGGAACTAGAAGGCCATCTGAACCTTGTACACCTAACAGCAAAACTGAATTAGAACTGAGAGAATTAAATTTGACACCCAGAAGAAGAGAGAGGGTAAAGCGAAAGTTAATGTTGAAGAATGTGGTGTTGCACGAAATTTCAGAAGCAAGAGCTTCAACTTCGTCCATGTATGAGAGACAGTCCATAGCTAGACTAGTGTCTGGAAAGTTGTCAAAGAAATACAGACTCAATCTTGCTATAAGTAAAGGAACTGGTATATGTAGAAAGACTTTGACAAAAGTGTCCACAAAGCGGGTAAGACCAGACAGACGTATTTGTGCAGTCAAACAGCTTGCTTTAGATGTTGAAGACTTCATGAGCAGAGAAGATAATAGTCGCATGCAACCAGGAAAAGGGGATGCAATTAAGATTTCGAAGGGAGAAAAGAAGCAAACAATTATTCTAACAAATTATCTTGCTGATCTACATAAGAAATTTTCTGCAGAAAACCCTCAAGTGAAAATTTCGTTAGCAACCTTTTGTCGTTTACGTCCACGCCATATCTTAACAGCAAAGTTCATATCCCGAACATCCTGCCTATGTATAAAACATCAGAATATGGCCCTCAAGTGTCAGACACTTAAGAAATACAACATTTTCGTAAGAGAAAATCCTGAACACTTAATAGGTCAAAGTCTTGAAATAGAACGTTCTATGGACCAGCTGCTAGAAAATCGAGTGGCTTATCGAGTATGGAAACAAGTCGCTGTTGAAGATAAAAAGAAAATGAAGATTATAGAAAATACAGTAGAGAAGAATGAATTTATAGATATGATGAAAGTTGAAATGAATCAGTTTGCAAGTCACGTTGACAGAGTACGGTGTCAATATAGAGAAATCAAAACACTTAAAGATAGCCTTAAAGAGAAAGAAATTTTAGTCCAAATGGACTTTGCAGAGAACTATTCGTGTAAGTCTCTTGCAGAGGTACAGAGTGCCTATTGGAACCAGACCCCAGTCACCATACACCCAGTAGTTGTATATTTCCGTGGCCAATCAAAATTAGAACACAAAAGCATCGCAATAATTTCTGATGAACTTTCTCATTGTACCAGTACAGTGTGCACATTTCTTGATTCTTTAGTTCCAGTCTTGAAGGAAATCTGTCCAAATGTCGAGTTTGTCCACTACTGGACGGATAGTCCATCAAGCCAATACCGCAATAAAACCATTTTTGACCTCGTTGCAAATCATTCATCAGTTTATGGAATTCAGGCCCGTTGGAATTATTTTGAGGCTGGGCATGGCAAGGGACCTTGCGACGGTCTTGGTGGAACAATCAAAAGAATGGCTGACGAAGCAGTGAAGAGAGGAGCAGTTGTTATTCAAGATCCAAAAGAATTTTTTGATTGGTCTATAACTTCAAACATGAAAGAAGTGAAGTTTTTGTTTGTAAAAAAAGAAGATTGCAAGAAGAAGCTCGACCAACTAAATAAACTAAAGCTGAAGCCAGTTAAAGGAACAATGAAGTTTCATGCTGTAGCCTATGACTTACAGACGGCCGAACTTTGCACCAGAGAAACATCATGCTACTGTGACACATGCTTGAAAGGGAAATTCTGTGAATCCTGGCATAGACAGACATATGAAGGTAACACAAATCATATCAGTCACACAGAAGAAACAGTCACACAAAACGAATTGCAAGAAAGTAATGAGATCCAAAATGAAGATTATCATGAAATAATAATAGTAGAAGTGTCAGTGGATGACTTTATTGCATGTGTTTATGAAGGTCAGTGGTACATCGGGAAAATTTTAGATATGGACGACGAAGATGTACAGGTTACCTTTCTCGAAAGAGCGAAAGCTATGTTTAGATGGCCAACTTCACCTGACACGATATGGTGCAAAAAATCAGACGTCTTCTATAAACTTGATCATCT
Organism: Mytilus californianus; assembly: GCF_021869535.1. Taxonomy (NCBI): domain Eukaryota; kingdom Metazoa; phylum Mollusca; class Bivalvia; order Mytilida; family Mytilidae; genus Mytilus; species Mytilus californianus. The sequence goes on from NW_026262581.1 coordinate 38,371,426, forward strand.
AGAGCCTTCTGGCAAGAGCAAACGCTTTTGGAAAATAAGCCCAGAGGACAGAACTAGAATTGAGAACAACTTTGAAGCTCATGAAATGAACACAAATAAATAAAACATATTTGTTGAATTGTTTAACATGTTTGATGCATAATCTTTGCATTTTGATATTTACGTTACCAATTAAAAATTTGAAATTTTTGTCTCTTATTTGATGGTAGACAAATGTCTGAGTTGATAAATTCGTTGTACATTCATTAAAAAAACTTTCAATGTTTAAAGTCAGAATTTCGGATTAAAATTTTATAAGTTAGATTATTGATATTTACGTTACCTTTACACAGGTCTATGAAAAGTTTAAAATATCTACCATGCCAACATTTCTTTGGGAAAACCTTTTTCATATTTCATTGCAATTATTCAAAAAAAGCTATCAGCCATAAATTGTTTGCTTACAATGCATTGAACAGAGAAAAAAAATAAATCAAAGAAAGTGATTTTATAGAGTAAAAGGAACAGCTACAGTTTAAAAACGGACCCAGTTTTGATTTGGCTGATTCGGTCATATGAATTTCGGACCATGGTAATCAGAAGTGAATTTGAAAGTCAAAACTGTTGTTCTATTTAGACAACTCAATATTTTGAAGTATATTGATGAGCATTGGCTTTATTTAATATGTTTAAAACAGTCAGTTGCAGATCACGTAAATATTTTGTCAAAAATTGGACATTAAAGGCGCCAAAACTAAGAGCTGGTAAATTTTTTATCTATGTTTGTGAGTAGAAAAGAATAGCAGTTTTGATTAACAGGTTTATTTAGGTATAATGTATGAAAGGTTTTAATGTAATTTTGTAACCTTTATTATAATTGATTTAAGCATATGCCTTAGCCACCGTAACTTGAGAATGAGTGTCAAAGAAGAACTTTGTTTGTTGTTTCACTTGTCTAATGTGTAAATTTTCACCATGCACATGACCCTGACACATATTTTGTTAACGTTACATGACGTATGTTGAAAAAGAAAACAATGTCACCGTCAATTTGTGTAGGGGATCAAAAAGGGTTTTAATTACTTTAAAATGGAGGTGTCGTATGGAATTGTGAAAAACAACAATTTTTAATCACAATTTCATTCATATCTATAATAAAATCAGTATTTTAGAGTACTTTGGAAACAGGTACAATGAAAAGAAGTTGAACTTTACTGTTTTGAAGTAGAAACGCAGCCAAAACCAGGTACAAATTAACATGACTGGTGGTCACCAAAATTGATGTATAATAGTAAAAAATGATGGCTTCGAAGGGGGTCTCATTGGGGGGTTCTGATCCCGGATCCCGCTTACTGTTTTGTCAGATTCCCGTACCCCGCTTACACTATGTACGTAAGCAATTCTCATTTTTTTGTAATTTCCCGTGTCCCGCTAGACTTCATTTCCCGTTTTCACGGCACAATAATTTGACTTTCACGTGTCACGCTTACAAAAAATCGGCAATCCCGGGTCACGCTTAGACCCCAATGAGACCCACTTCAAAATTGTGTAGAAATTTGAAATAGTTTACCCGGTTTCATTTAATATTATTACCGTTCTTTTCCGTATTTGGATACGCAAACGTCAAGTTATGAAAAATCGATCTTTTTGGCGAACAAAAAAGATGGCTGAAATTTTTTAGAACGGACAGGATAAAGAAATAGCAATAACAAGCTATTTTTGATAATGTTTGTATGACGTATTGAAAATATATTGGTCGCAAAACCTACAAATTCTAAAATTCAATTATAATAAGAGCATGACAAGTTGAAATAAATACTTTAAACGTCAATCTTTTAGCCGATTGATTTGGCGGACTTTTTGACGTCACGGACGACTGTAGCGCCACCTAATTAATTCCCCCTGCTATTGTTGCTGATAGAGCTTGACGACAACGGACGTTTCCAAGGACTTGCTTTCCAACTGATACTAATAAAATCATAGCGTTTCTTTGTTTAGGTAGCAATACACAGTTAGGAGTTTGGTTTCGCATTATGGCCCCGGTGGATTTTTCAAATATGAAAGTTATTGTGTAATAAAATTCATTTTTAGACAGCTAAGTACTAATTTAGCCTTCAAAGGTGGTTTATAAGAACATCAAGATTATTTTTTACATGTTTTATTGGCTATTTTCTGTTTGACTCTCCGTATTTTCATAGCTAGACCGGTCATCGGTCCAGAAATTAATGTAATGTTTACAAACACTTTTTTTCTACACGAAGTTTTTGACGCAATTTTACAAAAAAATGAGACGAAAGACATATGATTTTCATTGGATTTATTGAAAGATATATGTAAACAGTTTCAGATAAGGTATTACTTGAAGTGATTGAAATTCTACTTTTGGTCAAATTTTGGGAAAATATGTGACATCTTTTCCCCCCTTTTTGCTATATTTTATATCAAAAGAATGCAGATTGTTGCCATGGATACACCAAAAAGAAATTATATTTAACCATTTTATATACTGGATATGAAATCTATGGAAGATTCTGATTACATACATATGCACATATATGACACAAACAGTAAGCTTAATATTGCAAGAAGGCAATGAAAAGGGGATGGGAAAATTTATGAGGGAAAATTTTAACATTTTTTCCTAACTGTTTATTGCTACCTTATGGCATACTTACCAAGCTCAGAATTGTATAATTTAAGACTTTTCATACCACAAATCTATATATATTTAGATTCTAAGTCAACTTCTGAGAGGATTAAGTGTTTAAGAATGACAATATATGTCAATTTTATTGTTTACAGTCCTTAGCAACCAAAATTAGACATTTTGACACAAGGCTTATAAGTGTACTGTATTTGCTTAACCCTTGCTTCTGAAGGATTGTGCAGTATGTAGTAGCCTAAGTATTGAATATTTTGTATTTTTTCTTGCGAATATATCAAATTATTATTTTTATCAAGATTTCATGTTACATTTTGACAAATATTAAATGTATAGTTGATTCAGCTGTAAGAAATTGATTCCCCATTACCAAGTTTTTTAATCAAGTCTTTGGTATACATTAAACATAAAGATTAACATTTTCATGCTTGAAATTGTTAAATTTTGTACAATTTTGCATCATCAGAGGTCTTATAAAGATTTTCAACATTAAAAAACTGACAAAAGAGGTATAGTTTTTAAGATTTTGCCAAAAATTGAGGTAGAAAAAAGATTTTACACTTTGACTTGGCACCTTTCTTTAAATCAGTTTTTGTCGCGTTTCAGTGTCAACTGCTAACCTTCATAAAATATTCATTACTCAACCAATTTTCAAAAATAAAAGGCCATTTTACTGGTTTTAGCTAGCAGAACACAGAAAATTAGTTAAAAGGGAGAATTTGAAAAAAATATTTACTATTAAGGTAGCAATACACAGTTAGGAGTTTGGTTTCGCATTTTGGCCCCGGTGGATTTTTCAAATATGAAAGTTATTGTGTAATAAAATTCATTTTTAGACAGCTAAGTACTAATTTAGCCTTCAAAGGTGGTTTATAAGAACATCAAGATTATTTTTTACATGTTTTATTGGCTATTTTCTGTTTGACTCTCCGTATTTTCATAGCTAGACCGGTCATCGGTCCAGAAATTAATGTAATGTTTACAAACACTTTTTTTCTACACGAAGTTTTTGACGCAATTTTACAAAAAAATGAGACGAAAGACATATGATTTTCATTGGATTTATTGAAAGATATATGTAAACAGTTTCAGATAAGGTATTACTTGAAGTGATTGAAATTCTACTTTTGGTCAAATTTTGGGAAAATATGTGACATCTTTTCCCCCCTTTTTGCTATATTTTATATCAAAAGAATGCAGATTGTTGCCATGGATACACCAAAAAGAAATTATATTTAACCATTTTATATACTGGATATGAAATCTATGGAAGATTCTGATTACATACATATGCACATATATGACACAAACAGTAAGCTTAATATTGCAAGAAGGCAATGAAAAGGGGATGGGAAAATTTATGAGGGAAAATTTTAACATTTTTTCCTAACTGTTTATTGCTACCTTATGGCATACTTACCAAGCTCAGAATTGTATAATTTAAGACTTTTCATACCACAAATCTATATATATTTAGATTCTAAGTCAACTTCTGAGAGGATTAAGTGTTTAAGAATGACAATATATGTCAATTTTATTGTTTACAGTCCTTAGCAACCAAAATTAGACATTTTGACACAAGGCTTATAAGTGTACTGTATTTGCTTAACCCTTGCTTCTGAAGGATTGTGCAGTATGTAGTAGCCTAAGTATTGAATATTTTGTATTTTTTCTTGCGAATATATCAAATTATTATTTTTATCAAGATTTCATGTTACATTTTGACAAATATTAAATGTATAGTTGATTCAGCTGTAAGAAATTGATTCCCCATTACCAAGTTTTTTAATCAAGTCTTTGGTATACATTAAACATAAAGATTAACATTTTCATGCTTGAAATTGTTAAATTTTGTACAATTTTGCATCATCAGAGGTCTTATAAAGATTTTCAACATTAAAAAACTGACAAAAGAGGTATAGTTTTTAAGATTTTGCCAAAAATTGAGGTAGAAAAAAGATTTTACACTTTGACTTGGCACCTTTCTTTAAATCAGTTTTTGTCGCGTTTCAGTGTCAACTGCTAACCTTCATAAAATATTCATTACTCAACCAATTTTCAAAAATAAAAGGCCATTTTACTGGTTTTAGCTAGCAGAACACAGAAAATTAGTTAAAAGGGAGAATTTGAAAAAAATATTTACTATTAAGGTAGCAATACACAGTTAGGAGTTTGGTTTCGCATTTTGGCCCCGGTGGATTTTTCAAATATGAAAGTTATTGTGTAATAAAATTCATTTTTAGACAGCTAAGTACTAATTTAGCCTTCAAAGGTGGTTTATAAGAACATCAAGATTATTTTTTACATGTTTTATTGGCTATTTTCTGTTTGACTCTCCGTATTTTCATAGCTAGACCGGTCATCGGTCCAGAAATTAATGTAATGTTTACAAACACTTTTTTTCTACACGAAGTTTTTGACGCAATTTTACAAAAAAATGAGACGAAAGACATATGATTTTCATTGGATTTATTGAAAGATATATGTAAACAGTTTCAGATAAGGTATTACTTGAAGTGATTGAAATTCTACTTTTGGTCAAATTTTGGGAAAATATGTGACATCTTTTCCCCCCTTTTTGCTATATTTTATATCAAAAGAATGCAGATTGTTGCCATGGATACACCAAAAAGAAATTATATTTAACCATTTTATATACTGGATATGAAATCTATGGAAGATTCTGATTACATACATATGCACATATATGACACAAACAGTAAGCTTAATATTGCAAGAAGGCAATGAAAAGGGGATGGGAAAATTTATGAGGGAAAATTTTAACATTTTTTCCTAACTGTTTATTGCTACCTTATGGCATACTTACCAAGCTCAGAATTGTATAATTTAAGACTTTTCATACCACAAATCTATATATATTTAGATTCTAAGTCAACTTCTGAGAGGATTAAGTGTTTAAGAATGACAATATATGTCAATTTTATTGTTTACAGTCCTTAGCAACCAAAATTAGACATTTTGACACAAGGCTTATAAGTGTACTGTATTTGCTTAACCCTTGCTTCTGAAGGATTGTGCAGTATGTAGTAGCCTAAGTATTGAATATTTTGTATTTTTTCTTGCGAATATATCAAATTATTATTTTTATCAAGATTTCATGTTACATTTTGACAAATATTAAATGTATAGTTGATTCAGCTGTAAGAAATTGATTCCCCATTACCAAGTTTTTTAATCAAGTCTTTGGTATACATTAAACATAAAGATTAACATTTTCATGCTTGAAATTGTTAAATTTTGTACAATTTTGCATCATCAGAGGTCTTATAAAGATTTTCAACATTAAAAAACTGACAAAAGAGGTATAGTTTTTAAGATTTTGCCAAAAATTGAGGTAGAAAAAAGATTTTACACTTTGACTTGGCACCTTTCTTTAAATCAGTTTTTGTCGCGTTTCAGTGTCAACTGCTAACCTTCATAAAATATTCATTACTCAACCAATTTTCAAAAATAAAAGGCCATTTTACTGGTTTTAGCTAGCAGAACACAGAAAATTAGTTAAAAGGGAGAATTTGAAAAAAATATTTACTATTAAGGTAGCAATACACAGTTAGGAGTTTGGTTTCGCATTTTGGCCCCGGTGGATTTTTCAAATATGAAAGTTATTGTGTAATAAAATTCATTTTTAGACAGCTAAGTACTAATTTAGCCTTCAAAGGTGGTTTATAAGAACATCAAGATTATTTTTTACATGTTTTATTGGCTATTTTCTGTTTGACTCTCCGTATTTTCATAGCTAGACCGGTCATCGGTCCAGAAATTAATGTAATGTTTACAAACACTTTTTTTCTACACGAAGTTTTTGACGCAATTTTACAAAAAAATGAGACGAAAGACATATGATTTTCATTGGATTTATTGAAAGATATATGTAAACAGTTTCAGATAAGGTATTACTTGAAGTGATTGAAATTCTACTTTTGGTCAAATTTTGGGAAAATATGTGACATCTTTTCCCCCCTTTTTGCTATATTTTATATCAAAAGAATGCAGATTGTTGCCATGGATACACCAAAAAGAAATTATATTTAACCATTTTATATACTGGATATGAAATCTATGGAAGATTCTGATTACATACATATGCACATATATGACACAAACAGTAAGCTTAATATTGCAAGAAGGCAATGAAAAGGGGATGGGAAAATTTATGAGGGAAAATTTTAACATTTTTTCCTAACTGTTTATTGCTACCTTATGGCATACTTACCAAGCTCAGAATTGTATAATTTAAGACTTTTCATACCACAAATCTATATATATTTAGATTCTAAGTCAACTTCTGAGAGGATTAAGTGTTTAAGAATGACAATATATGTCAATTTTATTGTTTACAGTCCTTAGCAACCAAAATTAGACATTTTGACACAAGGCTTATAAGTGTACTGTATTTGCTTAACCCTTGCTTCTGAAGGATTGTGCAGTATGTAGTAGCCTAAGTATTGAATATTTTGTATTTTTTCTTGCGAATATATCAAATTATTATTTTTATCAAGAT